>NC_047096.1:79328176-79631043 GCF_902459505.1 Geotrypetes seraphini | reverse complement strand
ATAGAGTTGTTTCAAAGTGATCCTTTTCCCATATTATATGACTATTCAAGAAATTAATTTCCGTAGAATGGTAGGTCAATTCAAATTTCAAATTAAGATAAATGGAATTCAAGTAGCGAATTGTAACAAACCAAATGAAAAAAAAATTATTATTTATTTATTAAAAAATTTATATATTGCATACAACTATGCAGTTTCCATACCACATATATAAAATCTTGTTTCCCTCCGATTATCACAAATAACATAGACATGTCTAAACAACATTGGTAATCATCCTAGTTATAATAGGGATAGAGCACAAATTCAATCAGTTCAGAAATACAAGCAACCTTTAAATCATACGTTCCTTAGCGCAGCAGCAGATGAATCCAGAGACTAGTGGGATAGCATACATCAACCAGCAGGTGGAAATAGAGAAACTGATTAACAGGTGGTCTTATAGGTTGGCATACCTCCTGTATATCCAGTATGCTCTTTAGTTGTATGCTCTATCTCCCAGCAGGGGGTTAGTCGCTATCCATATAGCTCCTGGATTCTGGCTGTGCCTGGTGAAATTCTGTGGATTTTTCATTTTTTCTGTTGAGAATATTTCTCTTAAGATAGAAAGGGATGTTTGGCAGAGCGGTGCCAGCTTTGGGAGCTATACCTGAGCCCCCCCCCCCCCCCCCAGGTCCCTTCTCCACCCTCCCCTCCAGTGGATTGAGGGGTTTTCCAAGGGCTCTGCATTTTCTTCTTTCCAAAAAAAAAAAAGAGCCTCACTGTGCTGTGCTGTACTTTCTGGTCAGCTTGCAGCTGCCAACCATAACTTCTCTGCTATTGTGTGCGATTATCACAAATAACATAGACATGTCTAAACAACATCGTTAATCGTCCTAGTTATAATAGGGATAGAGCACAGATTCAATCAGTTCAGAAATACAAGCAAGCTTTAAATCATACTTTGATGTCAGAAAAATTCTAAAAGACGATAATCAACTGAAATACATAGTGTTTTCATAATGCAACATGCTGAAATTGAGACTCAGGATGTATGCAAGTTTCTTCAAATTTTGCCATATATAAATTGGCAATAGTTGGAGCTACAGTGGCCCCCATAGCCACACTGTGTATTTGTTGATAGTACTCATCCGAAAAATAATTTTCGGTAATCACAAATTTAGCCAGTTCCATCCGAAATTGAGTGAAAATTCTAAGGGTAAACATGCAATTGTCCAGAATTTCTTCTAAAATCTCAAGCGCCTTGCCCTGTGGTATGTTGGTATAAAGACTGTAACATCCATGATAGCCAAAATAATGTGTGTTTGAGAAATTTTCAGTTCCGCTAATATAGATAGGTATCTTGTATATATGACTTGATAGTAGATTTATGTGGTTGTAATATATTGTCTAACAAAATAGATAAAGGTTCAAGAACTGAATTTCTAGTCGACACTATTGGGCGGTCGGGTGGGTTAGAAATGTCTTTTTGGATCTTAGGAATAAAGTACAGTATATATACCAGTGTTCTCCCCAGAAAATTTTTCCTGCCAGGTGGCATGAAAAAGTAGCCAGGTGGGGAAATTTGGTGGTGGGAAAAATTAAATGTGCACTATTTTTATTATTAATTATTTTCCAATGCTCAGGTATCAGGTATTGCTGGCTGTTTCTTTTTAGCCACTTGATCTCAATTTAGGGGTAGCATAAAAAGGCAGTTACAGCACAAGAACTGTTGATAATGCTGCTTTATTCAGCACGTTATTCAGTGTAGAGAGGTCCAGGAGGGAGGCGGGGGTGGGTCAGTCGGCCCTAAAATTTGCTATTTTTTTCCATATTGGCAGGCAGGCTCTGCCCATATCCCACAAATATGGAGGGAGAAGTGTACTATGGGATGTATACTAGCTGGTCCAGGTGATTTGCTGCTCTTTAGCGTGTCAAATTGCCTCATTACATCTTCCAGATTTTCAGAGATTTGTTTCAGTTCCTATGACTCATCATTTAATGCAACAGGCTGAAAAGCTTTACCCTGGGGGATAGGAGATTCTTTTTTCCAACTCTATACTCCACGCCTTACGCCTTATTTGCACATCCACCTCAAATACCCTCTCCTTTCCCACAACACTCTCCTAAACACCCTCCTTAAACGTAACCCATCCACCAACTCATGTCTTGCTGCATACCTGTACATGCTAGCACCTTTTTTGTCCCTAACACATACTTAGCCCATCTCAAAAAAACTCCACTATATTACTGCCCCAGAAACCCCATGTATAACAGCCAAATTAGGTCAAATCAATGGCTCGTCTAGCCCAGTATACTTTTTCCAACAGTGGCCAATCCAGGTCACAAATACCTGGCAGAAACCGAAATAGCAGCAACATTCTATGCTACTGATCCCAGGGCAAGCAGTGACTTCCCCCAGGTCTGTCTCTATAGCAGACTATGGACCTTTCCTCCAGGATCTTGTCCAAACCTTTTTTAAACCCTTCTACGTTAACCGTTGTTATCACATCTTCTGGCAATGCATTCGAGCTTAACTATTATTTGAGTGAAAAATATATTTCCTCTTATTTGTTTTAAAAATATTCCCTTCCTCTCCCTGTGGGCCTAGCATCCATGTCCCTTCCTCTCCCTGTGGGCCTAGCATCCATGTCCCTTCCTCTCTTCCCCCCCCCCCCTTCAGTCTAGCATCCATGTCTCCATGCAGGTCTGGCATCTCTCCTATCGAACCCCCCCCCCCCCCCCCCACAGAGAGCTGATATACCTGCAGGCCTCCCAAGGCAGCAGTAACGGTAGTGGCCAGCCGGCAGAGGCAGTGCTGTGAAGTGGCTGCTTGCAGATGCCCGGGCCTTCTTTCTGCCATTTCATCTATCTACAAAAAGTGACGCAGCAGAAAGAAGACCCTGGTGGGGCCGGTTGCAAACAGTCTGGTCACAGCGCTGCCTCTGCCAGCTGATTACCACCACTGCTGTTTCTTTAGGAGGCTCGCAGGTATCTCGGCTCTCATTGGGGGGGGGGGGGGGAGGTTCAATCAGTTGGTCGAAGAGTGGGTTGGGACAGAACAGAAGGTCTATGCAGAATTCTATGTCTGTACTCTCTTAGTCTGTACTCTGATAAATTGTCTGTACTCTGAGAAATTGTTTATACTCTGATAAATTAGTCTGTACTCTCTCTTCTCTCCCCTGTCTAACTTCTCCCTAAATTTCAGTATAGTCCTCTCTTAGTCTGTACTCAGATAAATTGTATCTAAACTCAAATAACTTGTACTAAACTAATCTACTTATATTAAACTAAACGACTTATCTAAACTAAACTGCTTATACTTATACCCCTTGTATTTAAATACTGCACAGTCTTGTATGTCCAAACATTTAAACCTATTGTACATCTTATTTGTCTAATTACTTCCATTGTGTATGTTTACTTGTAGACCGTTCTGAGCTACTGGGAGGACGGGATATAAATCTAAATAAATAAATTGTGCAAATTCTGCGCTGTGCAGTTGTACAGAATTCCACTAGGAGTATTCTTTGAATTTTTTCTAATTATGAGAATTTTTGAGATAGGACAACCAGAACCAAATGCAATACTCAAGGTGAGGTCACACCATGCAGCATTACAGAGACCTTATACTGTAATATTCTCTGTCTTATTTGCCATCCCTTTCCTTATAACTACTAGCATCCTAGCTCCCCCATTTCACAAACTAACCCTCATACATTATTAACGTAAATACCTTCTACACATGATCTTGCTCCAGATTCCCATATCCAAATTCCATACATACTCTTACACCCTTTCCCTCTCTAAAGCATTGAAAGCAGGACAGTCTTCACTCTATAACAAGCAATATGGCACTATAAGGGCCCCATCTTAATTTTATCCCTAGATGCCCATTTAATTATAGCTATATCACCAGCAGTAAAAACTCATATCCTAGTAACTAGAAAACTCAGCACATGCAAATAAGTTAAAATTGACAGGACTCCACAAACAAAACTTTAAAAAACTAAACAAAAGAAACAACGGCTTCAGTATGGAACAAAATTAAATAATTCCCGCACATTTCTTTATTGAGAGTTTAAGTTGCCAATTCAGACCTAAAAAAATGGGCTCAACAGTTTGTTCAACCCGTGCTAAGGCATCATGAACACAAAAGATCGTGCTATTAACAAGTTGGCTTTAACCATTAAGGCAATAAAGTGATGGGAAGAGGCGATGCCAGCGCTTTGGAGAAGACTATGCCTCAATTCGGTAAAGAGAGGAGGGTTGGGATACTCACAAACTTAGAGACCTTCTTCTCAGTTTCATCGCTCCCAGGGCCGACAAAAAATGCTCCTGCGGACGTTCCACCGTCTTGGAAGGCACACTTACAGTTTAACTTATTTTCTCTACCAGGAGCCAGGGACAAGTCTCTGGAAGGACGACGCAACTGCATCTTCCCCTGTTGAAGTGGTCTTGCTTGGAGCGTCCACTAAATCCGCATGGGACACGCGAGTCACTAACCAACACCCTATACTATCACACCCAAACGCCTGTACTCTTCAAGACGCCTGATAGCTTCTAAAACCAATGATATCCAAGTGTTCCTGCCACATGGGCCACACCCAACGTCCGAACCCTTGACCAATGGGAAGAAACCAGCCTTCTCCAGAAACAAACCTGCGAACCAAGACTCTCTAAAATTTTCCAGCACAACAATCTGAGATTGGTCAATAAATGAAGTGGTGGCCGGTAGAAAAGGTACATGGTTGAAAGTTAACGAACAATCTAAGCGTTGGCTCTTCCTTTGGTTAGTGCAAGGCAGCTGAGGAGCTGTGGTATCAAAACCCGAAATATTTATTTTGAGTCTTAGTAAAGTTCGCGATCAGTCAGATTGATTCGTGACCTTCTGAGATGACAGCCGGGCACTGACTGCCTGGCTAAAACGCGCTAAAACACTGTATACGGTGTTTGAGGATTTTGACTAATGAGAAAGGAACTCCTTCTGGGTAATCATTCCGCTTTTCTGTGCTGGAGAAATTAGATCTTTGATTACTTGTTGAAGTCTAGCTAAAGGATCCTTTTTTAATTTACGATAATGGATCCTCATAGATGATTGTTTTTCCACTTCTCTTGAATATTGCTGCTTCTACTTTATGCATGTGGCACCTCCCTTATCAGCTTGAAATATAACATCAGTCATGGATTTTAAATCCTTTAAAGCTTTGGTCTCACAAATTTTTATATTTCTTTTATAGCGTACCTCTGACTGATGTTCTTCTATGAGTACACTTTGTTCTGTATATAATCCCGTTCATATTTTTTTTATTTTATTTTGATGTAATGATTCTCTAAATGTACTTATTTTATTGTAAATCCTCCATCTGTTTGATGAATTCATCTGCAGGATTTTTTGTTGTAAACCTTCTTGCAGTTCCAACATGTCTTTTTTCATTATTTCTTCTGTGTCCTGTTGTTTCCAGTGTCCTGTTGTTTCCACTATCAGCAACATTAACCCCCTCTTTTACTAAGATACACTATATTTTTTAGTGCACGATAAATATTAGCCCGCGCTAAATGCCAACACGTGCATGTTATCCTATGGACGCGTTAGCAGTTAGTGCATGCGTTGATTTAGCGTGCTAAAACGCTTAGCGCACCTTAGTAAAATCCATTTATCCAAAAACTCTTTATCATTAAGAAATAATTTAGGCTCTTTTATAATTCTCAACTCTCTAGAAACCATCCCTTTTTTAAGATACTGAATCATTGTACTACCATGGAGTTCTGCTCTTATTAATATTTTGTGTAGATTCAGCAAATTCAGCCAATCTTTATTATCGGATTGTTCATTCATATCTTCCATTATTCCTAATCGTTGCATTAAATGCTGTGCTTGTTGTTCCATATGAATGCGGATGAATTCAACAAACAGAGGATTTACAACAAAATATAAGTACATTTAGAGAATCATTACGTCAAAATAAAATCAAAAGTACAGACGGGATTATATACAGAACAAAGTGTACACATGGATGAATAAAGGAAGAGATACAGTGGGAAAAGCTTGAGTGGAATTTACACAAACATCTGGTGAATTTGGAACCAGTTCATGAGATTAATCTGGATCAAGTGGGGTTTCACAAGCCCAACAGGTTTTTCCCACATGAGGAAGAGGAACGTGCAGAGGCAATATGACCCAAAGGACAAGCAACTCACATTACAACACAAAGAAAAAAAGTAATATCTCCACATCATTCAAAAATATCTACTCTCAACAAATAACAGAAGATCAAGCGTGGGTGCTTTATTTAAGATTAGGTTTTGTTCCAACAAATACATACAATCCATTTCGGACCCAAATTGCTTTTATAAATTTTTGAGGAAACTTCAAATTAAAGTGTTTTTCAAACACAATCATGTAGGGTAGACATTTTGATTGTTAAGCTGAGATCCTCGATTCCAATGGGTACAATGGAGCCATTTATCAGTACATTTAAGAAACTGCTTGAGAAAGATTTAAGATATATTGAGGAACATCAGTCAGTGGTACGCTATAAGAGAAATGTAACAACTTGTGAGACCAAAACTTTAAAGCTGATAAGGGAGGTGCCACAGTCATACAGTAGAAGCAGCAATATTCAAGAAAAGCGGAAAAACAATTGTCTATGAGGACCCATAATTATAATTAGGACACACAAGACCCTCTGGATATGCCCTCTACCTTTCTCTGAAACCCCCCTCCTTCTTAGACAGTGTTGTGGTCAGTGAGTAAGTGCAGGACATCTTGTATTCAGGACATCAGTTATTTTCTCAGTTACCACCCTGTTTCACTGACTTTCCATGGACCATGTCACAATAGGTTGTTCTTCATTTAGTGTAGCTCTTGTCCTTTATCTGATGCCCAGCGTTTCTGTAGAAATGTCCCAGCATTTATTTGGAAATTTCTCCACTGCTGCTTGGATATGGTTAGCAGCTATGAGACAGAGATGAAGCTTCTATAAATTTCATTTTGTCCTTGGTCTGTTTTTGCTTGCAGGCCTTGTCCTTTAACACAGCATTAGAGAATGACACGGGGAAAAAAATCTGTCCCCGTCATTGCACCGTTCCCGGCCCACCGTCCCCTTCACCACCCCGTCACTGCCATCCCATTCACTGCCCCTTCACCATCACCGCCATCCCATTCACCACCCCATCACCGTCCCCGCAACATCCATACAAGCCTCAGTACTGCAATATTTAGCTTATTCCTTCCTTATAAATCAAAGTTCTGGCTGCTGAACTGGAGAAAGATGTTCAGCTGGCAGGGCATTGTTTATAAATTTTTATCAACACAACTATAAACTTCTTTATCCTGAAGAAAAAAAAGAAATACAATTTTTTTTCTACCTTTGTCGTCTGGTTTCTGCTTTCCTCATCTTCTCATTCAATTCCTTCCATCCACTGTGTGTCTTCTCTCTGCGTCTTCCATTTGCTCTGTTACTGAGCCTCTCTCTTTCTCCCCCCCCTTCCAAATTGGTCTGGCACCCATATTCTTCCCTCTGCTCCCCCCTTAGTCTGGCATCTCTGTCTTCTTCCCTGCCAGCATCTTCTCCCCACTCTCTCTTCCCCATTTCCCTTCAGCGTCTTCTTCCACTCTGTCTTCCCCATGTCCTTTCAGTGTTCTTCTCCCCCCCTCTGTCTTCCCCATGTGCTTTCAGCGTCCTTCTCCCCACTCTGTTTTACCATTTCCCTACAGCGTCTTTTCTTCTCCACCCCACATTTCCTCCTCCCTGCCCCTTACCTTCATGGTGCTTTCCCCCCCCCCCCCCTAGACAACAGGCCTGGTGCAACAATCCTCCTTGCCCTTTACCTGTGGCCGGCGATGTCTGAACTGCCTTCTTACAGCAGCCGGAGCGTTGTAGTTGCATATGGCTGCCGTAAAGGTCGCCTCTGATGCAACTTCCGGTTGCGTCGGAGATGACCTTTACGGCAGCCACACGCAGCTTCAATGCTCGCTGCTGTAAGAAGGCAATTTAGACTCGCGGCCACGAAGGTAAGGGGCAGGGAGGGAGAAAGGATGCTGTTTCAACTCGGCGGCGGCAGTAAGGAGGGAGGGAGCGCAATAGGTGACCGCGTGCGTTCCCTCCCTTAACTGCGGGGACAAGGCCATTTGCCGCTCCACGGGGCGGTGAATGGCCTTGTCCCCGTAGCCACAGTGGACACAGGTTTTTCCTCACTGTTATGGTGGTTTACCCGCGGCTAGCCGCGGGTAACAGCCACCGTGTCATTCTCTATGCAGCATCACAGGGCCTGATGCTGAAGGGTCTCTTCTGGGTCCCTCAATCCTTTAGCTAGACTGCAACAAGTAATCAAAGATCTAGTTTCTCCAGCACAAAAAAGCGAGATGATTACCCAGAAGGGAGCGTTCCTTTCTTATTAGTCAAAATCCTCAAATACCGTATTTATACTTTATTCCTAAGAGCCATAAAGACATTTCTAACCCGCCTGGCTGCCCAATAGTGTCGACTAGAAATTCAGTGCTTTAGCCTTTGTCTATTTTGTTAGACAAGATATTACAACCACATATACCTACTATCAGGTCATATACAGTTGACTCCGCTTAAGTGCACGCCCTTCGGACCGGGACACCACCTACGCTTAATAGAAGTACCACTTGTTAGTCATGAAAAATTACAATACGCTGAACCATATTTCCCCATATATAGGCCGCGGCCTATACATGGGTTTTACAAACCTGTATATGGGGCGTGGCCTAGTTAAATGGGATGACCTAGATAAAAAATTTTAATCATCCCCCCCCCCACCCCCGGTACCTTTTTCGTAAGCCCCCCTCGCTGGCACATGGCTTGGGTCTCTAGCAGTGCGGGGCAGCCGCAATCTCTTCAGCATCCGGCCTGTCCCCCACACCGCTTGCTGAGTGGTTGAGGTCAGTTCTTGCGAGTCCCGTGAGAGCTGACGTAGGCCATTCAGCGGGTGGTGCGGAAGAGACGGCCGGATGCCGAAAAGATCATGGCTGCCTGCACCGCTGGAGACCCGAGCCGCACACCAGAGAGGGAGCTTACGAAAAGGTACCGGGGGTAGGGGGGATGAATGGAAAAGGCAAAGGAGGTACAGGAAGATAAGCCATGGCTAATACCATGGGGCAGCTTATTTTCCGGTTTTTAAACATAGGCCGCCCTTTTCTACAGCCTAAGCAGAGGGGCGGCCTATATGTGGAGAAATACGGTAATCAAATGCAATAAAACTTTTATTCAACCAAAAACACACCGAATACAATGTAATACGGTACAGTTGTAGAAACAGTACTGTTCGGTCTAATGCAATATACTCTTCCCTCAATATTCACGGAGGTTAGGAGCAGAGCTGGCCCGCAAATACTGAAAATTTGCAAATAACGTTTGGGTCGACTTTCGAGACTCCAATGGGAACTCACAGCAGCCATTTTGGATGAGTGATCTGTACGGGGCAGGAGGTAGGAAGATCGCTCCTGCCCCAAAAGACCGCTAGACCATCAGGTAATGTCCGGTGAGATCAGGGAGGCGGGAAGGAGGTGGGGTGATTCCAGTTTTAGGAAATCGCAAATCAAAATTATGAGTCATAAAACCGTGAATTGGAAGGGGGAAGTGTACAACTTTTTTTAAAACCAACATTCTGTATCGCTTGGTAGACTGGTATAGTCCTTAAGAATGGGTT
Organism: Geotrypetes seraphini; assembly: GCF_902459505.1. Taxonomy (NCBI): domain Eukaryota; kingdom Metazoa; phylum Chordata; class Amphibia; order Gymnophiona; family Dermophiidae; genus Geotrypetes; species Geotrypetes seraphini. The sequence continues at coordinate 79,621,386 of NC_047096.1, read as the reverse complement.
ATATGCCTCATTACTACCAGCAGGTGGAGACTGAGCACAAACTTGTATATCAGGCTAGAATCTTTCCAGCAACTCAGTCTGTTTCAGTCTCCATAGCAGGTAGGTAAGACTAGATTGGCTCCCCTCTTAGTACTGTTGGAATTTTGTTTTGGATTCCTGGGTTCCCCTTTTGTGCTGGATAGAGCTTGGACGGGTTCTGTTTGGGGATCCGTCTGACCTCGGGGGTGTTAAACCCGGTGGGTCTCGTGCTGGATCCCTTCCTCCACCTCCCCATATTTTTGTAGAGGTGCCTCAGCCGGCAGCCTGGCCCCCTGGTTGGTCAGCCCTCCAGCTTTGAGAGCCGTGGACTTTGTTCTGTAAAAAAAAAAAGACAAAATACTGAGGTGTGCCGGTCTAAAGGACTCATTTCCCTTTAAAATTGCCTTTTTACTATAGTTTCTCATCTAAACAGCACTTTTCTTTCAGCTAGGGTGCTTTTCAGCACAATGAGCACTTTTATTTTTAAGGTAAAAAATGCTCATTGTGCTCCAGACGTGAGGTACTCGCGGCTGGCCTGTGCAAATGTTGTGCAGGTTGGAGCGGTGGGTTAGCCTCATTGGCAGTGAATGCCGGCCACCAGGGCACCTCACCACATACTTCGTGAGTCTGCTTTGGATCATGGGGAAGCCTGGGCTTCCCCCGACGCCCACACAGCAGGTTCCCCAGCTGCCAACGGTCAGGGAGAAAAGGATTCCCTTGCTGCCGGAACGGCTGGGGATTCCCTTTTCGCGTCGGTCGGTTCTTCGGCCTTAGCTTCAGGAATGTCCCAGGCTTTTCAGATGCGGCAGGCTACAGGAGCTCCGATTTTGGTGGTTTCAGGTCCAATTTCAGCGGGAACCTCCTCCTTCATCTCAGTTACCTCAGGTGACCTTCTCCTTGTTCTGGAAATACAGGGAAGATATGGCAGGGTCCCCTGCTAGGGCAGGGAGTCCCTTGGGGCCGCCAGGGGTTTTCCCCCCTGAATTAATGTTAGCACTTTATAAAGCTTATGTGCTGGTGGCTGGAGGATCTGGGTCCACTCGGGAAGGGGGGGGATTGCCCTCAACATCTTGCCCGGTGCAGCCCCACACAGCGGTGGTTTTGCCTCCCTCTACTCCTATCTCGTCCAAACGCCCGAGGGTCTCTTGGGATGAGGATTTTTACCTAGAGCAGCAAGATGTTATTAATGAGGAGCTGGACCCTTGGGGAGATTTCCAGGATCCTCTTGGGGGGGTCGGTTTCCGCCAGCGAGGGGTTCGAGCACCCCCTAGCTGGCGAAGATGCATCTGTGGTGCGCATTTTTCAGCAGAAAGAGCTTCATGAGTTACTTCTTCAGGTGTCCTTGGTTTTGCACTTTGAGGATACTGTGTCAAAGCCCCCACTTATGGTGGACTCCTTGCTTAAGGGGATCCGCTCTGCTTCCCACTCTTTTCCTATGCATCAGGATATTTGGGATATTATGCTCACACAGTGGCAGGTGCCGGAAGTTCCCTTTCATTTTGCGTACTCCATGGCCCGCCTGTATCCCATTCCTGAAGGGGATAGGGACACTCTGAAGTTGCCTGTAGTGGACGCGGTGGTCTTGGCCATCTCTAAAAGGCATACCGTGCCTGTTGAGGGCGGTATGGCCTTGAAGGACCAGGAGGAGCGGAAGTTGGAGTCCCTCCTTAAACAGAGTTTTAATATGACAGCTCTGGCGGTCCAAGCGGCGATGTGTGGCGGGCTGGTGGCTCAGGCGTGTTTTTGCTGGGCCGAGCATATCCTTGACTGTAAAACTGAGGATTGGGAATTCTCAAGCGCAAAGTGGCAAAGATTGAATTGAGTGCTTCTTATCTTTCAGATGCCATGTAAGACCTCTTGCGAGCTTCTGCCAAGTCTTTGGCGTTTGCAGTGGCTTTGCTTTTGGTCAGCGGACTCAGCGTCCAAAACTAAGTTAACAAAGTTTCCTTTTAAGGGATCTTTCTTGTTTGGTGAGGACCTGGACAGGTTGATCCAGACTCTTACTGATTCTAAAGTGCCTTGTTTGCCTGAGGATAAGCCTAGGCCGCTGGCTCGAGGTGGCACTGCTCGTGGGTGTGTTTTCCGCCTTTTCCACCCTGGTCGTGGGGCTGCCTCTTTTCAGTTCCCTAGGCTCTCTAGAGGCAGGTTCTTCCAGCGCATGCAGTTCCTTCGTGGGGCTAGCCAGGGTGCGGGTAGTGCCCCCGCCGGGTCCCCTGCCGCCCGTCCTGGCCAATGACTCCTTGCCGTCGCTCGTCTTGGTTCCGGTATGCGTCCGGCTGAGGGATTTTTATCCAAAGTGGGCAGACATCACATCCAATCAGTGGGTTCTGGAGGTGATTCAGGATGGTTATGCTCTGGAATTTGCCCATTCCTTACCAGACTAGTTTCTCGCTTCTCCCTCGCAGATGGCGTGGAAGCAGCAAGCCTTTCGCCAGATCCTTCAAAGATTGTTGGATCTCCACGTGGTGATTCCAGTTCCCCCGCGGGAGTGGGGCACAGATTGGTACTTGATTTACTTTGTGGTGCCAAAGCGAGAAGGGACTTTTCGGCCCATCCTGGATTTGAAGAGGGTCAACAAGGCTCTTCACGTGCCCTCCTTCCGTATGGAAACTCTGCGGTCTGTGATTCTGGCAGTTCAGCCAGGGGAGTTTCTGACCTCTCTAGATCTGACCGAGGCCTACTTGCACATTCCTATTCGGGCTTCCCATCATCGCTTCCTGCACTTTGCGATCTTGGGGCAACATTATCAGTTCTGTGCACTTCCCTTCGGTCTGGCCACAGCTTCGCGGACGTTCACCAAGGTAATGGTGGTCGTTGCAGCGGCATTGCGCAAAGAGGGCATTCTAGTTCTTCCCTACCTGGACGACTAGTTGATTCGAATGAAGTCGTTACAGGAGAGCACCCGGGTCACGGCTCGGGTGGTGGAGTTTTTGCAGTCACTGGGATGGGTAGTCAACCTTGCCAAGAGCCAGCTGTCTCCCTCTTAGCGTGTGGAGTATCTAGGCTTGCTGTTCAACACCTCCTTGGGAAGGTCTTCCTTCCGGAGGCCCGGGTAAGCAAATTGCAATCTCAGATTCGCCTGCTTATGCCGTGCCAGTGTCCTTGGGCACAGGATTTCCTCCAAGTCTTGGGGTCGATGGCAGCTTTCCTCGATGTAGTGAGGTGGTTGCGGGCCCACATGCATCCTCTTCAGTATGCTCTTTTTCGGAGGTGGTCGCCTCAGAGGCACAGTCTGGATCACCCAGTTCCGCTTCTGGGCTTAGCTCGGAGCAGTCTTTGTTGGAGGCTCCAGACCCCCCCCCCCCCATTTTGTACAAGGGGCGAGTCTGGATCAGCTGCAGTGGACGCTGCTGCTCACAGATGCCAGTCTTCTCGGTTGGGGAGCTCAGTGTCTAGGTCACTCAGCTCAGGGCACCTGCCCCATGGAGGGGGCTTCTTGGTCAATCAATGTCTTAGAGACCAGAGCCATCCGTCTGGCGTTGCTAGCCTTCCAGTCCTTTCTGATGGGCAAGTCAGTCAGGGTACTGTCGGAAAGTGCCAAGGCGGTGACCTATGTCAATCATCAGGGGGGCACCAGGAGCACTTTGGGGTACAGGTGGCGACTGTGCTCATGGTCTGGGCGGAGTCACACCTTCAAGAAATATCACCTTCCCACATAGCCGGAGTGGAGAATGTTCAAGCGGACTTCCTCAGTCATCACGTGCTAGATCCCGGAGAGTAGTTTCTCAGCCTGGTGGCTTTTCAGTTGATAGTGCAGTCTTGGGGTCAGCCCCTCATGGACCTGATGGCCACAAATGTCAATGCCAAAACACCCCGCTTCTTCAGTCATCGCAGAGACGGTCAGGCCTAGGGCCTGGATGCTCTGGTTCAACCATGGCCAACGGAAGGGCTGTTGTATGTGTTCCCTCCGTGGCTATTAGTGGGCAGAGTTCTTCTCTGCAAAATTCGCCATCCGGGCCTCGTGATTCTGGTGGCTGTGGATTGGCCTCGACGACCGTGGTATGCAGATCTGGTAAGGCATCTGGTGGTGGATCCTCTTCCTCTGTCTCTCTTGGACGACCTTCTAACTCAAGGTCCCATTCCAATGTTCGATCTGGGTCCCTTTTGTCTCTTGAAAGGGGTCGCCTAGGTAAGAAGGGGTATTCAGATAAAGTGATCTCAACTTTCTTGGGGTCCCGGAGGCTTTCACCTCTTGGGCTTATGTGAGGGTTTGGCATCTATTTGAGGAGTGGTGTGATGTGCGTGGAGTGGTCTCTTTTCGTGCTTCCCTGCCTAACATCCTAGAGTTCTTGACCTGGATAGAGGATTGGCTTGGTCTTCTCTCTGGGTTCAGCTAGCGGCCTTGTCAGCCTTTTGGGGGTTATTGAAAGGTCAGCGTTTGCCATTCCTGATGTGATTCATTTCTTGCGGGCGGCCAAGTTGCTCAAGCCTTCCGTATGATCCTCTGTTATATCTTGAGATCTGAATCTGGTTCTGTCAGTTCTAGTGCGCCCTCCTTTTGAACCATTGGGCGACTGCTTTCTGATGGAACTGGCTAATTTGTGATTATCGAAAATTATTTTTGGGATGAGTATTATCAACAAATACACAGTGTGGCTATGGGGGCCACTGTAGTTCCAACTACTGCCAATTTATATATAGCAAAATTTGATGAAACTTGCATACATCTTGAGTCTCAATTGGATGAATTCCATTTATCTTAATTTGAAATTTGAATTGATCTACCATTCTACAGAAATTAATTTCTTGGATAGTCACATAATATGGGGAAAGGATCATTTTGAAACAACTCTATATCGTAAAACAGTAGATCGCAACAACTATTTAAGATTTCACAGTTTTCACCCATATGGCCTTAAGAAGAACTTGCCAATTAGCCAATTTCTGAGGATCCTTAGAATATGTTCCTCTGATAAGGAATTTGAAGTACAAGCAAAAATATTATTTCATAGATTTCTTCAAAGAGGTTATTCTTGTAAAGCTATTCACAACGTTTGGCGGAGAACAAGATATGTACAACAGTAACTATTATTACAGTATCAAAGACCAAAGGATGACAATCAATTGGTGTGTGTGTTACCTTATTCAGTGCATTCAGCAGAAATTAGCAGAAGTATTTATCAACACTAGCATGTATTTACAACTACATTCATGTTTTTGAGAACATCAAGTGATACCATATATGAGAGGAAGAAACATTGGAGAACTAGTAAATATTAAAAGGAAACAAGATTTTAGGGAGAATGAAGCTAGCCAACAAGTATGGACCTTGCCAGTGGTGTAAATTAGCTAAGACAGAAATGAATTGGAGAGATCCACAAGTGGGATTCATGATTAATAAATCAGGGAATTGCAATACCAACAATATAGCATATGCCATTCAATGCCCCTATTAACGGGTGTATGTTGGCAGGAGTAGCAGAGCAATTAAAGTGAGACTTACAGAACATAAATCAAAGATCCACACTAAAAGTGAAGAAGCACCTTTAGTCTCACTTTGGATAGCTAATTCCCATACTTTGAAAGATTTGAGATGGTGGATCTTGGAAGTTATGGAAAGAGGGAGGTTGGGTGGTGATTTACACAAAAGGTTAAATTATAGGGAACAATTTTGGATGTTTAAATTGAAAGCAGTGGAACTCAGCGGGTTAAATAAAGAAATTGAATGGATGACGTTAATCTGAGCTGTAGCAAGATTATTGGATAACAATTTCATGTGACCGTGACATTGAGAAAGCTTTTTAAAAAAATGCCACAAGCCATATTTTAACTTGAGCGTTAGGAAAGAAGCTCAATAGAGCTACTACAAAAGTATGTGCTGAATAAATAAACAAATTATTTAATGGTTAAGTAGAATTTTTGTATATCTACCAATATATTTTTATAGGGGGATTTGCCTTGAAACAGCCTGTTTAAGGCGAAACATGAATTCATGTAGGCTGCTAGTACCCCCAATGTGTCTTCAAAGATAAGTGCTCTAAAAATTAGTCATAAGTTAAAAATTTCACATGAGTTATTAATAAATATATATATCAATTTTGCAAAGAATAGAAAACACAGACTGATGAATGTAATTTTATGCGCTAAGTTGTGTTGAGCAGTATACTTTGTATACCTCTGATTGGCTGACGATACATAAGCCTAATTTAAGTGGAAGTGATATGCATATGCACTGTAAAACTACCATTATTTGAAAATAAAAGGAGGGGAGATACCAGTTTACTATTTATGATATCACAGTGATGTAGACTTTTGTAAACAATAATTTGAATTTGATAATATGATAATTTCCAGATAATTTCTTTAAAAGCATTTTGGATCAGAACAGCACTCATGGGCAAGGTGCCGGTAGCGGACAAAATAAGATTCCAGATGCTGTGTGAACAAGACTTCAAAGCAAAGGAGATAATGGCTGTGATTCATCTCAAGAACTGGAAGTTCAGCACTGTGAAGAAAATTTGTCAGCATGTCAATTAAATTGGCTCTGCAATGGCACACAAGGCTGGTAGAGGTCGGCCGAAATCTGCGTGCTCAGAGACAAACATCGGGCATGTTGAAGAGCTGATTTGTTCCTAGGAAGGTAAGAGTGGCAAAGGCTTTCTCATCCATGAGATTGCTGCTGAGCTCAACATCAGTGAGAGATCTGTTCGACATATCATGAAGGAGGATCTGCAGCTCACTACCTTTTGTCATGTGCCAGCACATGTCATCAACGATGCTATGAAACAGAAAAGGCTGGAGCATACCGTGGCTCTGCTTCATCGGCTCAAAGTTCATGACACAAAATGCATATTCTTCACCGACATGAAAAATGTCTATCTGAAACCTCTTCTGTCAGTGAACAAAACAACCAAGTCTGAGTGACACATTGTTAATTGTATCATTGAATGATGTTATTTTACTTTTTTAGTTCAAACATTTTTAATGTGCAAAATTTGATGGTAATGATGCTCAAATGTCAGTAACATCAACATAGCTTAAGATAATTAACCCCCACTTTTACAAAACCATAGCGTGGATTTTATCGCCGGTCACGGTGGTAACAGGTCTGACACTCATAAGAATTCTATGAGCATTGGAGCTGTTGCCACCATGACTGGCACTAAAATCCACACTATGGTTTGTAAAAGGGTGGGGTAAATGTTGTTTAATAGTAATATAGTACTCACCCGAAATTCACAGGGATTCCGTTCTAAGAACCCTTGCAAATTTTGAAAAACCGCATTTGTCAAAAAGCAGGAGAGGGCAGGTGGAGCGCCGGCAGGTGAAGAAAATCACTCGCAGTCTGCTGTAATAAAATCAGGCTATACCAATCAGGAGCTGCTTTGACACATAGCTCCTGATTGGTGTAGCCCGACTTTACTACAGGAAGAGGCGGTCAGAGCATATCGTGAATGAGCAAGTCCATGATTTGCAAACCGCAAATTCGCGGGAGAACACTGTATATAATTACGATAAATAAGTATGTAAAATTTCTCCATTGAAATTCAGAGTGGTTGCTGAGAAAACTGTAAAAACCTGTAGGGGGTTACTTTTTTAAAATTTTGCCTCAGCCTGCATCACTGTGAAGAATTTTGGCTCTTTCCTCCATACAGAACTGATTACTTGTGTGACATTTGAAGGCTGGCTTTTTTGAATGGCTTGCTTCAGGTCTTGTCACATGTCAGAAGGGTTTAGATCAGGACTTTTGGCCAGTCCATAACACAAACTCTCAATTTCTTCTGCTATTGACATATGTCAGATTTCTCACACTACAAAGAAATTTAAAACTGTTTTGTCACCTCTGTCTCCTACTTAACCACCCACCCTTCCCTCTTTCTGTGAAACGATCACCGAAATGCTTTCATGTTTTCCTTAATATACTGAAATTTGTCAACATTTGCTTATCTGAAGAAGGGTTACCTTCAAAAGCTCATCATAAAATGTATTGAGTTAATCCAATTAAAAATGTATTACCTTATTTCCTGATTTTATTTTTGTTTTATTTCTATACATTATCTTGAAAAGTGGACTAACATGGTCACCACACCATTTCAGCTATTCTGTAATAGGTTTACTTAACTGTGTATGATGTATATACCATGCAAAGACTATCTTTTGCTTTTTTTTAATGAGTACATTTGTTTACTATATAGATTTTACTACTTTGTGAAATGCTCAGGGGTGGGGGATTCTTTACTGGACCAAAAACATTAGTATATAAACTTCACATTAGATATTCCCTGAACTATAACTATCCTTATCCTCTTAAATGATAACTTTCAAAAATCCCAGTTCTCAAGCTATAATGCCACATGTTATCAGTCCTGGATGCTTCATTTTAGCCAAATTCTTATGTTTAGTCTTCCATCTGTTAAGACTGCATTTCTTCATAATAACAGGGCTGGATCTTTTTTTGGGAGTAGTTCCTGGACTATAGAATTCCCTGCCATTGTATTTAAAATTGATTATAGATTTATTTATTTGTATTAGCTCACCTCTTTTTAAGTGGTAACTCAGGGTGAGTTACATTCAGGTACAATAGGTACTGTATCTCCCTGTTCCTGGAGGGCTTACAATGTAATTTTGTACCAAAGCATTGGAAGGTTTGACTTGCCCAAGATAACAAGGAGCAGCAGTAGAATTTGAACTAGGCTCCCCTGCATTGTAACCACTAGCTTGCTTACTCCTTTTTTCATCAAAAGATGGGGGGGGGGGGGAAACAATGTCTGTGCTCTTAGGACATTCAAGGCCCTGGGTTTGAAAGCAGAGAAGCTGTAGCTGCTATAACTTTGATTTCTTTATCTTTTATCTTTATCAGAAGCTTCTATACTGATACTAATTACTGGGGAGTCAACACAGCTATTTTCAAAGACATTTGTAATGGATTTTAAATATAGGTTCAGATGGATTCCACTGTGATTGTTGTCAGCCTCCTAGCTGCTTGGCTAGGGTATCGTTTGCATTTACATTATTATACCATTAAATATGTATACTATGTTTACACAAGATTATAGTTAACCATTTAAAATATGCTATATTTACACCCTCCTAAATAGGTTAACAGTTACAACTAAGTAATCTATATTTACATGCATCCTAAATAGCTCTAGCAGTATGTACTATATTCATTCTATTTACTCTTATCCTAGATAATTCTAGTTACACTCATCCTAATTTATTTTAGTTCTGTTTACTATATTCACCATATTTTAAACATTTCTAGAAAGATCTACTATGTGCATACATGTCATGTCCTGTCCTCCTGTTGTGTTCCTAGTGGGAGGGGAGAGCCTGCTATTTTCCTCTGTCACCTCTTCCCTATGTCAGCTCACAGTTTCGGTTGAAGTAGTCTGAGTAAAAGATAAGTCTATCCCTTTCTTGAATTTTCCGGTGTCTTTTTCTAGCTTTAATTCCTTCGGTAGGGCGTTCCACCACGTTGGAGCCATTACAGAGAATATTCTTGCACTTGTGCTTTTGTATTTGATATCTTTGAAAGAGGGTATTTGTAGTAGAGACTCCTGGCTCGAGCATAGGGCATGTAGTGGAGTACGGTTATGTAGTCTGGCCACAAGATATTGCGGTTCTGAGAGGTGAACTGTTTTGTGTGTTGGCAATAAGATCTTGAATTTCACCCTACTTTCAATCAGGAGCCAGTGCAACTCTTTCAGTAGTGGGGTGGCACTCATCTGTCTTGATTTTCCTTAGAAAAACCTTGCTGCAGCGTTTTGTACTGTTTGGATCTGTCCGAGCAAGGTTGCATTGCAGTAGCTGAAGATTGTGAGTACCAGGGATATTACTATGTTGGACTTTGCTTGGTGGGAGAGGTAAGATTTCAGTTCTCTAACCCAGTAAACTTTGCCATAAGCATGTTTATGATGAGTTGGATTTTTGTTGTCATGTCTAGACTGGGATAAGCATACTCCTAGGTTTCTCACACCATTCTTGGCTGATTCTATGGTATTGCTGTTTAGTATTAGTTAGAAATGGGCTGTTTCCTCCCATTTATTTTTGAGAAGTAGTTTGGTCTTTTCTTTGTTAGCTACTAGTCTTGTTTGCTTGAAAACATCCAAACATTTTCTCTAGGCCTGCCTTGATCGTCTGTGTAGTCTTCGCATCATGTCTCTCATGGGATGATCATTTGGACATCATCTACGTGGATGTAGCATTCCCACCCCAGTTTTCTGATGACTTTTCCCAGTGGTTAGAGAAAGATGTTGAACAGCATGGGTATGATGAGGCAGTTCTCATTTAGACTGTGGTCTGGTGCTGGTCACCTATGAGACACCGCCTGAGCCATAAGTTCCCGTTTATTCATCAAGGGCTCATACTCATGTCCATTATTTAAAGAAGTACCTTTATTCTATTTTTTGATTTTTTTATTCAGACTTTTTACTCAAGGGATTAAGTGTGCTAGCCAATTCTTTAGTAGAACAGCATGGGTGACAGCAGATCCCTGTGGTACCCCTATGTCTGTTTCTTTCCAATTGCTGGTATCCCTCTGCTATTCTACTCTTAGTCTTTTAGATAGAAATGATTCTATCCATGCCATGGCTTTTCCTTTTAGGCCTACTTCTCTGCATCATGGTTTTAGCAGTGTTTTGGACTAGGTCGAAGGCTGCTGAGAGATAGGAACCCCAGCAGCATGTCTTCTTCGTTAGCCTGGTGTTTAAGGATGGAGTCCTATACTGCTTCTAGAACGGTTTCCATGCTTAGATGTCTTCTGAATCTTGATTGGGCTTGGTCCAGCTTCGATGAGTTTTCCAGGAAGTTTGATATTTGTTGGCATGCTAGTTTGCCTACCAGTTTGGATATCCACGACTGGTTAGCTACCAGTTAGAGAGGTTTTCTTTTTCTTTATTCTTCAGAATGGTTTTGATGACTGAGAGTTTCCATTTAAGTGGAACTTGTCCAGACTGTAATGAGTTGTTGAGGTCTGTAAGGAGGTAGGAGAGTCCTGGGCCTTCAAGCTCTCTCATAGGTTGAATTGGGCAGATGGTGAGTGGGCCCGGTTTCACTCTTCTGTGACTGGTTCAAATTCTTCCATATTATATCTAGTTTCCCCCTTGTGTTTGTCTATAGATATGTTGTCATTTAGTCTGTTGTGTTTCTGTAGATTTCTTATTTTCTCAGTGAAAAAGTTGCTGAATTCTTTACTGATTAGGGAGCATTTGGTGATGGTCTCTTTCAGTTTTTTTCCCTAACCCTGGTATAGGGTTTTTGTGGAGTTTCAGGCTTCGAGGAACTTTTTTTTTGAAAGGTATTCCTTCTTTTCCTTTCTTATGTTAATGTAGGTTCTGTTAATTTTGAGCCAGGCCTTTTAGATCTCCTCATCTTTGTCTGATTTCCGCCATTTTCTTTTGAGTTTTATTTTCTTTCTTTTTAGTTTCATGATTTTGTCTGAGGGGGGTGAATCCATCATTTCTTTTGTTAGGTTTTCATAATTTTAATGGAGCTACTTCTCTAGACTGTGGTCCAGTGCTTTGTCCCAGAGCCTTACTCGTTTTGTGAGGTCTGCGTTTTTAGTTTTGATTTCTCTGAGGTGTGTCTCCAGTTTGTTTTGAATTTGGTACCGTCTATGAAACCTCATCTCATTTTTGGTCTTGTTTCAGAGACTTCTGCTTGTTTTTTACTTTTTGGTTATCTTATGCTGAAGCATACTAAGTAGTGGTCTGTCCATAGCACTTTCACTGTGGAGGGGTTGCAGTCACCTGTATCCTCTTCTCTGCTGAACAGTACATCCAAGGTATGTGCTTTTCAGTGGTTTTTTTTCCTTCAGTTTGGTATAGGCCATGGGTCTCAAAGTCCTTCCTTGAAGGCTGCAATCCAGTCGGGTTTTCAGGATTTCCCCAATGAATATGCATGAGATCTATGTGCATGCACTACTTTCATGCATATTCATTGGGGAAATCCTGAAAACACGACTGGATTGCGGTCCTCAAGGAGGGACTTTGAGATCCCTGGTATAGGCCTTCCAGTTGTTGGACTATCCGTTGGGCTCTTTGACTTGTTGGGTCATCTACATGCAGATTAAAGTCACCGCAGACCCAGAATGTAGATTTTTAGGTTGATTTCTGCAATAAGGTTCAGAATGTTTTCCTACCCTTATGTGCCTAGGTCAGAGATAATATATAGCACCATTATAACCTATTCTCAGAAGTAAACATTCAGCCCCTGCTAGATGGGTGGCTTCATTTGCTAATCTAATCATGTGCTGACATGTTTGGTGTGATGTGAAAGTTGGATGAGAGTTTTGACAATGGGTGGTTATGTTGTATTTAACATGCGTTTTGGTGGATGTAGACAATGACTGTGTTTTATATATGTATTTTATCTTGCTTTGTATGGCAAATTGATTTGAAGAATGAGTTTATCAAATTCTTAAATCTTCCTATATCATACTCCCCTAGATATTAGAGTCTCATTCAAAAGTGTTTCCCCAAGTTGGTGCTGGTGGAGTATACTCCCTTGCCAATCAGGTTTTCAGCGTATCCACAGTGAATATGCATGAGAGATCTGCATTCAGTGGAGGCAGTGGGGGTCATTTTCAAAGTACTGTACTTACTGTAGACTTAGAAAATTCTATGTGCTTTGAAAATGGGCCTTTATGTATGCAAATAATCCATATATATTCATTGTGGATATCCTGAAATCCTGACTGGCAAGGGGGTACTCCAGGACTGACTTGGGAAAAACTACCATAGAGGGTCCTGTTAATCCCCCTCCAAGCTGGTTCCAATCTCATAGAGGTCCATCCATCCCCCAATGCTCTATCTGCCCCTCTAGTTATGCTAGCAGCTAGCCCATGGAAGATCCAACCATTCCACCAACAGTATAGTTTCAATACCACCAGACTTTTATAAATCCCCACTCTTCTCAATTCCACATGCGGCCATCTGTCGCTCCGCTCCATCTTAAAATTCTCAAAACCATCTGTAAGTTTCACAAAGTATAATTCCTTTATCCCTCTTAAACCCCATGTCAACATTATCTACATCTTTCCCAAAACAGCTGTAATACTTCCTTAACCTCCTCCAACCTCATCTAGTGCACCTAAGTATAAGAACCATAGCATCCCTCATCCTCACTGTCTCAACTGTAATTCCACTCTAGTATGCTAACCCTACATGAGGACTGATTTCACCTTCCCAATCCTGTATGATTCACATCTACTCTATCCCAAAGCCCACTCGTACCTTCAAAATTATTCCAAACCAAGAGACAGATAGCTCCTCTCCCAAATTATTCTACATCTGCCAGATGCCATCCACCGTGAAAAAGTAAATCTCCAAAACCTTTGAGCATTTCTGGCAGTGAAATTGGAAATGGTGGCAGGGAGAAAAGTTGACAATATTGTGAAAGAGAGTTTACAGAGACTGCTTCTGTTTTGTACCTGTGTGAAATTTGATGCTGCAGGTTTCTAGAATGTTCTGCCAGGTACAGGTTAGCAAAGTACCTTTAGGGTCCAGACTCAGTATCAGATGGCCAAGCAAAGCTAAGCTGTGATCTGGAGATTATGCTTGTTTTATTGTTAATGTCTTGAGTTGTGAATTTTTCTGTTTATTTCCAAATGTTTGTTGTGTTTTTCTAAAATTTGATATAGCACATTACCTGATGTAACCAAGTAGTTTAGAATGTGTAATATAAACTAAGAACTCCAAAGTTTAACAATATGTTAAAGGGGATTATGGGACTTGATACATCGCTTTTTCTGTGTGGTTTACACCGGTGTTCTTCAACTGCCGATCAGTGGCCCGGTGTTAGTCCACAGAAAATTCCTGCCGGTCTGCGCAGGGCCGGCAAGATCGGTGTGCAAAATTCCTGCCAGTCTGTGCAGGGGCCGGCGAGAGCTTCTGACATAGCTTCCTCCCCTCCCCTCCGCTCTCAGTACTTTCCTGCAGCAGCGATTCACTTAGGCAGCCTTGGGGCTTTTGCTGAGTCATGGCCCGCCTCTGATGATGCAACTTCCTCTTTCCTCAGGTAGCGTGACCCATCAAAGGACCCAAATCTGCCTAAGTGAATCGCTGCTGCAGGAAAGTACTGAGAGCTGCTGGGAGGGAGGGAAGGGGAGAAAGACACTGTTGGAGGCTGGGAAGCTGCTGGATAAAGCTGCTACTGGACCTGGAGGGAGGGGGAGGGAGGAGAAATGCTGCTAGAAGGGGAGGAGGGAAAGGGAAGGGAAGAGAGTTACTGTTGGATAGGGGGAGGAGGGAAGGAAAAAGGAAACAGCTGGAAGGAGATTAGAGGAGGGAAAGGGGTCAGAATGGAATGGAGAGATCAGATGAGGGAAAGGGGAGAGACAGGAATGAGAAAGTAGAGAGAAATTGATGCTGGAAAGGAGGTCAGCAGAGAAATAAGGAGAAAGGGACAAAGATGCTAGATCTGGTGGAGAGATAAAAATGAAGAGAGCAGTGAAGCTGGAATGAATCATATAAAAAAGGGAGAGGGGCATAGAAAGAAGGCAGATACCATATGGCAGGGAGAGAGAGGGCAGACAGTGGATGGAAAGGGCAGATGCTGGATTGAAGAGACAGAGAGGGCAGACGCTGGAAGGAAGAGAGTGAAAAGAAGATGAAAGCAGAAACCAGAGACATCAAAAGGTAGAAAAAAAATAATTTTATTTCTATTTTGTGATTAGAATATATCAGATTTGAAATATATATCCTGCTAGAGCTGGTGTTAGATATAACTGGGACAGCAAAGCCCAGGCAATGCTTCTTTAGCTTCCAGCTGGCTTAGGGCTCTCTATGACCAGGGGACAGTTTCCCTAGTTGCACTCCCCTAACACTATTCCTGTCATGTGTGACTGCGGTATTCTATTAGTATGATATTTCTGTGTTAGCATTCTGTAATAATTTGGCTTATTCAGTTTTCTTGATAGTAGAGGGAATTTATAGTGAAGGGGAGGAGAGACAGGGGTTTTGTTGATCCTTGCTCTGTATTAGTTTGTATTTATAATAATGGCAATTGTACAAAATATTGTTTCTTTTTTTTACTTTTAATAAGTACATTCAATATAAATCTAACTGAGGTTTGTGCAGGAGGGGATCTAGATGGTGTTGCTGGTCCACAAAATAATTCTTTTATTTCCGCCAGTCCATAGGTGTAAAAAGGTTGAAGAACACTGGTTTACACAATCAAAGCAGTTTAATCTTACAATGAAATGTTGAGTGACTTGCCCAGAATCTCAAGGAGCTGCAGTGGGAATCGAACCCAGAACCTCAGGGTGCTGAGGCAGCTGCTCTAACCAATAGGCCACTCCTACCTATATGCATTTTTGTAGACTAGTTAACAGTGCTGAGAAAGTTTATGACCACACTGATACGGTCTATATTTTAGCACAATTTATATTCAAGAAAACATGATGAGATCATAAGAACATAAGAATTGCCGCTGCTGGGTCAGACCAGTGGTCCATCGTGCCCAGCAGTCCGCTCACGCGGCGGCCCCTAGGTCAAAGACCAGTGCTCTAAATGAGCCCAGCCTCACCTGCGTATTTTCCAGTTCCTAATCTAAAACCAGATAAGAGAGAAACATAACCTTGCTTAATAAATAATTTGGACAAAATGTGTATATTTTCATTATTCAACAAAAAAAGAATTCTGCGGTTGAAGCATATGGCATACCTAGAGTATATGCATCTGGGCTGATAATGTTTTTAAACATCTCCCCATATAAAAAGGGATTGGAGGAAATACCCCCTAGGAGCTGCACCCATGGCTTACCACCACCCCATCCCCACCTCCCAGTACGCCACTGCCTGAGGAAGGGAGTTTTGGTCTCCAAAAGTTAGTAAAAAATGTATTAAAATTAGTCCAATAAAAAGATTACCTTATTTCCATTATCTATGTATTTATAAATGTTTATCAATACAGCTACAGTACTACTTTATTCTAAAGCTATAACAAAAACAAAAAAATCTTTTTTCTGCCTTTTGTCATCTCTGATTACTGCTTTTCTCATCTTCTATCACTCGCCATTCCATCCAGCATCCATCCTCTTTCTTCTGTTCCTTCCATTTTTTTTCTTTTTCTTGTCTCCACTCTCTCCCATGCTCGGGCCCTTCTCGTTTCCCTCTTCCCACCCCCAACTCACCCATGGTCTGGCATCTGTTTTCCCTCCCCCATGCCCTGAATCTCTCACCTCTCTTCTCCTTCCATCTCTCCCTCTCCCTCCATGTCTCTGGCATCGCCTTCCTTCATCCTGAGGGTCTAGCCAGCTCAAGTCTCTTTCCCTTCCCTCATGCCCTGGTATCTCTCTCCTCCACTTCCATCTCTCCCTCCATGCGCTGGTATCTCCTCTCTTTCCTCCCCCCCTAGTCTGGCATCTCTGTCCCCTTCCCTCCCTCCCATGCTCTGACACCTCTTCCACCCACTCCATGGCCTAGCATCTCCTTTTCTTTCTTCCTTCCTTCCTTTTCCTCCCTCTTTTCCTTCCCCATGATCTGGCATCACTCATCTCCTCTCCCTTCCCTGGTCTTTCTTCTCTCTCCGCCCTCTCTCTCCACAATCGGGTGCAGCATTTCTCTCCCCCTCCCCTCCTTCTCTTTATCACCTTTCAGTCAGCAGTGCAACATTCACAATTTGCTGCTCTTGCCGGTGTCAAGCCTTCTTCTCTGCGAGGTCCTACCTTCACAGAAACAAGAAATAGGTGGATCTGGCAGAGAGGAAGCCTGACACCGCTGCTTCTGGGGAAAGAATTGTCTTGATGCTGGTGACAGCCTTCAGAAGAGTCCATTGGGAGCACCTCCTTAATTGGCTGCACCAGGACGGACCACCCCCTTCCTTGTATGCTACTGCAGTTACATAAGATAACATAACATAACTTTATTCTTCTATACTGCCATAATCAAACAATTTCTATGCGGTCTACACAGAAGGAAGGCTGGACAATCAATGAAATACAGTTAATTGAAATACAACAAGTGTTCCTAAAAATTTTCGAATATAAGAGTTTTGGTTAGCAGTAGATCCTCAATATAAGAGTTTTGGTTAACAATAGTATCTTCACTTAGGAAAATACATTTGTCAAACAATGTTGACTTAATTACTTTTTGAAATACACTCGAAAGACAACATAACTCTATCAATACAATTACCCCACCAGATCTGCTTGCTTGCTTGAAATGCTAGTAGTCTACCAAAAAAGTCTTAAATCTACAACCAATTATTTTTGGATATGTAAATAAATTGAATTCCTAGGTTATCCTCGTTGACTATATAACACAAAAATGAGATAAAAGGTAATTTGGGGGCCAATCCCTGGAACCAGCTTAAAACAGATGCACGAAAATTGAATAGGCACTCGTGCTTCTACCGGGAGCCAAATGCAACAGTCGATAGTAATGGACTGATAATGGTCATTCTCTTCAACCCAAATATCAGTCGAACAGCCGTATTCTGTACTATTCTAAATTTTCTCATGAGATAGTTAAGTATTCTTGTGTGAGAAGAGGTATGAACACCTCCTTGACTAAACTGGTGATACGTCCTTTCACAGCAGTAACTTCAACAATTACAGAAAAATATTTACCTAATTTGAGCATCATATTACAACCCTTTAGGAATTTTTGTAATTTTCCATACAGGTACTGTTTTCAGGGTTCTGACATTTAAGAGGCTTCTTTCCATAAACAGCTCATTCAAGTTCTTACCATAGGCATTTCAGTAGGTTAGGATTTTGTTTGGCTATTTGAAAATATAAAATGTTGTCATCTTGAGTCATTCTGTGGGCTTCTTTTACAAAGTGGCACTTCTGATTAGCATGTGTTGAATGAAAAGAAGCCCTTGGGAATTGAATAGGCTGCTTCACGTTTGGCATGTTTGGGTCTACAACACAAATTGAACTCAATATATGACAGAGACTGTTTTATTGGTTTTTAATAAATATTGGTTTTATCTCTGGTTGTTGTGCACTGTTCCAGCCCCACTGTTGTATTTTCGGTAGCACCACTTTGTAAAAGGAGCCCTATATTAGCCATACAAGCAAGCTATCTAGGTCCTGATGCAGCAAAGCAGCTCCACATCATTTATTTATTTAAAAAAAAATTATATATACCGCCTAATATACTTTTCCAATATCAAACATTCATAAGAAATTTCCATAAAACACATAGACATAAAATCAACAATCACTATCTTCTCATCCATATATGGTGGCTATATACCTAGAGCGACATGGGAAATTTCTCATCCACATTACATATAGGCATCAACAAACAGTAGTTGTGTCTTTAATAACTTCTTGAAGTTAGCACAATCAGTGCATAGTCTCAAGTGTCCTGGTAAATTACTCCACAAATGCACATCAGCAATACAGAACAACTGGAAAAAACCAGACATAGGGGTACTGCAGAGATCACCCATACTCTTCAACGTCTTCATCCAACCACTGGGGAATTTCATCTCATAAAGACTTGCCTCCATATTACAGTCCACCCAGGGCATCGCAGGTTTCTGCATTTCCATGTTCTGCAACAGCATTTCTAGTTAGTATCTCTGACATTTGGCCTCGCGATGGCACCTGCACTTTCGTCAAAGTGATGGTAGTTGTGGCGGCTTTCTGCCTGCAGGGGTTCCAAGTCCACCCTTCCTTGGACAGCTGGTTGATCCAAGCTCCGTCTCATCGTGTGTACAAAAGTGCGGTGGAGATGGTAGTGTCTTTGCTGCAGGCATTAGCAAATTCAGAAGGAAACACTTGGTGTCCTTCCAGTCCTTGGAGTTTCTGGGGCTTCTCTTCATCTCCAGACAGGGTCGTGTATTTCTTCTCAAGGCATATAGACAGAACCTTTGACAAGATAAGAATTCTCCTGGACAATCCAGCTCCCTCGGCCTGGTTTTATCTGCAGGTTCTCAGGCAGCCTCCACGCGCCTTTTACAGGAGTCCTTCCTATCTCGGTGGTCTCTGCAGAGATTTCCCCTTCAGATGCCTCTCCCAAGGATGATGCGCGCTGTCAACAAGTTGAGCTGGTGGCTTCAGGGGGAGGCGCTCTGCCAGGACTGGCTTCTTCAGATTTCTGAGTGGATGACTCTTAGGACAGATACCAGCTTGTTGGGTTGCGGGCTCACTGCAGGGCCTGCTCCATTCAGAGGCAGCGGACTCCTGGTCTGAAATGTTGTATGACAAAACATCTGGAGCTTTGAGCAATTTGGCTGGCTGTACTCACCATCCCTTCTGAAAGGACCAGCGGTGCATGTTTCTCTGACAACACCACAGTGGTAGTGTGCGTACGTACATCAAGAGGGAGCTCTAGTGCTCTCTCTCTTGGGCCAGAAAGATTATCTGTGTTCCACTGGGCGGAAATGTATTTTCTGTCTTTCTAGGCGGCCCATGTGGCCGGAGTTGACAGTATTCAGACCAAAATTTCCTGGACCCAGGAGCATGGTCCCTCTGGCAAGAGACGTACCATCTGATCATACAGAGCTGGGGGTCAGCCCCAGAAGGACATGACTTCAGCAGAGAACTCGAAGGCCTAGCACTTTTTCAGTTTTCAGGAAGCTAGGGCCAGATGCCTTGGTCTGGCCAGGGCTGGCTCACGAGCTCCTGTATGATGTTCCCTCCGTAATCTCATAAGAACATAAGAATAGCCTTACTGGGTCAAACCAAAGTTTCATCAAGCCCAGTAGCCCGTTCTCACGGTGGCCAATCCAGACCACTAGTACTTGGCCAAAACCAAAGAGTAGCAACATTCCATGCTACCGATGTCTGGTTCTTCGCCAGATAGCAACGCATCCTGGTCTGATGATTTTTAGTAGCTTCGACTGGCTTCCGTGGGGTGAGAGACTCCTGTCCCCTCTTCATTGATATCTTTTCAGCCAGGGGCCAGTGTCCATGGAGATCCCATGGCGCGTTGGTCTTACGGCATGGCTCTTGAAAACTCAGCTTGAAGGAAGCAAGATTTTTCAGATATAGTTATCTTGATATTTTTTTTTTTTTTTTTTTTTGTGCTCGATGAAACCCTCTATTATCCCAGGACAAGCAGGCAGGTATTCTCACATATGGGTGACGTCATCCGATGGAGCCTCGATGCGGACGCCTTACAAGCAGACTTGCTTGAAAAAACTAGAAGTTTTGAGTCGCCCGCACCGCGCATGCGCGAGTGCCTTTCCGCCCAGTGCACAGGGCGCGTCTCCATCAGTTCTTGGCGGAGCCGAGAAGTCCGTCTTTTTTGGCTCTCGTCCAGTTACTTCATCTTTCGTGCCTTCTCTCACCGCGGTTTTGTGTTTATTTTTCTCGACGAATAGCTGTGTTCTTTATTTTCTTTCCTTTAAAAAAAAAAAAAAAAAATTTTTTACTTCCATCCGTTCGTCCGGTTACAGGCGCTCGGCCACGGCCCACGGGCTTCGATTTTGCATCGGCTGTCTTTTTGTCTATGAACCGGCCTGTTACCGGTTTCAAATGGTGTCGCAAGTGTAAGCGCACGATATCCCTTGGCAACTCATCATCCTACCTCGTGCCTGCCTTGCCAAACACTTAAGCCTCGTGCTTTTAAGCGTCTGATCTTCCTGGTGGATAACCTCTTCGAGATGGAGTCCTTCTAAGTCTTTTCGGTATCGAAGGTGTCTTTGGCATCGACCCCGGTCGACCGCCTCTCCTTCTAACTGCTTCCACCTCGAGCCTCATCCGACCTTCGTCTTTTGGAGCGGCTCTTGCTTCGATGTCCTCAGCTGCCATATCTTTCTCCTGTCTCCTCAGGTCAGATAACTCAGCACTCGGTTCCGCCAGTGGTGATTAAAGTTTCGAAGCCTCCCAAATCGAAACATTCTCACACCATTGTGGCGAGAACCTCCAGCCAAGGCAGGTGGGGCCGGTTTCAGACGCGGTACTCTCCTTGCCGCTGTGCCCCAACCCTCTTTGGAAGAGCAGATTCTTAAAGTCCTCACTACCATGGGACCTACACTGCTTAATCTGCTTCATCCTGGGCATACAGAAGTCTCCTGCGAGGTCGAGCCGTCTGTGCCCCGGTCTGATCCTCCACACTCGATGCAGGGGAGCGGATGTCTCTGTGAGTGGCTGGTCGGGCTTCAAAGCACAAAACGCATAGAGTAGAGTCTGTGCTAGTGTATCGACAGGATACCTCCCATTCTACCAAGGGAGTTCCAGTCTTCGAAGTTGCTTCAGGGCTCTTCCACGCCTATAGATCTTCTATCAACTGCTTCCGAAGCAATCACCTCTGCTAGATCTTCAAGATCCAGTTTGAGACATAGTTCCCAACATCATTCGAGGCATTCTTCGAGACACATCATTCCTCAAAAACCTCGGTCCCTCTCCGGCCTCGTCGAGACCATCCAACTCTTCGTTCCAAGGTCTCCGATGCCCGCTCTCGAAGACATCCCGATGTCTACTGCATCGTCTAGGTCTCCAGGTTCTTTCATGCCATGGTTTCCTGCTGAGGCTTCTACTTCTTCAAACTCCAGTTGCCTCGACATCTTCGAGTCCTTCTCGAAGCCGTGGCGCCTGCAGATCAGTTATCTTTTTCCTCATTTTTGAGACAGATGGCTGTAGATCTGTATGTTCCCCTGGACACTGATCTAAATACTCTAAATGAATATCTCGAGACCATGCACCTTCCTCAACCTCCGGCTGAGTCTCTCAAACTGCCATTGCACAAACGTCTTGATCAGACTTTTACTCGATGCATGGAGACTCCCTTTTCCATTCCAGCAGTTCTAGGCAGGGCTGTGGAGTCAGTAGAATAAATGTTCCGACTCCGACTCCTCAGTTTTTTATACTTCAGATTCCGACTGCCAGGTACCCGAAATTTCCTCCAACTCCGACTCCACAGCACTGGTTAATTTCAGATCGTTAAAATGGAAATGTCAAGTTGAGAGAAATGAGCATTTTCGACACCACCTTCTTTTGCTTTTAATCAAGATTCTAAATGCCGCAGAAGCTGCTCGCAACATTTGTGCTGTGTATATAGTGGGTGCTATAGCTGAAAGAAATCGCTCGTGATTGGTATGCCAAGTTCAAAAATGGAGTCGATAGATAAATGTTCTGACTCCGACTCCTCAGTTTTTGTTGTACGTCTGACTCCGACTCCGACTCCAGGTACCCGAAATTTCCTCCGATTGCTCGACTCCGAGTCCCACAGCCCTGGTTCCAGGAAAGTTAGATGCCAGATATAAAACTGTGCATCATAAAGGTTTTGACAATTCCCAATTGTCACATCAATCCTTGCTTGTGGAATCCTCTTTAAAGAGATCCCATCCTTCTAGAGTGTTTGCCACAGTTCCTCCTGGCAGGGAAGGGAAGACCATGAATAAATTTGGACGTCGCATTTACCAAAATGCTATGATGTCTTCAAAAGTACTCAATTACAACTTTCATTTTATTACGTATTTTGAGTTTCTTTTATCTCTTTTGCCGAAATTTGTGAGTTATCTGGATGACAGCATGCATTTTGAATTCCAAGAAGTCATTGCTTCTTTTTCTCAATTGCGTATCCATCTTCTGCAATCATCTTATGATGCTTTTGAGCTCTCTGCTCGAGCAGCGTCTTGCTCTGTGGCCGTGCGTCGTCTAGCCTGGCTTCGCACCATAGATATGGACTCTAACCTTCAAGATCGTCTGGCGAACATCCCTTGTGAAGGCAATGACCTCTTTGATGAATCCATCGAGGCTGCCACTAAAAAGTTGTCTGACCATGCTAAATCGTTTGCCTCCATAGTCAGACCAAAGCCTAAACCAACTCCATCTAGGCCTGCTCGCCCTCCTGTCATCTACCAACGGCATTTCCCTCCAAAGCCGGTGCCTTACACTCACCCTCCTTTGAAGAAACAGCCAACCGCAGAAGCAACAAAGCCTCAACCTTCTGCTACTCCTAAGGCTTCTCAGCCTTTTTTGACTGTTTACTCCAGAGCATAACATCCATCATTCTGCCTCTGTCTCCTTTTCCTCCTATCGGAGGTCGTCTCCATCTTTTTTTACAGCAGATGGACGGTCATAACATCCGACCTTTGGGTCCTTTCCATCATCAGAGAAGGATACACTCTTCATTTTCATCAGGTTCCTCCAGACCTTCCTCCAAGAGAGTATCCTTCCAGTCCATCCCAGACCGCCCTTCTTCTTCAGGAAGCTCAAGCTCTGCTTCTTCTCCATGCCATCGAGTAGTTCCCTTGGAACATCAGAGCAGGGGGTTTTACTCCCTAGTTCCGAAAAAGACGGGCGATCTGAGACCCATTTTGGATCTCAGGGCCCTCAATAAATTTTTGGTCAAAGAAAAGTTTTGAATGTTGTCCCTGGCATCTCTATATCCCCTTCTTGAACAGAACGATTGGTTATGCTCTCTGGATCTCAAGGAGGCCTATACTCATATTCCAATCCACCTGGCCTCCTGTCAATATCTCAGATTTCGGGTGGGGAATCTGCATTTTCAATACAGAGTTCTACCCTTCGGCCTGGCCTCGTCTCCCAGAGTGTTCACCAAGTGCCTGGTAATGATAGCCGCAGCTCTAAGGAATCATGGTCTCCAGGTTTTTCCATACCTAGACAACTGGCTCATCAAAGATTCCACATCTCAAGGGGTTATTGTAGTGACCCAAAGGACTACCTGGTTCCTCCAAAGTTTGGGATTCGAAATCAACTTTCCCAAATCTCAACTTCAATCCTCTCAGAATCTACAATTCATTGGAGCTGTTCTGGACACTGTCCAACTCAGAGCATTCCTTCCTCAACAACGCCTGGAAGCTCTTTTTCAACTCTGTCACACCGTGTCTTCCCGCTCTTCCATCTCAGCGAGACACATGATGATGCTTCTGGTTCACATGGCCTCCACAGTACACGTGACTCCTTTTGCCAGACTTCACCTCAGAATTCCTCAATGGAGCCTGGCTTCTCAGTGGACGCAGGTTTGCGATTCTCTTTCTCAACACATTACAATCACTCCTTCCTTGAAACAGTCTCTCCATTGGTGGATGCTCTCTTCCAATCTTTCCAAGAGGCTTGTTTTTTCAAACGCCCCCTCATCAGAAAGTCCTTACGACAGACTCTTCCACCTACGCTTAGGGCGCTCATCTCGATGGTCTCCGTACTCAAGGCCTCTGGACCAGTACGGATCGTTAGTGTCATATCAATTAGTTGGAACTCAGAGCGATCCTCAAAGCTCTCCATGCTTTTCAACATCTGCTTCACAACACAGTAGTCCTCGTTTGGATGGACAACCAAATCGCCATGTATTATGTCAACAAACAAGGAGGGGCAGGATCTGCCTCCATTTGTCAGGAAGCTCTGGAGGTGTGGGACTGGACGATCCGTCACAACACCTTCCTCAAAGCTGTTTACATTCAAGGAACTCAGAATTGCTTAGCGGACAACTTGAGTCGTCTTCTACAACCTCACGAATGATTCTCTATTCCTCGTCTCTTCATCACATTTTCTCACAGTGGGGAACGCCTCAGATAGACCTCTTTGCAGCTCCCCACAACTTCAAACTGCCTCAGTTTTGCTCCAGGATATACTCTCCTCACCGCCTCGAGGCAGATGCTTTTCTCCTACAATGGACGAATCTATTCCTCTACGCATATCCTCCATTCCCTCTCATTCTCAAGACTCTAGTCAAATTGAAGAACGATCATGCCACCATGATTCTCATTGCTTCTCGGTGGCCGAGACAACCATGGTACTCCCTTCTACTTCAACTCAGCAGCAGGGATCCTTACTTTCCACCAGTTTCTCCTTCTCTGCTTACACAGAGTCAAGGTTCTCTTCTTCATCCCAACCTGCAGTCTCTACACCTGACAGCCTGGTACCTCTCAACATAACTCCTCTTCAGTTTTCTCAATCTGTAAGAGATATTTTAGAAGCTTCTCGAAAGCTTACAACTAGACAATGCTACCACCAAAAATGGACTAGATTTTCTATATGGTTTTTCTCTCATCATAAGGAGCCTCAACATTCCTCCTTATCTGTGTTGGATTATCTTTTGCGCCTATCCAACTCTTGGACTCAAGTCTACATCCATTCGAGTCCATCTCAGTGCAATTGCAGCTTTTCATCAGCCTATTGAAGGGAAACCCCTCTCTGCTCATCCGGTGGTTTCCAGATTCATGAAAGAACTTTTCAATGTTAAACCTCCTCTCAAACTGCCTCCTGTGGTTTGGGACCTCAAAGTTGTCCTTTCTCACCTCATGAAGCCTCCATTTGAACCAATTGATAAGGCTCATTTGAAGTATCTCACTTGGAGAGTGGTGTTTCTCATTGCCCTCACTTCTGCTCAACGAATCAGTGAGCTACAAGCTTTAGTTACTGATCCACCATTCACTGTGTTCCATCATGACAAGGTGGTTTTTCGTACTCATCCGAAATTCCTACCTAAAGTGGTCTCAGAATTTCATCTCAACCCAATCTATCATACTTCCAGTGTTTTTTCCAAAGCCTCATTCTCACCCTGGGGAATCAGCTCTTCATACTCTGGACTGTAAACGTGCTTTGGCCTTCTACTTGGAACGCACCAAACCACACAGAACTGCTCGTCAACTTTTTGTCTCTTTTGATCCAAATAAGTTGGGACATCCAATTTCTAAACGCACCATCTCCAATTGGATGGCAGCTTGTATCTCTTTCTGCTATGCCCAGGCTGGATTACCACTTCACAGTAAAGTCACAGTCCATAAAGTCAGAGCAATGGCAGCTTCTGTAGCTTTCCTCAGATCGCCACCGATTGAGGAGATTTGCAAGGCTGCTACCTGGTCCTCGGTTCATACCTTCACTTCTCACTATTGTCTGGATACTTTCTCCAGACAGGATGGACAGTTTGGCCAAACAGTATTACAAAATTTATTCTCCTAAGTTTCCAACACTCCCACCATCCCATTCTGGTTAGCTTGGAGGTCACCCATATGTGAGAATACCTGCCTGCTTGTCCTGGGATAAAGCACAGTTACTTACCGTAACAGGTGTTATCCAGGGACAGCTATTCTCACAACCCACCCACCTCCCCTGGTTGGCTTCTCTGCTAGCTATCTGAACTGAGGAAACGCGCCCTGTGCACTGGGAGGGAAGGCACTCATGCATGCGTGGTGCGGGCGACTCGAAACTTCTAGTTTCTTCAAGCAAGTCTGCTTGTGAGGCGTCCGCATCGAGGCTCCGTCGGATGACGTTACCCATATGTGAGAATAGCTGCCTGCTGTCCCGGGATAACACCTGTTACGGTAAGTAACTGTGCTCTACGGCATGTTATGCCAAAGCCTGGAAGGCTTTTCAACAGTGGTGTGCTGAGACTCACCTGGAGCCTGAGAGGGCTCCCTTTTCGGTTGTCCTGGCTTTTCTTCAGGCAGGTCTAGAAACAGGTTTAGCAGTAGCCTCTTACAGTTCAGGTTGCAGGCCTTTCATGTTTTAGAGCGCGCAGAGGCGCTAGTTAGGTTACTGCTCATCCTGCTGGATCCAGGTTTCTGGAAGGAGCACTTCGTTTGTGACCTCCCTTGAATTTTCTTTTCCCTTTGTGGATCTTAACATCATTCTGCAGAGCCTTGGTGAGGCCCATTCGAGCCACTAAAGGATGCTTCTCTTCTGGATCTGGCAGTCAAGACAATCTTTTTGGTCGCTGTTTTCTCGGCATGGTGTTTTTTTGGGGGCTTCATGCTCTTTCGTACAGGGCGTCCTTTATCCATTTTTCTGGATGTGGGAGTTTCGGAACTTTGAGTTTACGCCAAGCAGTGTCTTCTGTGAGCTATCAAGACTCCAAGTAAACAAAGCCATGGGACCGGACAATCTTCACCCCAGGGTACTTAGAGAGTTGTGTGATGTCCTGGCAGAACCGTTATTCGTGCTCTTCAATCTTTCCCTGAGTACAGGAAGGGTCCCGTTGGACTGGAAGACAGCTAATGTCATTCCACTCCACAAAAAAAGTTGCAGGACGGAGGCTGCGAACTACAGACCGGTGAGTCTCACATCAATAATGAGTAAACTCATGGAAACACTAATAAAACATAAATTAGACACAATCCTGAATGAGGAGAATCTACGGGATCCCCATCAACATGGATTTACAAAGGGAAGGTCCTGCCAATCCAATTTAATCAGCTTCTTTGACTGGGTAACAAGAAAGCTGGATATAGGGGAGTATCTGGACGTCGTGTACTTGGACTTCAGCAAGGCCTTTGATAGCGTACCACACCGCAGGTTATTGAGCAAGATGAATTTGATGGGATTAGGAGAAACATTAACTGCATGGGTCAATGACTGGCTAAGCGGCTGACTTCAGAGAGTGGTGGTTAACGGTATCCTCTCCGAATCGTCAAAGGTAACCAGTGGAGTGCCACAGGGCTCGGTCTTGGGCCCAATCCTCTTTAACATATTCATAGGAGACCTGACTCAGGGGCTTCAAGGTAAAATAACATTATTTGCCAAAGACGTCAAACTATGCAACATAGTAGGTAAAGGCACTTTGCCCGACAGTATGACGCAGGACCTACTCTTACTGGAACATTGGTCCTCAACTTGGCAGCTAAGCTTCAATGCTAAAAAATGTAAAGTCATGCACCTTGGCAGCAAAAATCCGTGCAGAACTTACACCCTAAATGGGGAAACCTTAGCTAGAACTACAGCAGAAAAACTGCCAATCAAGTGGAGAAGGCTTCTTCCAAGGCTAGACAAATGTTGGGTTGTATCCGCAGAAGTTTCATCAGCCGGAAGCCTGAAGTCATAATGCCGTTATACAGATCCATGGTGAGACCCCATCTGGAATATTGTGTGCAATTCTGGAGGCCACATTACCAAAAGGATGTGATGAGAGTTGAGTTGGTTCAACGAATGGCCATCAGGATGGTCTCGGGACTCAAGGATCTCCCATATGAGGAAAGGCTGAGTAAATTGCAGCTATACTCACTTGAGGAACGTAGAAAGAGAGGAGACATGATTGAGACGTTTAAATATATCACGGGCAGTATCGAGATGGAAGATGATATCTTCTTTCTTAAAGGGCCCACGGCCACAAGAGAGCATCCGCTGAAAATCAGGGGTGGGAAATTTCATGGTGATACCAGGAAGTATTTCTTCACCGAAAGGGTGGTTGATCATTGGAATGAACTTCCATTGCAGGTGATTGGGACCAGCAGCGTGCCAGATTTTAAGAAAAAATGGGATAGGCATGTGGGATCTCTTGGGGGGTGAAGT
Organism: Geotrypetes seraphini; assembly: GCF_902459505.1. Lineage (NCBI taxonomy): Eukaryota > Metazoa > Chordata > Amphibia > Gymnophiona > Dermophiidae > Geotrypetes > Geotrypetes seraphini. The sequence continues at coordinate 79,593,276 of NC_047096.1, read as the reverse complement.
TAGGGGGGTGGGTCATTAGAGTGGGCAGACTTGATGGACCGATGCCCTTTTCTGCTGTCATTTTCTATGTTTCTATGTTTCCTCTCTACCGAAAGTGGTTTCTGCCTTCCATGTCAAACAGGAAGTTCATTTGTTTGCTTTTCCTTCTGCAGGCTCGGAGCAAAAGGATTGGATCTTGTGCAAGTTGGCTGTTAGGGAAGTTTTGCTCCACTATTTGGGAGAGGGCTAATGTTTTCCGGCTGTCTGATCACCTGTTTATCCTGACTGTTGTGCCTCACCATGGGTGGCCAAGGATTCAATCACTTGGTGAATTCGAATGGCCATTTCTGCGACTTCATCACCCATATTTTCTTTTAGAGCTCAAGTTTGAATTTTCTCCTTGTTCAGAGGGACATAGCCAGAAAATTAGTCAAATGTTGGGGCTCAAAGAATACATATTTAATGGAATGATAACGGACAATGCACTTACAAGGATGTCTTAAATAAAAAGTAGCCCCCAATGAGGTGGCCCCCCCAATTTCAAAAGAAGAAAGTCACGTCTACGTTTTGAGTTTCCCTTGAAACATCAGGGAACATTTGAATTTTACAACCAAGAAATTCCTTCTGTTTATCCTTAAGAAATAGTCTCAATAGCCAAGATTTATCTGACTTCTCCAAGATCTCAGTAATATTCAATGTTTGTCCTTCATAGGAGCAGGTTGCTGTTGATGCAACGTTTTACTGGGAAGATAATAAACTTGGAAAATGGTGGAAGATTATCTTCAGGAACTTCCAGTATTTCTAATAAATATCTCCTGAGCATATCTCTAGGTGTAATCATAGTTATTCTTGGAAAGTTTATCAGTCACAAGTTGTTGCTACACGCCTGATTCTCTAATAACTCCACTTTTCTTCTAAGATTCAAATTATCTTTAATTATAGTTTCCTGAAGTTGTTTTACTGAAACCATATCCTGCTGAGTCTTTTGAAGTAAATTTTTAGAAGAAGTCATGTCCAATTTTAATTTTTCCAATTCTTCTGAATGGCAAATAAGTTTATTTTCAATCTTTTGGAAATTAGGACTAATTACTTTCCCAAAATTTGCTACCAGGTCCCAAAGAGCTCCTAGGGTCACCTCAGCAGGCCTTTCCCAAAAAGAAGCTTGTATGGAAGTGCACAGTCTCTCACCTTCCTTAGAGTATTCTGGTTTCTGTTCCCTCTGGTTCAATCCTCCTCCAGCTGTTAAGATTCCCACAGAGTCTTCTCTGGAGATTATCTGAACCGGGATCTCCGTTTTCAAGCTCTCCGATGTTAAATCTCCTGCCTCTGGGGAGAGTATCACCCCTTCTTCCGGGGTTTTCTGACCCCCCTGGGAGAGCTAGCCAACTATGGTGGAGGAGGCGGTGCTCTAACATCCAGGCTCAGAATGGTATCTGGCCCAAGAGGTATCCCGTCGGCCTCGCTCACTCGCGGGATCTTCAGCGGGCTAGCATCCGGACTCACCAATGCAGCTCCTTGCATCCTCCTTAGCAGCTCCTCAATATTGCCGAGGGGGGGGGCCCTTGGAGCGCCGCGAGGCACCAGCAGCGCTCCTGCCTCTCCTCTTCGGCATCATATCAGGAAAACAAGTGAAACCCGGCTGAAAAACAACCGTCACTGACAAAAAAACCAGGTACTTAGGAGCGCTTCGGTCAGAGCATTAACCCGGTCGCTCAGGCAGCGGCCATCTTGAATCCGAATTGATTTGATTTTTAAAAAAACAATCCACTCCACTGTTTACTCTCCTCCATTGAGAAGAATGACCATTTAACTCTACCCTCTGTTTCTATCTGATAATCAATTCCTAATCCACAACTGAACTTTGAGGGCAGGCTCTTCTGTCCCTCCCTAGCGCAGTTTTCTCAAGTCAGTCCTGGAGTACCCCCTTGCCAGTGAGGTTTTCGGGATAGCTCTAATGAATATGCAAGAGGGAAATTTGCATATAATGGAAGTGACAGGTATGCAAATCTACCCTATGCATATTCATTAGGGCTATCCTGAAAATCTGACTGGCTTGTGATCTTCCAGGACAGGTTTGGGAACCACTGGTATAAACCTAATCTTCCATTCAACTCTCCTCTATTTTTGCTGCTGTCCAATTCTGACTCCAACTCCTACTGATACATTAATCAGTTTTTCTATTCCACCTTTACATATTAAGTTCAAGGTCAGATTACAAGAGGTGGGTTTACTTTATTTCCAGGACAAAGAGTTTAAAATAAGTTTACAATATATTATAATGTTGTAGGTTTTTATTTTGAAATTGTAGTCTACATTTTTATCGATTTTGTCTCCATCCAAAATTGCTTGACTCTTAACACCACAGCCCTGAGTCTAAGAAACTACAAGTTTTAGGAGCTAGGAACATTTTTTTCCTTTATTTAACTTTTTTTTTTCTAGTTCAATAGAAGCGTCAGTCTTGAACCACTGGCTTTGTGTACCTTCACCTGCAGACTGTGTAGAGAGAACTCATTTGCATTTTTCTGTTCCATATCCCTTCTCCTTAAGCTGTTTATCCTGTTCTCCCCAGTTCTCCTCTATATATGTGAGATGGTAGGAGCCTGTCTGCTCCGCTCGTGTTTTTTATTTTTTCAGGTTGTTACCTTCTGGTTGAGAGGCTTTTGGTGTTGCAGAGGCTCCCAAGCTTGGGACATCTCTGGCTGCGGGAGAACATGGACTTTTAGTTCAGATGTTTGTAGCTAAGGGGCAGACTGCTTTGCAGTGCATCCGCTTGTTTGGCCTGCACTACTGGTTCGAGAGCTTGGGAGACCTGTCCCTTTGGGAGCAAGGCTTGCCCCAGTTTCTGTCCACAGTAGGCTTGAGCACAGACTAAACAGCTCCATGGCGGTTCTCCAGGATCGGAGCTGACTATGTTTCCTCCTCCTGGCACGTACACGAGTTTTAGTGAGGGGTTGAAGTTTTGGTTGTGCCGGAAGGACAGAGAGAGTCCAAAAAAGCAAGCAATCCAGTTTCCAGGCTTGCCTGAAGCAGAGGTTCTGCCCTTCAGTTGGCTGCAATGTTGGCCTATGCAGCTCCCAGCACAAAGCATTGCACAGTGAGTGCAAGCTGACAAGCCCACACAACAAAACTGGAGGGTCTCCAAAAGTGTGTGGTTTTTTGTTTTTTTTTTTAGGTGGGTTCTGGGGCAAGAGCCAGGGATGCTCCTCCCCTAAAATCAAAGATTTATGACTTCCCAGTGTAGCTCCTACAGGCCAATTTTAGCGCCCAAAATCACTGCCATGGTGGCCATCTTGTATTTCCCAATTTTTGAATAAAAGCCTTTGTTTGCTTCAAAACACCTTGATTTTGCTCAAAATCAGGTTAGATGGGCTCCTCAGGCCAGGATACATAAGAACATAAGAATTGCCGTTGCTGGGTCATACCAGTGGTCCATCGTGCCCAGCAGTCCGCTCACGCGGCGGCCCCTAGGTCAAAGACCAGTGCCCTAACTGAGATTAGCCCTACTTGCATACGTTTCGGTTTAGCAGGAACTTGTCTAACTTTGTCTTGAATCCCTGGAGGGTGTTTTCCCCTATAACAGCCTCCAGAAGAGCGTTCCAGATTTCTACCACTCTCTGGGTGAAGAAGAACTTCCTTTTGTTTGTACGGAATCTATCCCCTTTCAGCTTTAGAGAGTGCCCTCTTGTTCTCCCTTCCTTGGAGAGAGTGAACAACCTGTCTTTATCTACTAAGTCTTTATCTTGAATGTTTCGATCATGTCCCCTCTCAGTCTCCTCTTTTCAAGGGAGAAGAGGCCCAGTTTCTCTAATCTCTCACTGTACCGCAACTCCTCCAGCCCCTTAACCATTTTAGTCGTTCTTCTCTGGACCCTTTTGAGTGGTACCATGTCCTTCTTCATGTACGGCAACCAGTGCTGGATGCAATATTCCAGGTGAGGTCATATCAATGGCCTGGTACAGCGGCACAATAGCCTCCGATCTATTCATGATCCCCTTCTTAATCATTCCTAGCATTCTGTTCGCCCTTTTCGCCACCACCGCACATTGCGCAGATGGCTTCATTGACTTGTCAACCAGTACTCCCAAGTCTGTTTCCTGGGAGGTTTCTCCAAGTACCGCACCGGACATTCTGTAGGCGCGTATAAGATTTTTGTTACCGACATTCATCACCTTATACTTATCCACGTTAAACCTCATTTGCCATATCATGGCCCATTTCTCGAGTGTGTTTATGTCACGTTGCAGGTCTTTGTAATTCTCCCACGTCTTCACTACTCTGAATAACTTCGTATTGTCTGCAAATTTAATCACCTCACTCATCGTACCAATATCCAGGTCATTTATAAATATGTTGAAGAGTACGGGTTCAAGCACCGAATCCTGCGGCACTCCACTCATGATGTTTTTCTAGTCCGAGTATTATCCATTCACCCCCACTCTCTGTTTCCTACCCGCCAGCCAGTTTTTAATCCACATGAGTATTTCACTCTCGATTCCATGGCTCGCAATTTTCCGAAGTAGTCGTTCATGTAGAACAGTGGTCTCAAACTCAAACCCTTTGCAGGGCCACATTTTGGATTTGTAGGTACTTGGAGGGCCTCAGAAAAAATAGTTACTGTCTTATTAAAGAAATGACAATTTTGCATGAGGTAAAACTCTTTATAGTTTATAAATCTTTCCTTTTGGCTAAGTCTTAATAATAATATTGTAATTTATAGTTAAAGAGGCATATGATCAAAAAACTGTTTTATTTTACTTTTGTGATTATGATACATATACCAAGGGCCTCAAAATAATACCTGGCGGGCCGCGTGTTTGAGATCACTGATGTAGAACCTTGTCGAACGCCTTCTAAAAAATCAAAAAATACAATGTCGACCGGGTCACCCTTGTCTATCTGCCTGTTTACTCCCTCGAAGAAGTGCAGCAAGTTCGTCAAGCAAGTTCCCTTGCTGAAGCCATGCTGGCTGGTCCTCATCAGATCGTGTCTATCAAGGTGATCAATGATGTGGTCTTTTATCAGCGTCTCTACCATCTTTCTGGGTACTGAGGTCAGACTCACTGGTCTGTAGTTTCCCAAATCTCCCCTCAAACCTTTCTTGAAGATCGGCATAACGTTTGCCACTTTCCAGTCTTCCGGAATCCTTCCCAATTTGATCGACAGATTGGCTATTAGTTGAAGCAGTTAAGCTATAGCCCCTTTCAGTTCCTTGATTACCCTCATGCCAGATTTATGGTGGATGACTGGCCAAAGACCTTCCGTGTTCCACATGCAGCGCAGCATATGAGGGGGGGGGGGGCGAGAGCCCCAGGCTTAGCCTCCCCTCGTCCCCCTGGTGGTTTGGAATCACAGATGGTCTGAGTTCCAGATCAGAAATCCTGGTCAGAGCTGGAAAATGTTGACTGTGCAGCCCCAGTGAAGCGCAGCTGCACCATTTCCAGGAAACCCCAGAAGGAGACAACGGAACGACTGCAGGGCCCCTTAGGGTGTCCTGGACATGGTTTTACTTTGGAATTTTTCTGCATGACGTACATGGCATACTTGAATTACAGCAGCCGCGTTAACTCCTCAGGGGTCTTGGTAGCTGTAGCACCAGGGTTCTTTCTCCTGCTTAGAGCACCTGCCCCCTGCTTCAAAGCCATGCTTCAGTGTCATGGGTCCAATCTGATAAATACTGGGATGGAGAGAATTTGGTTTCTATGCCACCATTCTCCCAGTGAGGGTTCTCATTAGCAGGCAATACAGTCTAACACTTAAGAGATACTGGCTGACTGGATAACGGCCCTGGATCTAGGAGAGGATCCAACAGTGTGCAGGCTTTTTAAGCCCTTAGCGCTCTTAGAGGTAATCATTGAGTCTCAGAACTGAAGATAGAACAGCCACTGTCTTCGATAGCTCAGTGCTTACTGATGAGCAGCACAAGAGCTCAGACTAGGTGCTTTCCCTCACACCCAGACATCACCAGGATGCTGATGGACCATTAGGATGCTCCTAAAGGATCCCTCCAGGTAGCAAAGGTCATGGCGAAACTGAATCCTATGGACGCTGAGTCCTAACAGCTTTTCCAGTGCAATAGGTGAGACATTCTAATCTAGACCATAGGGTTATTTCCCTTTACCCGCATGGGCTGCAGAAAAGATCCATTCCAGCTTTTTCACTCTGCCTCTACAGGCTAGCTTAGCTCCTCCCAGCAGTCTTTCTCTTTTGCATGCATAGCTGCAGGTGTTTGAGTTCTGCTCTCCCACATTTATTATTTTTAATTTGACATAATTTCATTCCCTTTCACGGTTCTTTCGTGTATAAAGTGAATTTGAAGCGCTGCCTGCATGAGAATTCATAGACATCGGTCTGTAGCTAACAGGCCAATCATTTCAGGGTACCTTTAGCCGGTCTGCTACTCTTCCTTGGACCTCCAGAATAGAGAATGATTTGTCCCCATCACTGCCCAGTCCCTGCTTCCACTGTCCCTGTCCCCACCTCGTCCCCGCAACCACTGTCCCGTCCCTTTGACTACTGTCCCCGCAGCATCCATACAAGCCTCAGTACGTAATATTTAGCTTATTCCTTCCTTATAAATCAAAGTTCTGGCTGCTGAACTAGAGAAGGAGATGTTTAGCTGGCAGGGCTTTGTTTATAAATTTTTATCAACACAACTAATATACTACTTTATCCTAAAGCAAAAAAAGAAAATAAATTGAAATTTTTTTCTACCTTTGTTGTCTGGTTTCTGCTTTCCTCATCTTCTCATTCAATTCCTTCCATTCACTGTCTGCCTTCTCTCTTCTTCTTCCATTTGCTCTGTTATAGTGCCTCTCCCTTCCATCTCTCCCTCCACACCCCCCCAATTGGTCTAGCACCCATCTCCTTCACTCTGCTCCCCCCATAGTCTGTCTTCTTCCCTTCCAGCAAGCATCTTCACCCCACTCTCTGTTCCCCATTTCCCTTTAGCATCTTTTCCCCACTCTCTGTTCCCCATTTCCCTTCAGCATCTTCTCCCCACTCTCTCTTCCACATTTCCCTTCAGCGTCTGTTCCTCTCCACCCCACTTAAGTGTCTGTTCTTTTCCACCACCATTCAGCACCCCTCACACGGTCCGAGCATCTCCCTTTTACCTTTGTGGCACGTTACAGTGTAATTTGTTGAAACCGCCGGAGCCTGCCTGAAGTCGCGTGCATCTGCGGGTGGAAGCTTCTCCTATGATGCAACTTCCAGTTGTGTCAAAGGAGAAGCTTCTGCCTGCAGATGCACGCGACTTCAGGCAAGCTCCAGCGGCTTGAACAAATTATACTGTAATGTGCCACGAAGGTAAAGAGGAGGAAGGAGATAGATGCAGCCAGTAGGGAGGAAGGGGACCATGCGCAGTCGGTGACTGCATGCGTTCATTTCCTTATCTGCAGAGATAAGGCCATTCACCACTCCACAGGGCGGTGGATGGCCTTGTCCCCGTACCTGCAGTGAGCACTTTTTCCCCCCACCGTTTCAGCAAGTTACCCAGGCTAGCTGTGGGTAACAGCCACCGTGTCATTCTCTACTCCAGAGCCATCCCTGTTGGGGATTGAGCGCAGACCGTTCAGCACACTTAGGGGGCTCAGCGGTGTTCCGCAGCATGCAGGCTGTGTTTTCGCACCTCTACCCATCATGGTGCGCAATCGGTGGTCTGCAGGGGTGGAGGCATAGTTGGATTCGAGTCTGGCAGCCATCTTGAATTTTCAGCTATCTTTTATTGAACTCCCTTCTTCAAAATTCAAATTTCTGCCAGGAAAATTGCTGGGATGGAGTTCTCAGGGTCTTCTAGTGTGGATTCAGGTAAAATTTGTGTGAATTTGCTGCTTTTAGAGGGTCCTTGTGCCACATGTTGTGAGGCACGGTCGGGGGGGCAGTAACTTTTGGTTCAGCCTCCCCTTCGCAGAAGCAGGTGATAATACGCTCAGCTAGCCTGTCGGGGCGGCCATCTTTGCTTTCGAGGCTTGCTAAGATGCGCAAATCTAAGTCTTCTAAGGGTTACTCTATGCCCTAGGGTCCAGATGCCTTCTCAGAGTTCGAGATTTTTGAGGTCCAAGTTTCAATCCAGGGGTCCTTCACAGCCTGCTCAGGAGGCTCCAGCAGTGTATCTGGACCTTGCTGATCCTTTAGTCCACAATGCTGCACTGCCCGATTTGGGGAATCCGGATTTGGATGCTGGATCCACGGATCACTTTGGGGCTCCGGATCCTGGAGATGATCCGACACTGGTGCGCTTGTTTAAATTTGCGGCGTTCCCTGATTTGATTGCTGAATCTTTGCAGGAATTGAGCTTGGATGCCAAGCCCGCCCCTTCCTCTTCCACTTCTTCTCCCTGGTTCTCAATCTGCGACCTATCCCTGGCATCAAGATATGAGTTTCATAGTTACAGAACAGTTTGACTCTCTGGAAGGTCCTAGGGCTATGTCCCACTTGTATTCTCTGGCATAGGAATGTTTGCAGCTGATGGGGCAACCCAAGATGGATTCCCTAGTGGCTCAGGTGATCCGGCGCATTTCGCTCCCTAGTGATCTTGTTTTGAAAGATATGCAGGATTGCCAGGTGGATGTGGTTCTCAGGAAAGTTTTTGAAACAGCTAATTTAGGCATCAAAGCTGCTTTGGCGCTGTCCTTTGTGGCACTGGCTCGGCTGCATTCGCTGGAGACTGATGCGGTAGAGCCTTTTCCTCAGCTTCTATTGACTGGGAAGGACTACTTGCCAGATGGCTTATATGACTTTTGAAAGTACTGGTGTTAGCTTATTCAATTCCACCTCCAAGGCAACTCTGGCTCGGCTGCCTTTTAAGAGACAGTTATTGTTTGGCAAGAGGTTAGATGATCTCATGATTTTGGTGATGGACCATCGCTCAAAGTCTCTGCCGGATAATAGGGCCAGATCTAGGGGGTCTGGGCATCCTACTTTTTGTGGCTCCTGAAGAAACTTTCATGACTACACACAATATTTCCCCTCCTCGTCACAGAGATCTATGTGGGCCACAGGCTCTCCCAGCCTGCCGCAGCCCATCCTGCCAGCAAGACACAGTGACACCAGGGAGCCGAAGGCCCCTCTGCCGATAGGGGGTTGGCTCTCAGAGTTTCTGCCTGCCTGGATGCGCATTATGGCAGACCAGTGGGTCTTGGAAATTATTCGGTCTGGCTACAAGCTGGAATTCGCCCAGACACTATCCAGTTGGCTTATGACCTCTCCTGCCAGGAGACCGGAAAAAGCACGCAGAGTCCAGGCTACTGTTCAGTGCTTGCTGAATATTCAACTTTTTGGGCCCAGGCAGATACTCTGTTTACTTTATCATACCAAAGAAAGGGTCAGAATATTGGAGACCTATTCTGAATCTGAAACACATGAATGCTGCTCTCAAGATTCCTCGGTTCCAGATGGAGACCGTGAGGTCTAACATTGCGGCAGTGATTCCAGGGGAGTTTCTAGCTTCCCTGGATCTTACGGGGACATATTTACACATTCTCATTTTTCCAGCTCACTGCAAATTCCTGCAGTTTCATGTGCTGGATCAGCATTATCAGTTTTCAGCTTTGCCCTTTAGTCTGGCTACGGCACCCCAGACATTCACCAAGGTGATGGTGGCAATTGCGGCTCATCTGAGGAAGATGGGGTTGCAGGTTCACCCATATCTGGATGACTGGTTGATCAGAGCGCCCTCGTTGGAAGAGGAGTGCTCTACAGTGGAAAGGGTGCTGGGAAAACTTGGGCTGGATTGTCAACTTCAGGAAGAGCCATTTGATGCCCACGCAGTCACTGGAATACCTGAGAGTTCTGTTCGATAGGGCAGCGGGCCACATTTACCTGCCTGAACCTCACAGACAGAAGCTGTGTGTGCAGTTTCAGATCTGTTGAGAAAGTCGGCCCCTTTCAGTGTGGGACTACCTGCAGGTGTTTGGGCTCCATGGTTGCACACCGGATGTGGTCCCTTGGGCAAGTGCATCCTCTTCAGCATGCCTTGCTCTCTCGTTGGGCGCCCCACCGAGATGCCCTAGAGATGCATCTGCCATGGACTTTGGAGGTCAGAGCAAGCATGACTTGGTGGCTTCGCCCTAAGTCGCTCTGCTGGGGCGTCCTTTTACACATTACCTCCTGGATTGTGGTAACCACGGATGTCAGCCTTCGGGGCTGGGGAGCTCACTGCGATCGTCCCCTTCAGGGCTGTTCTACTCCATTGCAGAGGAAGTGGTCCATAAATCATAAATCAGCTGGAGCTCGGGGCCATTCAGCTGGTCCTGAAAGAATTGCAGAGGTCTCTGGAGGGACAGGGTGTCCTGGTATTTTCTGACAATGTGACGGCAGTGGCCTATGTCAATCGACAAGGAAGAACCAAGAGCTCTCCCTTGGCTCAGGAGGCTTGGTTTCTTTTCCTTTGGGAGGAACATCTCCTGGTGATGGTGTCACATGTGGCTGGAGTGGACAACATGCAAGCAGACTTCTTCAGCCCTCAGACTCTGGATCCCGGCGAGTGGACCTTGTCGCTTCAGGCGTTTCAGGTGATCGTGAGGCGTTGGGGGCAGCCTCGCCTTGACCTCATTGCCACAGCCTGAAACAAGAAAGCACTACGCTTCTTCAGCGCAGAACCGAGCCCAGAAGTACGGGGCTCAATACTCTCGTACAGCCCTGGCCTCCAGATGTTATTTACGTCTTTCCACCCTGGCCAATGATTGGCCGGGTTCTTTGGAGGATTGCGAGTCGCCCAGGCCGCGTCATTCTAGTGGCTCCCAACTGGCTGTGAAGACCGTGGAATGCGGATCTGATGCGATTCCGGGTAGGATGCAGTCTGAGCGTCTACCCGGACCCTCTTACTCAGGGCCCGGTGGCCATGGAAGATCCGGGTTGCTTTCCGCTTACGGCTTGGCTTTTGAGCATGCGTCCTTAGAACGTAAAGGCTATTCGGAGCTTGTGATCGCTACTCTTCTCAAATCTAAAAAGTCATCCACAGTGTCAGCCTACACTAAGGCACAGACCACCTTCCAACATTGGTGTAACCAGGATCAGGTGGACCCTTTTTTGGCTCCAGTGTCTCGAGTCCTTGGCTTTCTCCAAGCTGGTCTGCATAAAGACCTCACTGTGGCATCTTTACGAGTCCAAATGGCCGGTCTATCTTGTTTCCGATCTCGGGATAGCTGGTCCTCATTAGCGTTGCTTGTTTTTTTGAAGGGAACTCTTCGGGTCTGGCCTGTTAAGCATCCATTCCCGGTCTAGGACCTTAACGTGGTACTGTCAGGCCTTGCCAGAGCTCCTTTTGAGCCTCTTCTTGATGCTTTTCTCCTGGATTTAACGCTCAAGACTGGTTTTCTGGTCACCATTACTTCTGTTCGAAGGGCTTCTGAATTTCAGAGACACAAGTTTCGCTCCAGACAGTTCCTTCCTTATTGCCGAAGGTGGTTTTGGCTTTCCATGTCAATCAGAAGGTTTGTTTGCCTGTTTTTCAACTGACGGGTTCCAAACATCAGGATCGTCTACTGAAAAAGTTGGTCATGCGTAGGGTTCTTCTGCATTATCTGGAGGACACTAATGAGTTTCGCCTTTCTGACCTTTAGTTTGCGCTGACGCATTTGATTAAGCAAGGTGCCATTTCGTCCATCTACATTCTTGCAGGGAAACAGTCTCCTGTTTCTGTTAAGGCGCATTCTACCCAGAATGTGGCTTCGTGGGCCAAAGCGTGATTTGCAAGGCAGCGTTACTTAAAAGTGACTAATGAGTTTTGGCTGTCAAATCATCTTTTTTGCATTACCATGCACTAGCCACAGGCACAGCTGGCTTCCAAAGCGACCGTTTCCAGATGGATTGGAAAGACCATTTTGTCAGCTTATATCGGGAGTGGTAAGATACCTCTGACTTCCCTGAAAGTCCACTTCACTAGGAGCATAGCTTCCTCTAGGCAGAGTCCAAGGCAGTATCCACAGAAGAGTATTTCAGAATTTTACAGGGTGAGTGTGGAAGCAAGATTTCAGAGCTTCAGTGAAGACCATAGGCTCATCTATCCCACCCTAGATTCGAGGGACTGCTCTGTTATGTCCTAGTGGTTCAAGACTAATGTTCCTCTTGAATGTAATCTTTCTAGGAGATAGGAATGTCGGTCTTGAAGCCTGCCTGTCAGATGATTCCTTGCCTGCCTTTCTGTCTCAGACTTGTCTGTAGCTTTGGACAGTTCCCGTGTTGTCTAGCAAGAGCACAGGTAAGAGAGACTCACCTATCTCAAGGAAACATAGGGTATCTGCAAGAACTATTAGTGCAGGCTGCACTCAAGTAAGTGAGCTGTGTTCTGGTTCGTTATGGGTTACAAAGTGTTCCATCATGGTTAGTGTTATTGTTTTTGTTGTGTTATGAGCAGGGGAGACTTCCAGTACTCCTCCCTCTCCCTCTCTGAAAATCGTGGGCACAAGAAGAAGTGACATGTTTTCTGTTATGGCTCCTAAACTGTGGAATTCATTGCCACATTATATCAGAAATGAAAAAGATCATACCTCTTTCAAAAATCTTTTGAAAACTTTTTTGTTTCAAGATGCTTTTAATACTTAATATTTTTATTTCTGACTCTCCATACCTTGTTTCAGAAATCAACTCTTTTCCCTCCCTCTCGTTTTCTCCCTTTTATGTTTTTTTCAATATAGAATGAATTGTAACTTTTCCCCCCTTACCTTCTTTTATCATGTCTGTCTTTAATCTGACTGCCAGATAAAAATTGTTAGTTGTTATATTTAATTATGTACGTTGTCTTTTTTACCCTAATAGTTGTTTGTCCACTAACTAGTGGCTTTTTAAGTTGTTCATCGCTTAGAAAGTTTGTATAAGCGATTCATCAAATGGTAATGAAACTTGAAACTCCCCTTTCCTGTTTAATTCTCCAGGGCTGACCACCTGCTTTGATAGGAACTGAGGAGTACAGGACAGCCCAGTGAGAAGGGAGGCGGAGCGGAAAAATGCAAATGAAGCTGTCTACACACACCTCGTGGGTGAAGGTACACAAACCCAGTGGTATAAAACTGATGTTCCTATCTTCTAGAAAGTTTAGCAAGGTAGATACATAATCTTCCTGTTGTTGTTTATGCTTAGCATGCTTTTCCTCTCTTCCAGCCTCTCTTCCTTCCTTGCCCTTCCCTCCAGTCTCTAGCTTTCATATTCTCTCTTTCCAGTCTCTGTTTTATGTGTGTGGCTTCAAGGAGTCGCAGCGATAATTTCTTCAATCCCTGCATTTTTTGCTTTGTTTCAATACTGACAAGAATAATGAATCTTGTTGCTTCTCTACCAATTCAGCAGCGTCCTTTTAAGCTGAAAAACTGGCTAACTCAATGGGAAAAAAGCAAAATAAGAAGAAAGTGGAGGAGGTACTAGAGGAAGAGGAAGAAGAGTATGTGGTGGAGAAAGTCTTGGACCGGCGGGTAGTGAAAGGAAAAGTCGAATATCTTCTAAAATGGAAAGGTTTCTCAGAGTAAGTTTTAGTGCTGATGAGAATATTTGGCTTAGGTAGGAAGTGGGCTGGTGAAAGTATAATACCGGCTATGAGGTTGGGACTGGGAGTGGAGGTATCAGCTTATCTCAGTGGTGTGTTTTGATTGCAGTGAGGATAACACCTGGGAGCCTGAGGAGAACTTAGACTGTCCAGATCTGATTGCTGAATTCTTACAGTCACAAAAATCTGCACATGAAACAGAGAAATCTGATGGTAGCAAACGTAAAGCAGATTCCGACAATGAGCTAGGTGAAGAAAGCAGGCCAAAGAAGAAGAAAGAGGAGGTAAGTCTACATTTACCCTTTGGGTATTCCCTTTCCACTGGAATTTGGATTTGTTGGTTCTCATTTGCTATAATTAGGACTCCCGATCCTAGCGGTTTATCATTTGATAATTTAGGGGTTTCTTTTTTCAGGCAATCTGGTTTGACAGACTAAGAAAAATCCTCCTTTTTGGGTCTGCAGGGGCTACCAAGGTCATATCCACCCCTACATTTTATTTTATGCACGTTTTTTTCAATTTTAAAAATGTAAGTTGCATACTTGGTGTTTTCTGCTGGTCAGAATCCCTTTTTCAGTTTCTTACTTTTACATTTTATGTATTGCCTTTTCCTGAAAATGGCACCTGTATTTAAATTCTTTGAAAAAAAACCCAGGATTGTTGAGGTTTTAAAATTAAAAGACTGTGTATTCCGTTCTTTTTGAAATGAAGTATCTTCAAAGGATACTGACAAAAGAGGGAAGTTAGAACTTTACAGTACAATACAAAAATAGCAACAAAGAAAGAACAGTCCAGGTGCGTTTAAGGAAAAATCAGATGAAGTTAAAATATTCCAAATTACAGTATACCTGTCAACTGCTAGGAAGGTTGTAAATACAAACAAAATCATACACTGATTGATAGGGAAAATGCTTGAGTACCTGATTGTAAAAACCGCTTAGATAACCTTGATAGGCGGTATATAAAATCCTAATAAACTTGAAACTTGATACATTGAAATGTCTGTATGCAAATGTGAGAAGTATTAAATATAAGATGGGAGAGGTAGACATAATTGGCATCTGAGAGAGACCTGGTGGAACGCAAATAACCAATGAGATACCAGGATATAAATTATATTGCTGTGATGGGGTGAATCAGATATGTAGAGGAGTTGCACTCTGCTAAGGATGGCATAGAGTCAAACAGGGGAAAAGAAAACGAGAGAAGGTATATACCAAATACAGTGTATATTACTTATAATAATTTATTTCATCAATATTTTGAGTATATTTTCTCAAAGATTAAAAATCTATTGCACATATCCATAACATGATCAAAAATTAGCACCTAACTTATTGAAATCCCAATGGCTTGCACCTTAATAAAGTCCTTGAACCAACAGACATTGAACGGATAAAAATCCAAACACTTGTAACTTGTTAGAGTCCTTTAGAAATCCAAGGTTCCATTGAAATCCAATCAGTAGTTCATCAGAAGTTCGACGGCAGCTCTACCGTTTCACATTAATTGCTTCATCAGGGACAAGTTGTTGAAAGTGGGGGGGAAAAATAAGTCATGAGAGAGAATGTAATTTCCTATTATGGATTATTAGGAAATGTTTAAAAAAATAAGGAACAGAATAGGATTAAATAGCTTTCTCAGCGGAGAAAGTTAAATAATGAAATTCCCAGGAACTTCACATAACATTGTATGATTAAGCTATCCTGAAGCCAAATTGATGGGCAGACTGGGTGGCCTATGTGGGTCTTCATCTGCCATCATTTACTATGTTGCTAAGATCTGTACTGGGACTGGTCCTCTTTAATGTAATTATGAATGATCTGAAAGCGGAAACTGAGTAAGGTAATCAGATTTGCAGAGGACAAAATTGTTTAATGTTAAATCATGAGCAGATTATGAGAAATAACAGAAGGACATTGGGAGACTGGGCATTCAAATGGTAGATGAAATTTGTATGTACAACCCTTTACTATCCAAGTGGAGTAAAACAACCAGTTTTAAGCTTGTTTCCTTTTGTACTCACTGTGATCAATTGTAATTTGGCCTCAAGACTAGTTCCTGTTCTAAATCAGCTTCATTTTGATTCTGCTATCCTGAACAATTATTGACCTGTGTCATATCTCACTTCCTTAGCAACAGCAGCAGATGAATCTAGAGACTAGTGGGATAGCACACATCGACCAGCAGGTGGAGATAGAGAACTGATTAACAGGTGGTTGTCTTGGATGGAACATCTCCTGCAGCTTCAGTATGCTCTAACTCCTAGCAGGTGATGGTCGCTATTCTACTAGCTCCTGAATTCTGGCTGTCTATGGTCGTCTACTCTCCTGTTGAGGATTCTCTTCAGTGAGAAAGAGGTACCGACTTTAGAGGTTACATCTGCCTCCCCCACCCCCCCAGGTCCCTGCCTCACTCTCCCCTCAGAGCCAGTGAGGGGTATTCACTCCCTGTATTTCTTCTTTCCCTAAAAAAAAAGAAACAGGGAACTTAACATTTGTGTAGCTGACTTTTACTTTGTAAGCAGTCTACAACTACTACTTTAATCAAAACTTCCTGTGTGGAGCGGTTTTGTCACTTCAGGTATGCTTGCTTTTACTTTGTTCTGTTACTTAGGTTTATTGCTAGTTGGCAAGCGGTTTTGGTGTGCTGCGTGTGAGGAGTTTTATTTTTTATTCGGTGGAGTAAAATGGCAGCAGAAGTTGTTAAACTGTGTTCCCGCTATGGGAAGTGGCGAACACCATCGGGTTTGTGCTCTGCAGGGTGCACGGATGCTTCGGGGGAAGATATAATTATGGTACCAGTTGAGTCAGCACTTTCCCGCCCGAAAGACGCAAGTTCTTTTTCTCCTGCTCTGTCAGCGGCAACAGTCTCGTCGGCGGTTCAAGGCAATCAGCAGATTGATAGCGCACTTCTTTCACTGCCACTGCCAGGAGCAGTTTCTCTCCTCAGCGAAGTCTCAACTATAGCGGCAGAGCAGGAGTCAGCTGTAGCTGCAGGACAAAAGTCAGCTTTAGCGGCAGAACACCAAATGACTGACACGGCAAGGAATATAACTGCTGTGATTTCACAGACACAGCATTTGCCGTTTTTCCCCGAGTTTGTGGTGCTTTTGCATAAAGCATTTTTACTGCAGAGCGCTCAGCCTACACTTCAGGGGGAAGTTACTTTAGCTGCTTTTCCTCAGAGTGGCCCCTATGGATGGAGGGGGCAATCCATTGGAATCTAGTTTATCCCTTCCTCCTCCTGAATCTCTAGAAAATGGGAATTCCAAAGAAAGGAGAACTAAAGGCAAAGGAGAACCGGCATGGCTTACCAGACAGTTGAAGGAAGCCATAAAAGAAAAGGAGGACTATTAAAAAGTGGAAACGCACGAAAACAACCGAAGCTTGGAACAAACATAAAGATGATCAAAAGAAATGTCACAAGGCGGTGAGGAATGCCAAAAAGGACTATGAGGAGAAAATAGCGCAAGAGGCCAAAAACTTCAAACCCTTCTGTAGATACGTAAAAGGAAAAAAACCTGCAAAAGAGGTGGTGGGGTCCGCTGGACGACCAGGGAAGAAAAGGATACATCAAGGAAGACAAACAGATTGCAGACAGGCTAAATTCCTTCTTCGCGTCCGTCTTTACAAAGGAGGACACTGCAACGATACCAGAAGCAGTGGAAGTGTTTAAAGGAGTTATAGAAGACAGCCTCAAAACAGTAGAAGTGGACCTGGATCAGATATACTACCAGATCGACAAACTTAAAAGTGACAAATCCCCTGGACTGGATAGAATTCACCTGAGAGTCTTAAAAGAATTGAAGGTTGAAATTGGAGAGCTATTGCAAAAACTTGCCAACCTAACAATTAAAACTGGGCAGATACCAGACGACTTGAAGATAGCAAATGTCACGCCAATTTTCAAAAAAGGATCGAGAGGAGAACCGGGCAACTACAGACCTGTGAGCCTTACGTCTGTCCCTGGAAAGATGGCTGAAGCACTGATTAAAGATAGCATAGTCCAGTACTTGGATACACATGGCCTGATGAAAGACAGTTAACATGGCTTCAGGAAAGGGAAATCATGTTTAATGAATTTACTTTACTTTTTTGAGACCGTGAACGAACAAATTGATAGTGGAGAACCGGTGGACATAATATACTTAGACTTCCAGAAAGCTTTCGACAAAGTTCCACACGTAAGACTTCTCAGGAAACTACAAAGCCATGGAATAGAGGGGGATATACAAAGATGGATAGGCAAATGGCTGGAGAACAGAAAACAGAGAGTGGGCATAAATGGGAAGTTCTCCGATTGGGAGAAAGTGACTAGTGGTGTACCCCAGGGCTCGGTACTTGGGCCGATCTTATTTAATATCTATATCAATGACCTAGAAGAAGGAACATCAAGTGAGATCATCAAGTTTTCAGATGACACAAAGCTATGCCGGGCGATCAGATCGCAGAAGGATGGCGAGGAACTCCAGAGCGACTTGTGTCATTTAGAGAAATGGGCGGAGAAATGGCAGATGAAGTTTAATGTGGAGAAATGCAAAGTAATTTTAGGTATAGATTAGTTTAGTTTAGGTTAGGCTAGGCCCAAGAGTCTACCAATGCTCCACAAATGACTCCTGCCCTGCCCACCTCCCTCCCTGTAGCTAAGCTAGCCCAACCCTCTCCCCGCACCTTTTAAACTCTTTGGGAGCAGGAGGGGTGGTCAGTCCCTCCTGCTCCAGGCCTCCTCCAAAGCTGGCTGAGCCCACCCCCTTCCCATACCTTTTAAACTCGTTGGAAGCAGGAGGAGTGGTCAGTCCCTCCTGCTCCAGGCCTCCTCTGACGCAAGTGCGGCCTTAGGCCATGCCCCAGTGCATCATGTGCCTAAAGCCCTGATTGGCTGAGGCTTAGACTCCTCCCTAAGGAAGTCCCTGATTGGCTGAGGCACCCCAGGCCCCTTCCAAGGAAGGTGCCCGAGGCGCCTCAGCCAATCAGGGCCTTAGGCCCCGCCCCGTGCATCACATGATGCACCAGGGCGGGACCTAAGGCCTCATACGCGTCACTGGAGGCATTGGAGCAGGAGGGGTTGAGCACCTCTCCTGCTTCTTGTAAGGTACAGGGAGGGGGGTGGCGAGGGGATCAGGAATGGGGAGGAGGTGTCCAGGGGGGTGGGGTTGGCAGCAGGAAGTTGGCATTCCTACTGCTGTTAGTTTTTGGATGGGTGGGACTGATGGCTGGAGGGAGTGGGAACCCTCCTGCCATAATTTTAAGCGGGATGGGCTGGGTCTGGCCGGCATCAGAGGAGGCCTGGAGCAGGAGGGGTTGATCACCCCTCCTGCTCTGTGAAAGGTATAGGGAGGGAGGTGGCAGGAGGAAGTTGGCATATTTCCTGCCGTTAGTTTTTGTGTGGGTGGAACTGATGGCAGGAGGGAGTGGGAACCCTCCTGCCATAATTTTAAGCGGCATTGGGGCAAATTTTTTGTGGGGTTCAGGGAGGGGTGTTCAGGGCACTTGTTGGGAGAGGGAGGTTAATTTTTTTTTAAATGGGGCAGAAATTTTGCGTGTGTAAAACATGCAAAATATCTGCCCGATTAAAAAAAAAAAAATTTTAAAAGCCAGCAGAAGCCTGACAGCAGTGACAGGAGGCTGTTTCTCCTGTCACTACTGTCAGGGCTTTAGCGATCCATGCAGTTGGCTGGGGGGTGTGCCAATGATCGTCTCCATTTGCATGCAGGCCTTTAGTGAATTTGTCGGTCTGCATGCAAACGGAAACGGATCGCACACGGATCAGAGGGTTAGTGAATCTAGGCCATTGTCTTAATATTTTAAATGAATTCAGGACTTAATTCTGGCACTCTGATCTTTGCAAATGATTCTTTGTCTATGCTCCCCACTACATTGTGAAAAACAGGAAGATGCCGGGTCTGAGCACGGTAATCTGAATGTCTGAAGCAGTGCCTTAATGTCACCCCACCCCTTTCCCACACCTCTAATATAGATTAGATCTTTTGTTCATATTTAGAATTTAGCCCTTAGATGGTTAAATAGGTGGTTTAAGATAGCAAGCTAAACCTCCTGCAGTGTGTTTTGAGCCAGGACATAGGAAAAATAATACAAATATGTTTTCTTGTTTTTATAGGCAGAAAAACCACGTGGTTTCGCCAGAGGTTTAGAGCCAGAAAGGATTATCGGTGCTACCGATTCTAGTGGGGAACTGATGTTCTTGATGAAATGGTGAGTGCCCTCACTGCAGTCCTGTTCTCCAAGAACAATCAAGATTTAATAGCCTTACATGTGGGGTGAAATCATCTGCTGGAGCCTGTGGGAACATGTTCTAGCTTAACAATAATTTTTTTAAAATATTGCACAGTGTATGCACGCACATATTCCTGCCTAACCCTGCCACATGAGACCTAGCCAGTTGTCATTTTTCCACAGAGCAAAGTGGTTGTACTTTTCTGTCTTCCCTCGGCTTGCATCAAAATTTGGTTTCATAATTTTTGCTAATTTCTTTTCATCCAGTGTTTGTCCTGTCATCTGTCACACATGGACAATTTACTTCCATTTTTATTTTCCTAGAAAAGTTTTTGGGCAATCCTGTTTCATTTCTTTTCCATGGCTTGTTTAGGTTGTAGGTAGGCCCTGGGCAACCAGTTAGAGTATGATGGCAGAAAAGGGCCGGCAGCCCAACAAGTCTGCCCACTCAAGAACCCTCCCTCCCTCGAGAATCCATCTTTTAAGCATTCCTCTGGAGCGACCCAACCTGTCTGTCCCATCGGCCCTTGAAGTCGAGCGTAGTACTGGTCTCGATTACCTGACACAGAAGATCATTCCATTGATCAATTACCCTTTCGGTGAAGAAGTATTTCCTGGTGTCCCCATGAAATCTTCCCCCCCTGAGTTTTAGCGGATGCCCTCTTGTCATCATGGGACCCGTAAGAAAAAAGATTTCTTCCTCCACCTCAATGCGACCCGTGATGTATTTGAATGTTTCTATCATGTCCCCCCTTTCTCTGCGCTCTTCGAGAGAATATAAGCGCAGCCTGCTCAAACGTTCTTCATATGGGAGATATTTAAGTCCTGAGACCATCCTGGTGGCCATTCGCTGAATTGACTCCATTCTCTTCACATCCTTTTGATAATGTAGCCTCCAAAACTGAACACAATACTCCAGGTGAAGGTCTCAACATGGATCTGTATAACGGCAGTATAACTTCAGGCTTTCGGCTAATAAAGCTCCTTCTGATGCAACCCAGCATATGTCTAGCCTTTGCTGAAGCTTTCTCCACCTGATTGGCAGCTTTCATATCTTCCTGGATGATTACTCCCAAGTCCCGTTCTGCTATAGTTCTTGTTAGGTTTTCACCATTCAGTGTGTATGTTCTGCATGGATTTCCGCTACCAAGGTGCATTACCTTATATTTTTTAGCATTAAAATTCAGTTGCCATGTACTGGACCATTGTTCAAGTAGGTTCTGCTCCATAGTGTCGGGCACGGTTGCGCTGTCGGTTTCTGCTGCGCTGCCCATAACGTTGCATAGTTCAGCATCATGGGCGAATAATGTAATTTGCCTCGTAGTCCCAGAGGCAGATCCCTTACAAAGATATTAAATAGTATTCAGCACTCCACTGGTCACTTCCGACGTTTTTGAGGGAATACCGTTTACCATTATCCTTTGAAGTCTGCCGCTAAGCCAGTCTTCTACCCATGAAGTCAGTGTTTCTCCTAGTCCCATCGTGTTCATCTTGTTCAATAGCCTACGGTGTGGGACACTATCAAAAGCCTTACTGAAGTCTAAATACACAATATCCAAGGATTCTCCCCCATCCAGTTTTTTTGTTACCCAGTCAAAGAAGTTTATCAGATTGGATTGACAAGACCTTCCCTTCGTAAAGCCATGCTGGTGGGGATCCCTTAGTCCTTCGTCATACAGAATCATGTCCAATCTGTTTTTGATCAACGGTTCCATAAGTTTACATACTATTGATGTGAGGTAAAATTAAAAAATCTAGTCATTTGATGCTGTCTTATTTTTCTTGACAAGACCCCAAAAGTTCCCAGTGGCTTTGAAAAGTATACCAGGTGTAACAGAACCATATTCATGATAAATACTCATAACTGATGCTTGCAGTACTTGGGGTCCCAATCATGATTCCTCCTCTTGTATCTTGTGTTCACAGATGTCAAAAACAGGAATCAAAGGTCAAGAGATAATGGTTACTGCGGATGGGCAGATTGGATGGGCCATTTGGCCTTTAGCTGCCATCATGTTTCTGTGTTTCTAAGAGAAACAGCACAAACATGTTTTTGGTGTATCTGTCTGGTCCACTAACATTGAATAATAATAATTTATTTTTATATACCGCCATACCCGAAAGTTCTAGGCGGTTCAGGGTGCTCAGGGAGATGAGTGATGTTTTGGCGGAGCCGCTGTCAGCGCTCTTCAACCTCTCCCTTAGTTCAAGTAGCGTCCCGTTGGACTGGAAGAAGGCTAACGTCATTCCACTCCACAAGAAAGGCTCCAAGACAGAAGCGGCAAACTACAGACCAGTGAGTCTCACATCAATAGTGAGCAAACTAATGGAAACTCTTATCAAACACCAATTAGATACGATCCTGGATGAAGAGAACCTACGGGATCCCCGTCAACATGGATTTACCTGATCAGCTTCTTTGACTGGGTGACGGGGAAGCTAGATGTTGGAGAGTCCCTGGACATCGTATACCTGGACTTTAGCAAAGCATTCGATAGCGTGCCTCATCGCAGGTTACTAAGCAAGATGAGTTCCATAGGATTGGGCGACACATTGACGAAGTGGGTTGGGAACTGGCTTGGAGGTAGGGTTCAAAGGGTAATGGTGAATGGCACCCCCTCTGAAATGACGGAGGTAATCAGTGGAGTACCCTAGGGCTCTGTCTTGGGCCCGATACTGTTCAATATCTTTATAAGGGACTTGGCAGAAGGGCTCCGAGGTAAGATAACATTATTGCCGATGACGCCAAACTAAGCAATGTAGTGGGCAAAAGCACAATAGATAAAAATTCAATGCCCGACAATATGATGCATGATCTACTCTTACTAGAGAGCTGGTCTAAGACATGGCAGCTCAGCTTCAATGCCAAAAAATGCAAAGTTATGCACCTGGGTACCCAAAATCCATGCAGGACTTATACCCTTAATGGTGAGATCCTAACAAGAACTGTTGCAGAACGAGACTTAGGGGTGATCGTCAGTGAGGACATGAAGGCTGCCAATCAAGTGGAGCAAGCTTCTTCCAAGGCAAGACAAATCATAGGTTGCATACGCAGGGGTTTTGTCAGCCGTAAGCCTGAAGTCATCATGCCTTTGTATAGATCCATGGTGAGACCGCACCTGGAATACTGTGTGCAATTCTGGAGTCCGCATTACCGTAAGGATGTGCTGAGGCTGGAATCGGTCCAGAGAATGGCCACCCGGATGGTTTCGGGACTGAAGGATCTCCCGTACGATTTATCTTCGTCGTTAGATAAATTACAGCTATACTCGCTCGAGGAGCGCAGAGAGAGGGGAGACATGATCGAGACGTTCAAGTATCTCACAGGCCGCATTGAGGTGGAAGAAGAAATCTTCTTTTTCAAGGGTCCCACGGCAACAAGAGGACACCCGTGGAAAATCAGAGGCGGGAAACTGCACGGTGACACCAGGAAATTCTTTTTCACCGAAAGAGTGGTAGATCGCTGGAATGGTCTTCCACTTCAGGTGATTGAGGCCAGCAGCGTGCCTGATTTTAAGGCCAAATGGGATCGACACGTGGGATCTATTAGCAAAGTAAAGGCAGGGGAGGGTCACTAGGGTGGGCAGACTGGATGGGCCGTGGCCCTTATCTGCCGTCGATTTCTATGTTTCTATGTTCACAACAATCAAGCGCAATGCATACATTGCAAATGCATATATCAGATTAAAATCTTCTGAAGATTCAGAAAAATAAAAAACTATATAAAGAAATACAGACAATTTAAAAAAGGATAAAAAGTTAGGTTAAAAGAATAAACAACATTAAGATTCTAGCCTGTTAAATAGTTGTGTTTTTATCTGTTTTCTAAAGTCAAGCATTGACATTAAGAATGCATCAATTATCCTCGACATTGAGCATCATAAGGGCAGGGCATTTTCTGAACCTCACCCAAGGAGGAGGAGGAAGGATTTGTTCTCATCCTCATTGGCACTGAGGGACAAAGATGCTGGATGTTGAGCAGAGGGCAGGTGCGCCAACATCGATCCTCTTCAAAAAGTGGTACTGAGAGCATTGAGATCATCAGTGCCCTTGAAGCACCCCTTACTTGAGGACCACTTATCCTCCTTGGCATTGGAAGGGGTGCAGCAGTCTCTAAAGAACTTCAATATACCTGAAGAGGGACATGGCTGCTCCAACTGTATTGTCCCAGTCTTTGTCGATGGCAGCCTTCAAGGAGCAACTCATGAAGTTTGAAGATTGTATGAAGTGCTTCTTTGCCCAAGGAAAAACTACAGCTTTAAGTGCATCAATACTGAGGCTTGAAGTGATATAGCCTGCAAAAGATACATCAACATTGAGGCCGCAAAGGGCATCAAGGTTGGTGTAGGCTGCACTGGTGTTGATCTCTAGCCCATCAAAAGAGTAAGCTTCCCCAGGCGGCGACTCTCAAATATCTCCTGCAGAGTATTTCCATAGGTCAGTCTTAGCACTCCTAGTTATCTGAAGGAGAACAGGGGTCTTCTTAGTGGAAGGGTCTACTAGTCTGTCTTCAGAATCCTCCCACTACATGACAGTTGCAAATCTCTTCCGGTTCCATGATTTTGTTGAGGCTAAGTCCATCCCATTTCCTTTGTAGACTGAATATGAGGCCAGGGCAGATGAGCCTTCTTAAAAAGCTACAACAGTGCCTGTTCACAGACACATGACCCTACCCCTCCGTACATCTAGCAAACAAGAAAGTTGACTCTATGGCTCTAGGATTCAAATCTGCTCTCAAGAGTATGAAGATTCACTCCTTAGTGCCCCCAGGGAAGGAAGTGAGAACTTTAGAATATTTTGGTATAAAGTTTTGTTTTATTTGAATGTTGTGCTTACAGCTTGCATAGCTTCTTAGCAGCTCTTCGTGAGCATGCACTTGTAGAATATTCTGCACTGTGTGGCAGAGTTTGCTGACACACTCTCAGGAGAAGGCCAATGAACTGTCAGCTAGTAACCAAAGAGCAAGTGTGTGGAAAATAAATGGACAAGATGACTTTAAAGTGATTTGGAAAAGGTTTTTTTCACCTCTTGATTTCCCCTATTATTGCATATATGTCGCACTAAATGGTTTCTGATTGTTTAAAATGTAATATTACACAAGGGAAACCTGAGTAAACACATAACAGTCTTTCTAGTGCAATAGGTGTGTAATTCGGAACGATAGGGTATTCTCTCTATGCTCGTGAGCTGTGAAGATGGAATCCACTCCATCTTTTTAATACCTCCTCTTTCACTAGAGGGTTTTGCTTCCCCCTTTAGTTTTTCCTTCTGCACGCTAGCCAGGAGTCTTTCTATCTTAGCCTGCAGAATGATCTGGATCAGGCAATGGGTGGGAGATTCTACCACCAAGGCTACCCTCAGCAGACTTCCTTTCAAGAGGTAAATGTTCGGAAAGGGTCTGGATGATCTTATGGCTAGCATGGTAATCGTTGGCCTAGATCTCTTATCTGACAGCAGATCACAAACCTCAAGAGGCGGTCAAATTTTTGTGGCTACAGACACTTTCGGCAATACTCAGGAGAAGCCTCATCTAAGAGATCCTACCAGGGATCAAGACAGAGATTTTCAGGACCCTGCACAACCAAGCCTCCAGGTCTCATTCCACTTCAGCCTCCAAAAAAACACAATGACACCAGGTCCAGATCTGTTCCCATGAAGATAGGGGGATGGCTCTTGGATAGGAGGACAGCTGTCAGAGGCCTGAGCACAGACCTTGTCAGACCATTTGGCACTGGCTTTTATTCAGAGCAGTTACAAGCTCAGATTTGCCCAGCCCTTAGCAGACTAGATTGTAGACTCTTCAGCGGTGTGCCTGGAGAAGGCAAGCAAGGTCTCAGCTAGTTCAGAGACTGATAGATATTCAGGTCATAGAGCCCATGCCGTCTGAGGATTTGGGCTCAGGCAAATACTCCAAATACTTCATTGTGCCCAAGAAAGGCTCAAAAGGTTGGAGACCCATTCTGAATCTCATGCATATAAATGCAGCACTGAAAGTTCTGCACTTTTGCATGGAGACAGTGTGGTCAGTCATTTAGTGGTGGTGCTGGGGGAATTTCTGGCTTCTATGGATTTGACAAGCATATCTGCATTCTCTCATCTTATCCCAGGACAAGCAGGCAGGTATTCTCACTAGTGGGTGACATCATCCAACGGAGCCCCGATGTGGATATCTCACAAGCATACTTGTTTGTAGAAATTCTTAGAAGTTTCGAGTTGCCCACACCGCGCATGCGCGAGTGCCTTCCCGCCCGATGCACCAAGCATGTCTCCTCAGTTCTTTCTCTTTTGCGGAGCTGAGAAGTTTGCCTTCGAAACTCTCTGCGCAAAGTTCCTTTACTTGTGCCTTCTGTGCCCGCGGTTTTGAGGTTTTTTTGGGCTCATTATCGTTGGCTCACGTTGCGTTTTCTTGTTTTTTTTTTTTAAAAAAAATTTATTTTGATCGTGGCTTCAATCTTGCGGCGGAGCTTTTTCGGCCTATGTCCCGGCCTGTTACCGGTTTTAAAAAGTGTGTCAAGTGCCAGCGCGCAATTTCGTTGACGGACCCTCATCGACGCTGTCTTCAGTGTCTGGGGCCTCAACATCTTCCGAAATCATGCCGGTCTTGCTCCACACTTACAGCACGTGCGTTTAAGCGTCACTGTTTTTTGTGGGAGTCGCTGTTTAGCATGGAGGTGTCCCAAGAGCTGCCCTCTTCGCAGAGCGCCACGCCTTCGACTT
This sequence comes from Geotrypetes seraphini, assembly GCF_902459505.1. Classification (NCBI taxonomy): domain Eukaryota; kingdom Metazoa; phylum Chordata; class Amphibia; order Gymnophiona; family Dermophiidae; genus Geotrypetes; species Geotrypetes seraphini. The sequence continues at coordinate 79,566,870 of NC_047096.1, read as the reverse complement.
CCGCTTCAACATCTTCGGCCTTGAGTCTGCTCAAGCCTGCCTCGTTCATGCCAGCTTCGACTCCGACGCCTGCTGAGGTGCCTTCCACTGTCTCCTCAGGTCAGGTAGCGCAGCCTCCCATTCCTCCAGTGGTGCTCAAGGTGCCCAAGGCTTCTAAGTCCAAGCCCCCTGGCGGCCGAGTTAGCGATGTCCGTGCGGGAGGTCCCATTGCTGATGCGGATCCCTCTTTGCCGGCTTCGTTCCATGCCATGATGGAGAAGCGATTTGTCGAGCTCTTTACTAAGATTGGGCCGACGCTTCTCTCCCAGATCCAGCCTGAGCACGCGGAAGCCTCCCGCGAGGTCGAGCCGCCTCTGGTGCCTCCTCGGCGCACACTCTCGCTGATGGGAGCAGAGTCTCGACGAGTGTCTGGTCTGGCTTCGGGGCATGTCTCGCAAGGAGCAGAGTCTTTGCCCATGCCACCTTTGGAACCGATACCCTCGATGCATGGCTTGCCTGGACCGGAGACTTCCTCCGCGATGCCGAGCCTCGAGCCTTGGGGAGCGCCTCGGGGGGTTTCGTCTCAGCCTCTGCTGCTTCGATCCACAGCCTCCAGTCCCATCTACTCGTTGGCTGCCTCGTCTGGACTTCTCTTGCCTCGACGCTCGAGGTCTGCTTTTCGACACAGCTCCGGTCGTCGATCGAGGCATTCATCGAGGAATTCATCGAGGCATTCATCGAGACACGCCTCGCCTCATCGAAAACAACCTTTTCGGGAGTTTTCCCCGGAGTACTCGCCTCCTCCTCCTCCTATGCCAGAACTCGAGGACTGCGGGGGTTCGTTCTCCCCTTGCCGGTCCTCGGCCTCGGTGGACCAGGCCGCCTCATCTTCTTCGAGCCCATCTCGAGGCCTAGCCCTGGCGGACCAGTTGTCATTCTCGTCCTTCCTGAGGCAGATGGTGGTGGATCTGGACATCACCCTGGATTCGGGTTCCAAGTTTTCTAAGGAATATCTGGAGATGATGCATCTTCCCCAACCTCCTGCTGAGTCTCTCCGTCTGCCTCTACATAAGCTTCTGGACCAGACTTTCATGAGATGCTTTGAGACCCCATACTCCATCCCTGCGGTTCCAGGGAAGTTGGATGCTAGGTACTGCACGGTGCACCATAAGGGCTTCGACAGGGCGCAGCTCTCTCACCAGTCCCTATTGGTTGAATCCTCCCTGAAGCGGTCTCATCCCTCCCAGGTCTATGCCTCCACCCCTCCTGGCCGGGAGGGCAAAACCATGGACAGATTTGGCAGGCACATCTACCAGAACTCGATGATGGCTTCTCGAGTCCTGAATTACAGCTTTCATTTTGCGACCTACTTCAAAAGTATCTGGAATCTCGTGCCAGTATGGGCTGGTGGCTTCGCCCACGGGCGTTATCAGTTGTGACGATGGATGCCAGCTTGTTCAGCTGGAGAGCTCTCTGCAATGGACACCTGATCCAGTGGTGTTGGTCGGCCTCCCAAAGAAGTGATAAATCAACAGATTGGAGCTTCGAGCCATACACTTGGCACTGCAGAAGCTGGAGTCTGGAGGGACAAGTAGTCCGAGTCTTCAGTGTGTAGCTGATTCTGGAGGCCCGTTTACTGTTTCGGTGGGCATGTAGTGGGAATGGACAATGTCGAGGCTGATTTCCTCAGCAGAAACTGGATCTGGCAGAATGAAAACTGTGTGCCACAGCCTTCCATTCCATTGTTCGTCGCTGGGGTCGCCCAGCATTCAATATGATGGGACAGCAAGAAACAAGAAGGTGGACCACTTCTTCAGTCAAAGATTCGAGCTCAGAAGCACATGTCTGGTTGCTCTGTTCCAGCCATTGCTAAATAACAAGCTCTTGAACATGTTTTCTCCATAGCCCATGATAGGGCGGATACTCCACAGGATTACAAACCATCTGGGGAAAGCATTCTCGTGGCACCAGATTTGCCACACAGACCGTGGTATGCAGATCTAGTGCGTCTTCAGAGGGGTAGAAGTCTGACTGTGGATACAGCCGGACCTTCTTTTTTCAGGGGTCAGTGGTTATAGAAGCTTGGGATCTCTTTGCTCTTATGGGATGGCTCTTGAGCATGCGGTGTTAGCGCACAAAGGACACTCGGAGCTAGTGATTGCTATTCATCTCAGAGCCAAAAAGCCTACGATGGTCTCTGCTTAAGCTATGCTACCACTGTTCTGACCCAGCAGCGTCAAATCTTATGTTCTTAAAAGATATTAGCTAGGTAAGAACCTAATCTTTTAAAAAATTACTTCATTTATTAAAGGCACACAATTATCCAACACTATCATCACTCATGATAAAATAGCTGCCCCCTTAGTTACTAAATCAACTGTTCAGTGTGACATGTATTGTATCTGCAATAATAGGTAACTCAGGGGTGAGGGGACTTTTTCATATCACTGTATATTTTTGATATTGTGTTCAGATCCTCTGCAATGGATATTGGTGTGCATAGGTTTCATGTCTGTAGGGCCTCAAACCTCAGGCCAGAAATGTAGGGAAAGCTGGTGAACATACCATGCCATAGAGAGAATCTCTTTGGAGAGAGGATACAAGAGGCTGCTATTGTCATCAAGCAATATTTGGACATGCTTAAGACTCTCTTCAGGCCCACTCATGGCTCATCCTCTTCCAGAAGGTAGTGGGGGGGGGGAAGGGCAGTGAAGATTTTACTATTCTCAAAGGTGTAGGTATACTCCACCCTCCCACTGTTCCCAAACCACACAGGGACCTCACGCTTATCCAAAACAGAGGGCCCAAAAATCCCAACCAGCTCCCAGGCAAACCCATTAACAAGTTTGGACTAGCTCCAGCAGAGCATAACCTCGATCCCTTTAACTATCCCAGATGACCTTCCAGTAGGAAGGAAGCTGAATTTTTTCCAAGAAAAGTAGCCCCTTATAACCTCAGAATAGTGAGTTTAAAAAATTGCCAGGTGGGTTACACTTTGCAATTGGAACGCATACTTGTAGCAGGTGTCCTCCGAGGACAGCAGGATTAATTGCCTTACATACTCTCCCCTCCACTACTGGAGTTGAACTTTTAAAAGCTGGTAGAACTCAGCTAGGTCCCATGCAGTGGTGGCAGGCAGGAAGACACACATGCATGAATGGTGCAACTTTCTAAAAATTTGTTGTAAACAAGCTGGAGAGCATTTCAGCATGGGCTCCATTAGATGGTATCATCCCACATGTAAGGCTATTGAACCTGCTGCAGAATGCTTGCTACAGATAAGTAACTTTGCTTTCTCTTTCACCCATCTCTAGAGCTAAGATAATTTTCTAAGAAATGCAACTGTTAACTTGCAGGGACTACATATTATTGTGATCATGTGAAAAGGCTTCTGGCAACTTGTCTCACCTCTGGCATGTTTTGGCCTGATGTTCAAAGTGATTCAGATGGCCCACTGACTGGTTAAGCCTCTTGTTTGGAACTAGCTGCTAATATTAGTGGCACCTAACTTGCTAAGAGCCTCTGAATATTACGGTTAGCGTCTAAATCGGAGCCAGCTGTGTTGGGGGGCATTTCTGGAAGTAGTGTCAGCACTTGGCTGCTTAAGCGGCCAGGTTTACTACATAAATGGGACTGCAGAAATGTCTGTCCTGTGTTTATGTGATAACCCATAACTGCTTAAGTGCTGAACATCAACATAAGCAGCTATGTGTTAGCCAGCTTAAAAAGAACCAAATGGTCAAAGCCGGAGCCTGCACAGGTCCTGGTTTTGAATATCTTGGAATAACGTTGTTGGTGGAGAGCAGATTGCTCACTTCCTGACAGCTGAATATTGACTTCTTTGTGTCTTTCTGATGTACTTATTTTGTTCAAGTTTCAAGTTTATTAGATGGCTTGATTAACCGCTTAAACCAAGTTTCTAAGCGGTGTACATTTTAAAAACTACATATGTTGGGTAACAAAACAGTCAATACAGTTAATAAATAAGCTTAATGTGCTAAAAATTAACATTGTTAAACACAAGGTAAGAAGGGATGAAATACAATTTGTAAAGAAAAGAGGAGACATCAAAGGAAAATACAAAAGGATAATGAGACAATTGGGGGAAATAAAATAAACAAAGCAATAAGATAAAAGATTAACTTGCAAATGCATCTCTAAAAAGAAAAGTTTTTAATTCATTTTTAAATTTAATTCATTGTTCAATTTGATTACTGTATTTCCTTTGCTGTTTTCCTTTCATTTGAAGGCAGTATATGGAAGTGTACTGTAACACAACATACTGTCTGTATGTGTTCATGTTATCCCAGGACAAGCAGGCCGATATTCTCACGTCACCACGGAGCCCTCAGTACGGACCACTCTAAGAACTTACAAAGTTCTTGATGCCCGCACAGCGCATGCGCGAGTGCCTTCCCGCCCGACAGAGCTAGTCAGTTGCTCTTTTTTGACTTGTATCTTTTTCACTGCCTTCTTGCTCGCGCGGTACTTCTTTTTTCTTAATTTTTCTTAGGATTTAATCCTTATTTCTTTTTCTTTTATTTAAAGTTAAAAAAAAAATTTTTTTTTACTTTTTCACTTTTACGCACGCGGCCCGGCGGGGCCTCTTTTCAGCCTCGTGCCTCAACCTTCGACTTGGCTGAGGCTGTTTTCCCTTTCATGTCACGACCATCTACAGGGTTTAAGAAGTGCGGACGGTGTAATCGTCCGATTTCCTTCACAGACCTGCATTGCTGGTGCCTTCAATGCCTCGGGCCAGACCATAAGGCTGAATTCTGTTCTCGTTGTTCTTCTCTTCAGAAAAGGACACTTCGAAACCAACAGATCCAGCAGCGATTATTATTCAGGCCCGCTATGGAAGGAGATTTGGCATCGGTACTGGTGTTGGAGTCTTCGGCGAAGTCAACTTCGCACCATTCGACATCGCAGAATTCTCCCTTTCAGATCCTCAGGTCATTACTGCAGTGAGTCAAGTCCTGTCGATCTCGAGGCGTGCTAAAAAACGCTCGGTTCCGATAGAGGTGAGTGCCTCGTCATCGGCCTCCTCATCTCCGGAGTGCAGAATGGCACCTAAGGTACTGAGGAAAAAGCAAGCGGTACCAGTGCAGTGTCTCGAGGACACAATTGCTGAGGTGGTTAAAGAGCAATTGCAAGAGCAGTTACGAGAGCAATTAAAACTATTGCTCCCGATCATGGCGACATCGGCTCCTCTGGTGTCGGCTCGGACTGAGCACATGGTCTCGGCATCGACTTTGGTGGCATCGGCCAGGTCTGAGCCATCGATGCGGACATCCATCTTGACACCGACACCCACTAAGAAAGTGTCATCAGTGCCAACAGTTTTGTCTTCCAGTGCGATGTCGGATTTGGCTCAACATCGTTCTTTATTGACATCGCCTGAGACGATGTCGGTCAAGTCAGGCAAGTCTCTTCGGAAGACTAAGCATGTCGAGCCTTCAACACCCATTTCCCAGGTTCCACAGACGAAAGACTCGGATCTTTGGGAAGACTCCGAGGAATCTATTCTTACAGCCGAAGAGGCTTCCTCAGATGAGGATGGTTCTTCTAGGGAGCCTGTTTCAAAGCCTGAACAGACCTCCTTTTCTAAGTTCTTGAGGTAAATGTCAGAGGCGCTTTCTCTTGAATCTGATTCTAAAAAATCTAAGGCATTTTTGGATGCATTAGATTTTGATCAACCTCCTAAGGAGTTTCTTAAGCTCCCTCTTCATGACATTCTTAGGGAGACTTATTATAAAAATTTAGAAACTCCATTAACTATTCCAGGAGCTCCCCGGAAGTTGGACTTTCTTTACAGGGTGGTGGCTCTTCCTGGTTTTGATAAGCCACAACTGCCTCATGAGTCTCTCCTTGTTGAGTCTACTCTTAAGAAATGTGCAGGTGCCAGTGTTTATGCTTTTGTTCCTATGGATCATTTTGGGAAACGATTATTTCAAAATTCTACGCTTGCCAATCGATCTGGAAATTATACTTTCCTTTTCTCATTTTACCTTAAACATTTAATTCAACAAGTGTCTGCTTTCCAGAAATATTTACCTGACTGAAAGCTTTCTCTTTTTCAGCAACATATTACTTCCTTGTTACAATTACGAAAGTTCTTGGTTCGCTCTGTTTATGATACCTTTGAGCTTACCTCCAGAGCTACCGCCATGTCTGTTGCCATGAGAAGGTTAGCTTGGCTTCGAGTTTCTGAATTGGATGCTAATCATCAGGATCGTCTGGCCAATGCTCCTTGTTTGGGCAATGAGCTTTTTGGTGAGTCTTTAGATACTATGACCCAGAAGCTCTCAGCTCATGAAACCAGGTGGGATACTTTGAACAAGAAAAAGCTTCCACCTACTCGTCCTTTCAGGCCACAATCTACATTATCAACGTAGATTTGCTGCTAGACCCCTACAACAACCTCAGTCTCAACCTCGGAGACCACGCCATCCTCAACAACAGCAGCCTTGTCAACATCAACAGAAACAACCGGCTGCACAACCTAAATCTCAGCAGCCCTTTTGACCTGTTTCTTCGGAGCATAGCCAATCTTCACATTTCTCATCCATTGCCTCAGCCCATAGGGGGTTGTCTTCAGTGGTTCATCAACCATTGGGAACTCATTACTTCGGACCATTGGGTTCTCACCATCGTTCATCAGGGTTACACTCTTCATTTCCAGACTCTTCCTCCAGACTGCCCTCCAAAAGAGTCTGCTTTGGACCCTGCACAGTCCTCCGTTCTTCTTCAAGAAGTACAATCTCTTCAACTAAATGCCATTGAAGAAGTTCCTCTCGACCAGCAGGGGAAGGGTTTTTATTCCCGTTACTTCTTGGTTCCCAAGAAGACAGGAGGACTCAGACTCATTTTAGATCTCAGAGCTCTCAACAACTTCTTGGTCAGAGAAAAATTCAGGATGTTGTCACTAGCTCTCCTGTATCCTCATCTCAATCTCAACGATTGGCTATGCTTCCTAGACCTCAAAGAAGCCTACACGCATATACCCATGCATCCGGCCTCTCGGAAGTATTTTCGGTTTCAAATTCATCATCAACATTACCAGTACAAGGTTCTTCCCTGCAGGTTGACATCTTCTCCCCGAGTATTCACAAAATGCCTCATTGTGGTGGCGGCTTGTCTACGGTTACATGGTCTCCAGGTCTTTCCATACCTGGACGACTGGTTAATCAAGGAGATTTCCTCTAAGAGAGTGGCTCATGCAACATCTCAAACCATCTCTCTTCTTCAGCTTCTAGGATTCAAAGTCAATTTTCCCAAATCAAATCTCATTCCAACACAGCGTCTCAAATTCATTGGAGCAATTCTGGACACTACTCTGATGAGGGCGTTCCTCCCACCAGATCGACTTCAGACTCTCATCTGTCTCTGTCAGCAATTGCTTCCTCTTCAGACCATCTCTGCCAGACACATGATGGTTCTTCTGGATCATATGGCTTCCACGGTCCAGGTCACACCTCTGGCAAGACTTCATCTGCATACTCCTCAATGGACTCTAGCGTCCCAGTGGTCTCAAGCCAAGGATCGCCTCTCGAAGCACATATCCGTCACATCGTCTCTTCTGCAGTCTCCGCGTTGGTGGATGACCTCCTCCAATCTTTCCAAAGGTCTCCTTTTTCATTTGCCACCTCATCACAAGATCATCACTACAGACGCATCCCCTTATGCCTGGGGTGCACATATGGACAGTCTACAAACTCAGGGTTTTTGGACTGTCAACGAGCAAAAATTTCACATCAGTTTTCTGGAACTCAGGGCGATGTTTTATGCCCTCAAGGCATTTCAACATCTCTCTCCTCAAGTCTTCCTTTGCACAGACAATCAAGTAACAATGTATTACATCAACAAAATGGAGGCATGGGTTCTTTCCTGTTGTGTCAGGAGGCTCAAAAGATTTGGTCCTGGGCGACAGCTCGTCATCTGTTCCTGAAAGCAGTATACATTCAAGGCGAAAAGAATTCTCTAGCAGACAACCTCAGCAGAATTCTTCAACCTCACGAATGGACTCTCAACGTTCTCACTCTCCAATCAGTATTTACTCAATGGGGCACACTGCAGGTGGACTTATTTGCAGCTCCTCACAATCATCAGCTGCCCCAGTTTTGCTCCAGACTTTACTCTCCTCTCTGTCTGGTGGCGGATGCATTTCTACTGGATTGGACAGGTCGGTTTCTATATGCCTTCCCTCCACTTCCTCTCATATTGAGAATTCTGTTCAAACTCAAAAGGGAGTCAGCCACCATGATTCTCATTGCTCCACGGTGGCCCAGACAACATTGGTTTTCCTTCCTACAACTCAGTTCCAGGGAACCCATACTACTTCCAGTGTTTCCTACTCTGCTTACTCAGAATCAGCAATCCCTTCTACATCCCAACCTTCAATCTCTACACCTGACAGCTTGGTTTCTCTCGGGCTGACTTCTACTCGATTACTCCTGTCTCAGCCTGTTTGTCAAATTATTGATGCTTCCAGGAAACCGGCCACTCAGCAATGTTATCAACAAAAGTGGACTCAGTTTTCTTCCTGGTGTTTACTTCATCATCATGATCCAACTTCCTTGGCAGTGGAATCGGTGCTGGATTATCTCCTTTCTCTGTCGGACTCTGGTCTTAAGTCTACATCTATTAGAGTCCATTTCAGTGCTATTACTGCTTTTCATGAGCCAGAGCAGGGCAAACCTCTTACCGCTCATCCTCTGGTATCCAGATTCATGAAGGGCCTTTTCAATGTGAAACCACCTCTCAGGCCTCCACCTGTAGTCTGGGACCTTAATGTGGTTCTTTCCAGTTTGATGAAGCCTCCGTTTGAACCAATGGACACGGCTCCTCTCAAGTTTCTTACCTGGAAAGTGGTTTTTCTTATTGCTCTCACCTCTGCTAGGAGGGTCAGTGAGTTGCATGCACTAGTTGTGGATCCACCTTTTACAGGTTTTCATCACGATAAGGTGGTTCTCCATACTCATCCAAAGTTTCTACCTAAAGTTGTCTCTGACTTTCACCTCAATCAATCTATTGTTCTTCCTGTGTTTTTTCCAAAACTTCATTCTCACCCTGGGGAACAAGCTTTACATACTTTAGACTGTAAACGTGCTTTGGCTTATTACTTGGATCGTACAAAGCCGCACAGAACCTCTCCCCAACTTTTTCTCTCATTTGATCCAAATAAGTTGGGACAGCCTATTTCCAAGAGAACGATTTCCAATTGGCTTGCCGCCTGCATTTCGTTCTGCTATGCTCAGACCGGACTGACACTGGAGAGCTGTGTCACAGCCCATAAAGTTTGAGTTATGGCAGCCTCTGTTTCTTTCCTCAGGTCTACTCCTATTGAGGAGATCTGCAAGGCTGCCACCTGGTCCTCAGTTCATACCTTTACTTCTCACTACTGTCTGGGGTCTTTCTCCAGGCAGGATGGGCACTTTGGCCAATATGTGTTACAAAATTTATTTTCTTAATGGCCAACTTTCCCACCATCCCATTCTGTTAGCTTGGAGGTCACCCATTTGTGAGAATATCGGCCTGCTTGTCCTGGGATAAAGCACAGTTACTTACCGTAACAGGTGTTATCCAGGGACAGCAGGCAGATATTCTCACAACCCTCCCACATCCCCGAGCTGGCTTCTTAGCTGGCTTATCTTAACTGACGGACCGCGCGCCTCCGTCGGGTGGGAAGGCACTCGTGCATGCGCGGTGCGGGCATCAAGAACTTTATAAGTTCTTAGAGTGGTCCGTACCAAGGGCTCCATGGTGACGTCACCTATTCGTGAGAATATCTGCCTGCTGTCCCTGGATAACACCTGTTACGGTAAGTAACTGTGCTTTCCTGTTATATTATTATTGATTTTCCTGCATGAAGAGGTGATCTTTAAATGCCTCTGCTTTGCTTTCTTAGGGCTAGATTCACTAAATCTTCAATTCAGTACCGATGAATGTAAAACCAGTTTTACTGGTTTTGCAATCGTTCCCTGACCCAATTCACTAAAGTGCTGCCCAATCAATCTCCTATCTGATCCAACCCATGCAAATTAGTAAAACCCCATGCAAAATAGCCAAGCGATTGATTCACTAACAATTGCTTGGTTATTTTGAATCGGGTTTTACTATCCTAAAACCCAGCTGCTGCAGCAGATCTGTCGGTAACTGTGTTACCGACAGGTCTGCCGGTTTTTTGACAGGTCTGCCTGTCATTTTTATTCATTTATTTTCCATGTGTTACACATGCAAAATATCTGCCCCATTTAAAAAAAAATGAATAAAAGACAGGGGCAGACCTGTCAAAAAAAAGCGCCCTCCCCCCATGACCCACTAATGGCAGGAGGGATGTTGACTGCCATCGGGTCCAATATTGGTCCGAGGGAATTCTGGCTCAATTAGAACTAGTCTCTACAGAAACTGCAATGTCCTGCATTCTTTCCCTTGCCAATCATTTCTGTGCAGTGATGGTCTGGAGAGAGGGTGTTGAATGTGATAGCTGTAAACTAGACTTGGAAACCACACACAGATCTTCCGCTTGACAGCACTGGAGCAGTCCTCGTTTGTAACTTGTGTTTTCACACACAGTTGTACTCCATTCTGGGTGTGTAAGTGGTTGTGCTTTCAGAGCCCTTATTTTTGACAACTTACACAGGGTTGTGGTGGTTTGTTTTATTTTTTTGCATGCAGGAAGAATTCTGATGAGGCTGATCTGGTTCCCGCCAAGGAAGCTAACATGAAGTGCCCACAGGTAGTGATCTCTTTTTACGAAGAGAGGCTGACGTGGCATTCCTACCCATCAGAGGAGGAGGACAAGAAAGAGGAGAAAAATTAATTTTCAGATTGTGGATGGGCAACCTGGAAGCTCCACGTAAGCACTACTGGGTTGGCTCTTTGAAGATACAGTATGGTTCTGTGCCCTGGGACAGCCGAGGTGCTTTCCTGCAGTGTGTGCTCTTCAGTTTCTTTTAGGATTCTCCTAAGAACTAGGGCCTTGGAAGCATCTACATGTGCTGAGTGTTTCAGCACACCACTATTGTGATGGAGAATACCCTTCTATGAAGGAACAAAGGACCTTGGTGAGATGGTATAATGTTCTGAGTGCCAAGGGACAGCAGAGAGATACTGCAACCTTCAAAGACCATCTCAGCCACTTTCCTAATAGTGTTAAAAACAAACTCTGCGTTTTTACCAAGTAGCATGTATGTAGTTTTTGGCTATCACTGGGATACCAAGGGTGGGGTTGGGGGGAACATAACTGTTTTTATCATATGGGGAAGAGAAAAATAAAGGAAATACATTAAATTATTTGGCTGGCAATGCAGTCAAAATAGACAAGCTATTTGCAGGATCCTGGGTCATTAGCCTAAAACACTTTTAAAACTATGGGTTATTTGGGGGGAGACATGACCCCTGAATAACAGCTGCACCATGTTCCTTTTTAGTTTCTTTTTTTTAAACTTGAGCCAGAGTTGTGTTTGTTACTGTAGTGTTTTGAATAAGAGAAGGGCAGGTTCCGGGGTGCCTTGCTTCTCTCTACCCCATTCATGATTCCAGACAGAGCACTAGGCTGACTCTGGAAGTGCCGAGACAGTAGCAACTTTACTACTGTTTTGATAACAGGAATTATGAAAAGATCATTTGCTACCACATTTTAGAATAGCCAAACCTTCAAACCCCATTTTCTTAGGAGGGCAGTATATTCAGAACAGTGTTGTACAAACCTTTCTTAATTTTTTAAGCATGTCTTCGAGTTTTGTGAAAACTTTGTTTAAATGTAGAGTAAAATGTGAGCTCTGAACTTCTTACCCACCTCTTTGTCAGTCTCTTGTCCTAATAAAATTTTAGATTTTTAATAGGCATTTGAGTTAAATTGTTGTATTAAAAGTAAGCCCTTTACTACAGGTTTCTTTATAGATATCCAAATCAGTCCTTCCTTATCTACCAGACTAATTCAGAACACATGGGTTATATCTCTTTACCAATAGATGGTGGCAGAGAATGAAGGCTTGTAAGCTGCTGCCTTTCAATAATGCACCATGCAACCACCAACAAATAGTAGATAGCCTATCCTGCACAGCATTTCTCTGGAATTTGGTTGCTGATGACTGCTGGGCCCAGATGAGCCAGTTCAGGTCCCTTCCCTTCCCTCCCCTCCTGCTCTCCTTTTCTATTTTTCCTCCTACCTCTTAGGATTCCGCCTCCCCCATTTTCTAAAACAAATTTTAAAGATCTGGAATTTAAATTAATACAGTTCTTGGAGGATTGGGAAGAAGTTTGGTCTTAAGGGACTGCAGCTTGAGGGGAGCAGAGAGGGCAGTAGAACAGAGCGAGATAGGCACTAGGAGCAGCCATGCAGTGCATTTTCCAAACTAACAGCACTGGTAGCCTTAGATTAACTCTAGGAACAGCACGTCTTCTGTAGGAGTGGCTTCAGATCAGCATCAGGACCAATGTCTTCAGCAATAGCCTCTGATTTCCATAGCATCCCTCTAGACCAGGGATCTCAAAGTCCCTCCTTGAGGGCCACAATCCAGTCGGGTTTTCAGGATTTCCCCAATGAATATGCATTGAAAGCAGTGCATGCAAATAGATCTCATGCATATTCATTGGGGAAATCCTGAAAACCCGACTGGATTGCGGCCCTCAAGGAGGGACTTTGAGACCCCTACTCTAGACTGACACAGAGGGGTATTATGCACTCCTACCAGCAGATGGAAACTAAGCTTCGACATCGCTTATTTGAACATGCTGTTCACCGCCATTGTCGTGACTTAATTTCAAGCTGTCCTTAACCCGCTTCAATTGGGCTTGCGCCCTCTTCATTCTACAGAAACTGCCCTTACAAAAGTCTACACTGACCATCCAAAGGCCTCTACTCCATCCTCATGCTTCTTGATCTATCCACAGCTTTTCACACGGTAAATCACAATTTCACACGGTAAATCCCACAATTGCTCCGGTCCTGCAACAATGTAACCAAATATTTAAAGCTGTCTTCATATTTTCCTTGACCACAAACTCAAGTTTCACGAATTCGAGCTTCTTCAGGAGGGGACACTTGGTCGTTCACTTGCGCTGTCAGTCTGTTCGGGTGTGGGAGTCCCACGAACAGTGGCCCCTCCTGAAGAAGTTCCAATTCATTAAACTCGAGTTGGGGGGGGTCGAGGGAAATATGAGACAGCTTTAAATATTTGGTTACATTGTTACAGGTCAATGTTTAAATTCCACTCATCTAGGAGAGGTACATATATATGACAAAAAGAACCTTTTCAGGTTTATACAGGGAAAGGCCTCAGAAATTGAGCCCATGCACAATCAAGATTGTTCAGCGTAATTTGAATGTGCCTTGCTCCAGTCATTGGCCAAAAACCCGTTTTGTAAAACCCCAACTTTCTCAGCAGTAGTACTAAACTTATTTATAAACTTTTTTTTTTTTTTTTTTACAATATCGTGAACTTTCATTTAGACTGTTGAGAAGTTAAATTTGATTATCATAAATTCTCACTCTACTTCATTCTTTCTTATTTTGGAGTATTTACTATTTCACTTTTTTTTTTAGCTTTTTTTGCACCCATCCACTCAACTGAAAACAGTGATTCATAAATTATCTCTCTAAAAACAGTATTAAATCTTCAGCACACGCAACTTATCTACAGGCAGTGCATAATCTCAGAAAATCGCCACTTATCTGCAGGCAGTGCTTGATCTAGGAAGAATGCCCAAACTTGATCTGGAGAGAATGCCAACGCGGCCAGCATTTCGCGGGATTAAGCTCTTATCCGCTGCATCAGGGCCAGGGTTGAGGCATTACGAATTTCTACATACAAAAGAATATGAAGATACATGCTTATCTAAAAGCTTTCATCCTAACAACAAACCAAACTGTTACTTACTTCGCAACTATATCATGTCCACAAAACAAGATGGTGACAGCATCTGTTTTATACATTCAGATACGTATTGACGTCAAAATCCTCTATACATCTTATTGGTACAGAACTATTTTAAACACCCAACACCCGGAAGATACAATTAAAGAATCCTAAAAAGAGTGTTGCCATGCCATGTTTTTGTTTAAACCATTCGGATATAAAGTATCCAAACGGTTAATCCAACGTTGTTCATGTTGGGCCAGATATCGCCTAAAGTTGCCTCCTCTTATGCCTGGTTTTAAAACTTCTATGACAATCGCACGAAGTCTGTGAGAACTGTCAGATGTGTGAGATAATGATATGCACTAAGAAATTTTGCAATCCTAGACATAAAAAAGAATTCATCCTGAACCATACTTCAAATTGTAAAACGCAAGGGGTAGTGTATGTTCTTAAATGCCCTTGTGATCTTATATATGTGGGGCAAACATCGAGAAAGTTCAATATTCGCCTCGCAGAACATAAAAGTAACATTAAAAATCATAATATGGGGGCTCTTTCAGCAAAACACTATATTGAAAAAGAACATTATTTTATGACACTTTGTGCGATAGTCATAGAAGTTTTAAAACCAGGAATAAGAGGAGACAACTTTAGGCGATATCTGGCCCAACATGAACAACGTTGGATTAACCGTTTGGATACTTTATATCCGAATGGTTTAAACAAAAACATGGCATGGCAACACTCTTTTTAGGATTCTTTAATTGTATCTTCCGGGTGTTGGGTGTTTAAAATAGTTCTGTACCAATAAGATGTATAGAGGATTTTGACGTCAATACGTATCTGAATGTATAAAACAGATGCTGTCACCATCTTGTTTTGTGGACATGATATAGTTGCGAAGTAAGTAACAGTTTGGTTTGTTGTTAGGATGAAAGCTTTTAGATAAGCATGTAACTTCATATTCTTTTGTATGTAGAAATTCGTAATGCCTCAACCCTGGCCCTGATGCAGCGGATAAGAGCTTAATCCCGCGAAATGCTGGCCGCGTTGGCATTCTCTCCAGATCAAGTTTGGGCATTCTTCCTAGATCAAGCACTGCCTGCAGATAAGTGGCGATTTTCTGAGATTATGCACTGCCTGTAGATAAGTTGCGTGTGCTGAAGATTTAATACTGTTTTTAGAGAGATAATTTATGAATCACTGTTTTCAGTTGAGTGGATGGGTACAAAAAAAGTTAAAAAAGCTAAAAAAAAAGTTTAAAAAAGTTAAATAGTAAATACTCCAAAATAAGACAATACAGTTTGAGACATTTGAGAAGAAATATTTTTCTGAGAGACCTAGCTTTTCAATTGCATGTGACTTCACTACCAGCTCTAAATCCAGCTGTATTGTCGGTTCCCTGACGCAGCCACGAAACGTGCACGTCTTTTTTTGAACACTGCAATGATTGGTAGGTGAGGCCGAGTAATCAGCCTTCATGTCTCTGAGCAGAGTTCTAAACATAAAATAAGTTTTCTAAGTGTATTGATGAATCAGTGGTGACTTTATTTTTTATTCTATTGACCTCTTTAGTCACTCGATAGTAATTTTCATTTGAACAAGTTACCCCTGCATTTCTTTTTTTCTCTTACACTATAAGCAGAGCCAGGCTTTCAACCCAGGCAGTCCTTTCCTTCCTCCCAAAGGAACTTTGTGTTCTCATTTCATTAAAATGAGTGTGCTGAGGACTTCCATACTCTGTGGATGGACATTAGTTCAGTACCTAAAACTGAGCAGCAGGTTTTGTAATTCAGATAAGTCCTTCAGATTTTCCACTACTAGGCCAAGGAACAGGGTGCTTATGAAGTAGGAGAGTCCTTGGACACCTAGGCCAATCAGGGCTTTAGACCCCTCCTAGTGCTTCCCAGGGAAAACTGGGAAGGCTCACCATTTTGAAGAGGCAGGCCTGCTGGCAAAAGAGAAAGCATCACTTTTGACGGTCTTCGTTCCAATCTAGATTCTAGACTCTAGTCAAGGTAGGGAGGGGAGTTTCAAGGTCATTCAGGCAGGAGTGAGTAGGGCATCTCTCCTGCTGGACTTTTGTTGACCCATTGAGGTAGGCAGGAGGAAGTACTAGACATCCCTCTTGTGAATGGGGGTTTTTTGAGCCGGCTGAGCTAATTGTAGGGGAATCCCCAATCAGAGCCAGTAGCTGCTGATTTCATTGCTTCCCCTCTTCCAATGTTGCACTCCAGGGAGAGGAGTCGAGGAAGAGGACAAGCCAATATGATTATTTGAATTTTGGAGGGGAGCCAGGGGAATATCAGTAAAGGACAATGAGGACACAAAACTCTCCAGCAGGGTCAGAACTGTTGAGAAATGCAATGAACTGCAGGGCGACCTGAACAAACTGAGTGAGTAAGCAAAAAGATGGCAGATGAGCTTCAATGTGGAGAAATGTAAGGTCTTGCATATTGGGAAGGGGAACCCCCATGTACAGCTATACGATGGGAGGGAGGGTACTGGGGGAAGGAAACCTAGAAAAAGACCCGAGGGTATTGGTGGATAAAACAATGAAGCCGGCGGCACAATGTGCAGCGGCCTCAAAGAAAGCGAACAAACTGTTGGGCATTATCAAAAAAGGTATCACTACCAGAACGAAGAAAGTTATCCTGCCACTGTATCTAGCAATGGTGCGCCCACATCTGGAGTACTGTGTCCAATACTGGTCGCCGTACCTTAAGAAGGACATGGCGATACTCGAGAGAGTCCAGAGGAGAGCAACAAGGATGATAAAGGACATAGAGAACCTTTCATATGCTGAAAGGTTGGACAAGCTGGGGCTCTTTACCCTGGAAAAGCGGAGATTGAGAGGGGACATTATAGAGACTTATAAAATCATGAAAGGCATAGAGAAGGTGGAGGGGGACAACAAAAACAAGAGGTCATTCAGAAAAACTGAGAGGAGACAGATTCAAAACAAATGCAAGGAAGTTTTTCTTTACTCAGCGGGTGGTGGACACCTGGAACGCGCTTCCAGGAGAGGTGATAGGACAGAGTACAATACTGGGGTTCAAAAAGGGACTGGATGACTTCCTGGATGCGAAGGGGATTGCAGGGTACAGATAGAGGGTTACTTACAGGACATTAGGTGAATAGGGTATGATCGTTTTAGGTTAGAAGCACTTACAGACCATGGACGTGGGAGCGGACTGCCGGGCACGATGGACCCCTGGTCTGACCCGGCAGGGGCAATACTTATGTTCTTAGGTGTTTCACACTGCAGAGACAACAATTTACATTCTTACAGGCAGTGTGAAGTTTGTTCACTGTTTGTGTTGGCAAATAGCCAGAGGTTTAACCGAGTGTTCTATGTTCATTTTTATAAAACTAAATCTTTAGAAATTAAAAAATTGTAATGTGGCTTATATTTATGTATGTTGTGGGTCATTTGTTGTTAAATCAGAAGTGGAAATTAAGCTTCTGCTAATTTTTTTTTGTATGATTTGGGAAGGGTCTCCATATTTTTTGTTGGTATTATACATTTTTTCTGAGTTCCTTCCTTCGCCACATTTGGGCTTTATTTCATTCCATTTGTTCTGGAGCGGTCTGGTAGATAAAGAGCAAGGGCAAAGTTTACTTTTGTTATTCAAATCCTACTTTGAATAAGGGTTAGTTAAGTGTAACCAGCTTACAGTTTATCATTACCTTAATTTAGAGGGCATTATAGGAAGGGTTGGTATTTGCATTTTTATAAATAATACTGTGGTTCTGGTAGATGTAGTTGCTCCATGGTAGGACAGGAGCTCACAAGCCTTTTTTTCTCTGCCTCCATCTGCTGTCAGAAGGATATTATCCATTTGTTCTGGTCTGATAGGACTTAGAGAAAGAAAATGAGCCCATAAAGCTCCAATGAGGTGCAAAGTGCTCTTCTTTACAGTTAAAAGAAACTTGTATTGTGTGGTGAGTGGGTGGCTGCTGGACCTCCATGATTTAACAAAACAGCTCAATAAGAATATTCTCAAAGGGCTAGAATCACTAAACTTTCCAATCCTATACTGACAATCACAAATTGCAACTGTTCCCCAATTCACTCCACCCATGCAAAATAGCCAAGCGATTGCTTCACTAACAATTGCTTGGCTATTTTGGATCAGGTTTTACTATTGTAAAACCCGACTGCTGCAGACCTGGCGGTAAGTGTGTTACCAACAGGTCTGCCTGTGTGGGTTTTTATAATGGCACTGATAATTTGCATGTGCATTACACACGCAAACTATCTGGCCAATTAAAAAAAAAGATACCTACCCCCCTGGATAGGCTTCAGGCCCTGTTTGGGAAGCACCTGGGCCAATTAGGAACTTCCTTAGGCTCAGCCCTAAGGAAGTTCCTGATTGGTTCAGGTGCCTGGGGCCCTTTTTAATTGACCAGATATTTTGCATGAGTAATACACGCAAAATATCTGGCCCATTTTTTTAAAAAAGAAAAAAAGCTACCAACAGCAGCCTACTACTGTCATGGCTGCCCCAACTCACTCACTGAGCGATTTGAGTTGGGGAATTTGTATGCAAAAAAGATAGTGAATCAATCGCTGTTTCAAAATCAATTGAATTGCTACCTTTAGTGAATCTGGGCCAAAATGTAGTAATCATGCACTTTGGCTTGTTTTATAACAGATTACTTCCTCTTTAGCACAGGAGCACCTGTAATGGTAAGCACTTTCCAAATATACACATTTAAAAAGATATATATAAAAGCCCACTGGTTGATCATAAGATCTAAAAATAGTTCATGAGGTAGCATGTTTTCCTTGTTTGAACAAAAGGGCATTTGCTTGTGCTCTTGTCCAGCATTAGCCCTAGGCTTCTGTTTGAACAGGTCCTTTAGGGTCAGACCAATCACTATAGAGCACAGAAAATGCAGGGAAGTTGTGTAACACACAAGCTTTTTATTCAGCTGCAGACAAAACATTAAAATATTCCTTTCTTAAGACTTGCATGGATCCATGTCTCATACCTTACAAGATTATATACCTAGCAAAACAGTGCACACAGCTATTTGACAACTTAAAACAACATTCAGCAGTTTGGTTCTGTAAATTCTTTATTTTGAAGGGGGTGAGGGCACCATGATCTGACACCCCCTTCTGTTCCAGGTGTGAAGTGCTGGCATCACTAGACCTATTTGTCTCTACTAATGCAGCTACTTTAGCACTTGTCCTCAGGAGCAGTGTTTAAGTCAATCGTGGAGTACTCCCTTGCCTGTTAGGATTTCAGGATCTCCATCCTGACTAGGTATGAGATTGGTTTGCATACATTACTTCCTTTGTCTACAAATCTTTTCCATGCATATTCATTGTGAAGATCCTGAAAACCTGACTGGCAAAGGAGTACTCCACAACTGACTTAAGAAACACTGCTCTAGAGGACTAAACAGTTTTGCATGGTCATATGTAGACTATTTGTGCCTTCCCTTATGTTTCACACAATAGCTTAAAAACATGGCATTAGATCAGTAGCTGGCAGTGTACTATCCTAATGCGCTTTTACAGTTTTATCAAACCTCAGGCATTAGAACCATAGGCTATGAACCAGCGTTCCAAACCCACCTTATCCTCCATTTCCTCAACTGCAACTAGGCTGTAACCCAATTTGGGCAGGGAAATAAATAGTGAACCTGAATATATAGCTGAGCCTAAGCTCAGATATAGAAAGGCAAATAAATCTAAAACTTTTGCACAGGCATAGTAGTAATGGGACTCGAGTGTACAGGAGTATTGACCATAAGCACTAAAAGAATGGCCCTTTACTTAGAATAGCAGGCCCTTCTCCTAATTAGTACTTTCCTTCTAGAACTACCTCTGCATTGTTCAGCCAATTATTCCTAAGTGTGCATCCAAACCTGTAGTACTTGTTCAAAGCCTATTTGTATTCAAGACATAATTCCATAGTCAACTTTTTCTCCTCAATCTTAGTTCTTGTCCCAAATAACCACCTCAACTATGTATTTAAATATCAGATTCAAAATATTTTACTCTGTTCCACCATGAAAAGGTAGTGAGAGGCAAAGTCTGACATCTGCCAAATGTCCCACAGCTTAAGGAACTGTCAGCAGCAGCACCCCTCTTACTACATTCCTTACTCTGACATGAAAGCCTCAGCATTTTGAGCATTGCTTAGGGACAGCAGGATATGCAAGTCCTAGCCCACATGTACTAGAATGTGAACAAGCTCTTTAGTATACCCAATATGGGAGGCAGTGGCAAACAGCTGCCTCTCTCATGATAATGTGAGGTGGCAATGTTCCCCCCCTCCCCACCAAAGTTCTCAGATAGTGTAAGATGCTAACCTATACTGACCGGAGAAGGAAAAAACCCATTTCAGAATCCCTCCCCAATCACCTTCCTTTTTAACTAGCTTCACCTTCCAACAACCAGAGAATACTAGAAATCAGACAGGCAAAAATTGGCAGTGTTTTCACCTTTTAAGTTAAATAATTAATTTTAGCCAGTTCCTCGGTACTCTTTTTTTTCTCTGGCACAGTAGGGCATCTTGGGCTGGGCTGGGCTGAGCCACTGCCTAGTCCAGTCATTAGCTTTTTCCCCTCTAGGGAACACAGAAAGTGCACAAGCAGGATGTCACCTTTCTTGTGTAGTCCTCTCCCCCTCCACCGATCTACAGCAGTTAACTGAGGAAGGTGACAGTGGATAGGAGACTTAGGAGTTCCCATAATACAACCCAGCGGTTCTCCATTGTATAATTGTTCCAAACTCAGCCTAAAGCAGCTCACTTCCTCCGGTCTTTTTGCTTCCTGTCCCGTCTTCTGACCTGCTGATCTGCCAAGGTGCGGGGCATTAAGATTATGCTTCCATTACTAGCATATTGCAGTGCATAGTGATTAGGGGAGTATGCTTGGCCACTTTCATTCCTAAGGCAGTCAAATACTTCCTGGTACAAGTTCTGTACTTTCTGCTTCATCTGCTGGATAGACTTGAGAAACTCAACTTTCTCCTTAAGCAGTCTGGTCTTGTCTCGCTGCAGCTCTTTCACATCTTGCTCCAGATTTAAGATGGTATCTAGTTTCCTCTTGCGGCAGTTCTGAGCTGCCATCTTGTTTTTGCCTCTTCTCCTAATGTCACGTACAAGGCTGAGCTGAGTTTCACTCAGCTGGTATTTGGCCAGCATTTCATTAAACTCCTCCACAGGTAAGTTGATAATCTTCTCATTTGTGAATGGGATCTTCAAGGCTCTGGCTCTGTGCTCATCCCGACTTATTTGCCTATCTGTGAAGTCCATCTCTTTCTCCTTACTGGTCTTCTTCCCTATAGCAGCCAGGTGGGACAAGTCATTTTCCAGTGCTTCTGGTGCCATATTGTACGTGTGGTTGTGACCAACATATTCCAGGTGAGGCAAATACTGGAAATGTAGGGGATTCTGATAGCTCATACGGCAAAACTTACTGAACTGTGGCTGATACCCAACAGCCCCTTCTGCTCCTTCAAAGTCTACGGTTTCAGAATCTGAAGTATAGCCTACAGCACCTTCTTCTGAAAAGGAGCAAGAGGAGGATTCTGAGCTGCTAGGAGAGACAAGACTATGGCTCGAGTCCAGAGAAAGCCCAGAGTCTGAATCAAATTCTTCCTCCAGCTGGGAAGCTTGCACCTGGCTAAAACCTTCTTCTAGGGCCAGGTCCATCAAGCTGATCTCATCAAGCATAGCCTCATCTAGAAGTCCCCCAAGAGGGTCCAGCAGTGCAGGGCCAGATGTTTCATTGGTTGTGGTGTTCATTTGTGGCTGAAAGAGGACTCCAGCCATGTTGTTAGAGCCAAGGGTTGAGTTAAGATCAGTGGAATTGTCAGGAGAAAGCTGGAGGAAAGCAGAACTGGAACTTATGGACAATGTCTCTATCTCGCCACTGAAGAAAGAAGAGAATGCCGGGGTGCAGCTGGGTAACAATGCCTGATGCAAGCTAACGTTCTGTTGGATTGCAGTGCTTGGAGAAGGACTATAGTTTACTGGAGGCAGATCTCCATTTGTGCTGTTGTACAGAGATTCAGTGGCAGCGTGATTCACTGAAATAGCCTGCATACAAACAGAGTAGATCAGCAAAGTGAAACCCATAGCAAAGCAAAAATACCTCCTAAATGGGTAACAGCTGCTGCCAACAACACTGAAAAACATGAAGGTAACCAACACTAAAGAGATGAGTAAAGACTAACACTTACAAAGGAAAAAGCCTACACTACTGCTATGACTGCATCTAACACTGGTCAAAGTAAATACAGCTTTAGAACCCACCCCCAACCATTGCACTGGAGGGCAACTGAATGCAGACTGCAACTCACCTGCATTTCCATTACAGACATGAGATCTTGCCACTGCTGCTCCAGGTCTAGGGAGGGCTCTGGATCAGGAAGTAGAGGTGAGAGGAGGTCAGAGGTAGCTGAAGACAGGCCTGTTCTTTGCACTTCTATTAAATTAGGGGGAGCAGCATCTGGAAACTAAAAAAGCATTAATTAGAAGTTACCATAACAATGGAATGCAGAGGATGCACACACTTTCCTGACCGAGGTAGGGAGAAAGACACACAGCTTCGGTATGAAAGCAAAAACAGAAAAACGTGGATGCCCCAAATTTTCCCTTCCGTCTGTCCCAAACTTTATTGTCCCTTTGACTCCAATAATTTTACCCCAAGGTCATCTAGCTGAAATAAGGAGTGCATCATAATGTATATAATATTACAGTATTCTGTGACAGTAACTAGAACACTTCTCCAAAGTCTTCCAAAACTTACCTCAGTGTTTTCCCCAAAAGGAAATGTGGCTTCTAGAAGTCTAAGGCATTCCTCAAGAGACAAAGTTGTCTGATCTTCCAAGCCAGTTTCCTGCAGATGGAAAAACAGTTTGCATAACTTCTGACTAGAATCATAGCTATCACTGTTGATAGACCTCATCATTCCCTTACCAAGAGTCTCTTATCACTCTCCCAACCTCCCCCTGGCTTAACAGCTCTTATTTGATAAGACAAGACATATACCCCATTATTCAGCCAGTGTTTTTTGTTTTGTTAAAGTCTAACCATTGCTGGCTAGAGAAGCCCCCAGTATTCAGTGCCAGGCCATGTCCAGGTACTGGCACAGAATATTAGAAGCGCTGTACATGGGTGGGCGGGCTGCTGGAGCCTATGAAAGTCCTGGCCAATGTTCAGCTGAGTCCTGCATCACAAGCTACCATGATAGGTCATGGCAGCCATTTTTGAAAGGGGCAGGAGCACAGACCTCAATGACCCTCACTGGCCACCAGGATCATACTGTAGGGTAGGCCCAGGGAAGTAAGAACAGTTTCAATATGGAGGGAGTTTAGAGGATCCAAATTGTTATACAGATCCCAGCCAATATTCAGTGCCTGGGACCCGCATAAACTGCTTAGCTATGCAGGTGCCAGTGCTGCATATTGCCAGGACCCACATAACCCCTGCCTTCTCCCCAAAGCTACCTTTGACCTGCCCACTTTTTTTATCAGGGAGATATTCAGTGGCACTGTCTGATTAAGTGCCATTGAATATCCCCACTTAGGCAGCAGAAAGCAGATTTAAGCAGGCAAGAGAAGCTCCTGCCCACTTAAATCACTTTGCTGCTGTTGTGGCTATAGGCCATATCCAGCTGATTTTTAATGGAAGATTAGGTTCTTACCTTTGGTAATCTTTCTGTTAGTCCCTGACGAAGTCAATAGGATGTGTTTTATCTCAACCCACGAAGCGGGTTTTGCAGAAATCCACACATTTTTTTTCTCTCTGCTCCTCCTACTTAGTTGAGAGAAACAAGAGCCTCTTTACAGTTGCGTCCAAAAGTAAACAAACAGTACTGAAACAAAGGGGGCATGGGGAATCTCTCTCCCCTCCCCCAACAAAACAGGCAAGAACATGGCAATAATATGGAACCAACCTGCTGTGTGCAACAAGCTCGAACTGAAACCTAGTCAGTGACTAGGATATGTACAATGATTCTCCATAGAGCCCATCTGCTGGATGGGAGATACTCGGGCCTGAAGGGAGAAATAACCCAAGGCAGGCGAGAGAGAAACAATAAATAAAGGGTGGGATATATTGATTGTCAGGGACTAACAGAAATATTACCAAAGATAAGAACCTAATCTTCCATTTTGTTACGTCCCCTCTGGAGTCAATACAATAGGTGACGTACCAAAGCAATGGCAACATCTAGGGTGGGACAGAAGAGCCTGCCTGCAATACTAAGACCCCAAAAGTGGTGTCAGACCGAGCCACCACATCCACTTTGTAAAACCGTGTAAAGGTATGAAGAAAGGACCAAATGGCCTCGAGACTCTGACCACAGAGCAGTGACACCTCTTGTCAAGTGAGCTTTGAGAGAGAGACTAGCAGCTACTTGCCACAGGCAATGTAAATTGATGAAATGGCCATGCTGATCCATCAGGTAATAGAGGCCTTGGATACCAGCCTACCTCATCTGGACTGGCTAGTCAGAACAGATGGTCAGAAAGACAGAAGTCATTGGTCCTAAGTAGTAAAGACTCTGCACATCCAGCCTTCTCAGGATCTATTCCTGCTGCTCTGACCATGTGGAATGAAAAGCGGGCAGACAAACTTCCTGATCGACATGAAAATCCGAAACCACTTTCAGAAGAAACGAAGGAACTGTACGGAGGGAAACCCCTGCTTCTGTGATCTGGAGAAAGGGTTCTCTGCAAGAGAACCTGCAGCTCTGAAATATACTTTGCTGAGACAATTGCCAGGAAGAAAACTGTCTTGATCATAAGGTCCAAAAGGGATGCATCCTTGAGCGGCTGACAAGGAACTTCTGAAAGCCCTTTCAGCACAGTGTTAAGATCCCATGCAGAGAAAGGCTGTCGCAAGGGTGGCCGCAAGTGAAACACCCCCTGAGGAATCTAGTTACAGCTGGATACGACGTAAGCAAACTGGAACAACTGTGCGCTCTAAAACAAGAAAAGGTCAGCCACCTGAACCTTGAGGGAAGCCAGCACCAGGCCTCTTTCTAGACCCACCTGGAGGAAAGCTAGGACCACCAGAGTGGAAGCACACAACAGCTCCACCCATTCTCTGTCATACCACTGTTGAAAGCCTTCAAAGACTTGACGTTAAGCTGCCATACTAGATGGATTTTTGGACATCAAAAGAGTTGCAATGACTACGTTGGAGTAGCCCCTCTGAATCAAGGCTTTGTGCTCAAAAACCATGTCATAAGACCAAAGTGCTGGGGGGGTTCTTCTTAGAAACAGGACCCTAAGTAGGTCACAATGAGGAGGGAGCTTCAGCTTCTCATCCCACTGAAGACGAACCAGATCCATATACCACTGATGATGAGGCCAGTCCAGAGTCGTGAGGATCACCAGGCCCAGATGAGTCCCTATCCTGCGGATGACATGACCCACCAAGAGCCAAGGAAGGAAGACGTAAAGGAGTTCCTGAGGTGGCCAGGGCTGAACCAATGTGTCTAGACCCAAGCTTCCTGGCTCTGATCTTCGACTGAAGAAGCGCTTGACTTCAAGTTCTTGGCTGAAGCCATCAAGGCCTGTCCCAAAGCTGCTCAATGAGACAAAACACTCTCTGTGAGAGACCACTCTCCCGGGTTCAGGACTTGGCGACTAAGCAAGTCTATTTGCACATTTTCCACTCCGGCCACATTCACTGCGGAGAGAGCATGAAAGGGCACTTCTGCCTACCGGAATAGCATTCAAGCCCTTACAGCTTTTTCTTCCAGGATGTTTTGTAGAGCTTTCAATACTAACCATATGGCTCAAATCTCCAGTCGGTTGATTGACCACCCCTTTTGATAGGGAGCCCACTGGTCCAGGATGGAGTGATGAGTCCAGGATGGAGCACCCTATCCGGCAATACTAGAATTGGTCATGAAAGTAATCCACTCAGTGATGTGAAAAGGCATTCCCTGCACTAAGTCTTCTTCCTGAATCCACCAGTGCAGGCTACTCTGTGCTGGCTCCATCCAGGGAAGGGGCACCTAGGGACAACCAAGAGAGGAGGGACTCTTGCAGAGGCCGCATATGCACCTCTAGGGAGGCTGCCATGGACCCTAGTACTTGAAGGTAATCCAAGCAGTGGGGTTCAGAAGCACTAAGAAATCCACAATTTGTTTTTGGAGCTTCTGTTTGCGTGGCTCGGGAAGAAAGACATGGCCTTGTACCATATCAAACCAAACTTCCCAATTTTCTAACATCTGAGAGGGTGTTAGCTAGCTCTTCTTGAAATTGACAGTCCAGCCCAGGTACTGTAGAAGGAACACAACCTTTTCCACTGCCTGTTCGCATTCCAGCCGTGATGGTGCCCTGATCAACCAGTCATTCAGATAGGGATGTACTTGAACCTAATCCTGCAGAGGAGTGCCGCCACAATCACAACCACACTTTGGTGAAAATGTGGGGAGCCATCACCAGCCCAAATGGGAGGACTGCGAACTGAAAATACTGCTGGAGAACATGAAATCTCAGATACTTTCGGTAGCCTGGGAATATAGGAATATGAAGATAAGCAGATCCAGAGATGCTAGAAACTCCCCCGGGATTACAGCTATGATGACCAAATGCACTGTTTCCATTCAAAAATGTGGAATCCACAGAAAGGCATTAACCACCTTCCAATCTAAAATGAACCTCCAGTCCTCTGAGCCTGTCTCAGTATCTTCCAGAGCCCGATTCCAAAATCTGCCTGAGGGACAAAAATTATTGCAACTCCCCGTCAGGGGTATAATGAGGTTTGATATCCAGGAATGACTTAAGGCGGCAGTCCGCCACACTAGCCATAAGGTCATCCAGTCCCTTGCTAAACATCATTTGATCTTTGAAGGGAAGCCTACTCAATTTTGCCTTAGAGGCCGAATCACCAGCCCAACTGTGGTTCCAAGCATCTAGCAAGCCAACACTGCTTAAGCCGAGACTTTGCCTAGAACTCTGTTGAGGTCATACAAGGCATGCGCCACCTAATCTATGCCCTCCATACCAGCTATAGGCAGGTGTCCTCCTCTGTCAAAGGCACCAGGAGCAATCTCATATGACAAGTAAGCGAGGTTGCTGCTGCTGCCATCACCGTCTTGATGGCTGAAGAAGCCATTTCAAAAAACTTCTTTAAGACCATGCCCACCCTGCAATCCTAAGAATCTTTAAGCATCACTCCTCCTTGACTAGGGAGGGCTGTGTGCTTAGTGACATGAGCAACTGCTGAATCCACTTTGGGCTGCTCAAACTCTGGTGCCATAAGATAAAGTTTAGACACAGTTTTATTCAGTCTGAAACTCCTCTCAGGATTGTTCCACTGTTCCATGACCAAGACTTTACATTAGTGATTTATATTATGCCAATAACTTGCGGTTCGAGGCGGATTACAAAAGAAGTTATCTGGCCATTTCCAGAGGAATTGAAGAGTAGAGTGAGTTGCTTCAGAGAATTGGGATGAGTCTTGCGGTGTTAGTTTGTCTTCAAGGATGTCTTGAATAGGATAATTTTTATTTCTTTTCTAAACGATTTGTAATCTGGAGTCATTATCAGTAAATTGGAGAGTTGGTAGTCTAGTTTTGCTGCTTGAGTGGCTAGAAGGCCATCGTACAGTTTTTTTCATTTGACGTTTCTGATTGGGAGATGCGTGAACAGTTTGTGTTCTCCTGTGTCTGGTTGAGGTAGTTTGGATTAGGCGGTTGTTTAGGTAGGCTGGGCTATCTCCATTTATGGCTTTAAATAGTAGGCAGTATAATTGAATTGCAATCTTGCTTGTATTGGGAGCCAGTGTGAGTCGAAGTATGCCGCCATGATGTGGTCATGTTTCCTCAGGGAATAGATAAGTCTTAGCGCTGTGTTTTGAACTGTTTGTAGTTGTTTTATCATGGTTGTGGGGCAGGGGAGATAAGAGTATGTTACAGTAGTCTAGAAGACCTAGGACTAGGGACTGGACCAAGAGCTGGAATTGTTTTCTGTTGAAGAATTTTTGAACTTGTCTTAAGTTTCTCTTGACCGCAAATGATTTTTGTATTGTTTTGTTGATTTGTGGTTGCATGGTACAGCATCTGTCTATTGTCATTCCTAGAAGTTTTAGAGTGGGTTGTATGGGATATATGATTGAGTTTATTACTAGATTTGTTATAGTTGGGGTTTTATTATTTTCGAGGAGAATGCATTTTGTCTTGTCTGGGTTCAGTTTCAGTTTGTGATTATTCATCCATGTTGCAATTGTTTCAAGTGTCCTGTATAGTGTGTCTATCATGGATGACATTGGTTGGTCAAAAGGAAGGAGAATGGTGATGTCGTCTGCATAGCTATAGGAGGTTAAGCCTAATTTGTCCAGGCAGGTACAGAGGGATGTTATGTAGAGATTGAAGAGAGTTGGGGATAGTGGAGATCCTTGGGGTATACCGCAGAGGTTGTACCATGGTTCTGATTTTTCTTTGTTCAACTTGACTCTAAGTTCTGGATTGTAGGAAACCTTGACACTACATGTGTACCTTGTCTGCGATTCCTATTGTTTCTAGTATTTGTAGTAGGATGGTGTGATCCACCAGGTCAAATGTTGCGGTGAGATCCAGCTGTATAATCAGCATTTTTCTACCTATGCTGAGGTGTTGTCTGGCTGTGTCCAGGAGGGAACCTAGTAGTGTCTCTGTGCTATAGTTGGTTCTGAAACCAGATTGTGTAGGGTGGAGTATGTTGTGGTCTTCTAGGTATCTAGATATCAAGACAGTGATATCTGGATTGTGCAGGAAAAAAGGATGTCTGAGCATTAGAGTGGCTCATGACAGTACACAGATGCAGAGGGCTGACCACCCAGTTTAAGTTCCTTTATGGCATCCGCAATGAAATGGTGAACAGAAACTAACTTAAAAAGCCTATGTATGGAGGGGTCATCACCCGGATTAGGGCCCTCTGAGGTATTCTGCTGAATTGTTCCACAAAGGGTGTCGGCATCATCCAGGGTGAAAACCGTGTCTGTCGAGGCATCAATGTGCTAACTAAGGCACTGGGGACCTGGTCAATGAAAGCACAGTCCTGGAAGCTTGCAGCATGCCCAACTGTGCTGCGAGATAGGCTCTCCACATGAGCTGGACAAATTCTGGGAAAAAGCCACACACCTGGGCAGAGGCAGTGTCCCGATGGACCCCTGACGAGGCCCCACAGTCAGTGTACCTGTGTTTTACGCTATCACCAAAAACAGACACTGGGCAGGATTTTTATCCCATTTTCTGGACCCACTTCAGCTCCCCAGTCCTAGAGGACCCAGAGGAGGTGGCAAGGCCCGAAGCTCCCGTGCGCACCATGGCACATAGATGCTCTTCCGCCAGCAGACTGGCACAATCCACACATGAATTTAGGGGCTGAGTCCATCTCTATGAATTTTCAACAAAATCAAGGTGTTTTGAGGCAGAAAAAGAGATTGATAAAACCCAAGATGGCCGCTGCCAGTAAAATAGCACCAAAACCGGCCTGGGGAGACAATTTTAAAAAATGTTAAAATAGGGATTTTGGAGGTGGGAAACCTGAACCTTACCCATAGCAATGGATAAAAATGCTGTTTTTAGACCTCCCCAGTTCTTCCATAGGCTATAATGGAACTGTATACTCACAATCTCTGAAGCTCCATGCCTGTCGGCATTTTTACAGCAGCTGAAGCGAAGGGAAGGGAAAGGAATTTCTGCCTCAAGTTCTCGGAACGGTCCAATCTTTAGGATCTTTGGGCTGACAGTCAAATGGACCCCAACCAAAACCTTCTCCTCAGAACCTCGCCATATGTGCTGAGAATGGAGTCAGTTCAGCGGATGGCCACCAGGATGGTCTCGGGGCTCAAAGATCTTCCGAATGAAGTAAGGCTGAATAAATTGCAGCTGTACTCACTTGAAGAACGAAGAGAGAGAGGGGACATGATCGAGACATTTAAATATATCACGGGTCGTATCGAGGTAGAAGAGGATATCTTCCGTCTTATAGGACCTTCTTCCACCAAAGGGCATCCGCTGAAAATCAGGGGAGGGAAATTTCATGGTGACTCCAGAAAGTATTTCTTCACTGAGAGGGTGGTCGATCATTGGAATGAACTCCCACGGCAGGTGATTGAGGCCAACAGCGTGTCAGATTTCAAAAATAAATGGGATCTCTAATGAGGTAAGGGCAGGGGGTGGTGAGCAAAATCAAGGAGAAGGGTCAATAGAGTGGGCAGACTTGATGGGCTTTGGCCCTTTTCTGCCGTCATTTTTCTATGTTTCTATGACCGGTGGCAAGAAAATCCAGCCTATGCCTTGATACCCTGAGGCAAGCTTGCACCCAGGAAAATGGACCCCAAGCTCTGATGGTGGCACACAGCAGGCTGGCTCCACAGCTCTGCAGCAACTCCTGAATAAAAGGTCTCAAGGCACCATAGCCACCGAAAAGAACAAACTTATGTTAAAAAAAAAAAGGATACAATAAAATAAGCAAAATAGATCAGAAACACTTCTGTATGATTCACTTGCAGAAATAAAAAGTTGTAGGAGGCCTTGTGTTCCTCTGCTAAGTAGGAGGAACAGAAAACAATGTATGTGGATTTCTGCAAGACTTGGTTCACGGGCTGAGATAAAACACCTATCACACTGATTCTGGAGGGGACGTAACAGAAAGAGCAATATGTGACCTGCTTCATAAATATCTCCGAAGTTGAAAGATTTCCCACACCTAATAAGAAACATTCTACGCCCATCTCTTAGCATCCAACTTTATTTTGAGTACCCAAAGCACTATGTGATATTACCTGGACCGGAATGCTCTCGCCAGTCTCTCCATCCACTAGCTGGCTTGTGTCAAGGATTTCTTCTCTATCCCTCCAGTTACTCTCATACTCTGTGCCATCACTCGACTCTTTGTCCACTTCATTGTCCTTCTGTCTGTTGCTATAGTTGAAAATTTCTCTCCCAGCACCCAGATCAATGTCTTGTTTCCACAAGATGTCAATTAAATCAATGTCCTGCAAGGCAGTAAGTACTCTTAACTGTGGTTCTACTTCACTATTATGTTAAAAATTCATGGCTCATGGTACCATACTGTAAGGAATGTACTAGCTATTTGTCTTGAGGGATTCTTCTCCCAGCATCTCCAAGACACTGAATTAGATTTATGAAATAAATCCTCTCAGTCACCAATTTCACAAAGTGCCTTGTGGTTTATCACTGTGTAGATGTGACATTTACAGAGTCTTATGCTCTAGAGGGGGCAGTAATCACAGGGTTTGCCACAGTAATGAGACCAAAACTGCAGAGATTTTTTATTACATTATTGCCTTATTTGCATCTTTCTGCGGATTTTTTAAAAATGATGATTACCCTATTCTCCTTCCACTTTTTATAAGCAATAATCAGGGCTTTGAATGTTACCCTTAGTATCTGCCTCCCAACACTTTCCCTCCAAGCTAGCTCAATGGTAATGACCCAGAGCCAGAACAGATAAATTAAATTCTCTGTGAAGACAGGTGCAGGGAACATTGCAGTGATATCCCAGCCCTGGAGATAAGTGTGTCTATAAACAGCATAATAATTGAAAACAAATTCACTTATTTTATCCATCAATATATTTTATAAAGAAACAAGATATTATATATATGAATATAGAAACTGAGCTGCTAGTCTAGATAGGCAGACTGAATCAGCCAGGGGGGTCTTTTCTGCTGTCATTTTCTATTTTAAAAAAAAAAACTTCATTAACAGCAGTATGTGGAGATGAGCCTGCTCAACCCATGTACCTGATGTCTGAATTTGCTGTTTTTTGGTTTTGATGTAGCCTTGGTTCCCCCTCACCAAAAAAGTCCTTTACAACCTCTTTAAAAATTAAAAGGAAAAAAAAGATGGCCTATGAATAGAGTATTTGGGAAGATGGAGTAGATTTGGAAGAGAAGCCTAAATATAAATGCAACCTACAGATAAGGCAGAGAACACTAACTTTCAATGATGTCATCACAAGTAGGAGTGGAAGCAGTGCAGCCCCAGAACTTGCCAATATCTTACTAAAAAAGCAAAACAAAGGCTCAAGTAACTGTAACCCAACATTCAGGAAATCCAACCCAAACTCGATCAGGGAACCCTACCTTCTACAAAATTGTTCTATTACTGTTTATTTATGTTTATTTATTTATGCTATGCTTTACTTTGTCAGCCACTCTATCTTATGGTTTAATCCATGGGGGCTTACTGGTCCCCATTCATAAATCAACTTCTGTTCTTTTTGTATTAGTACACTAGAAAGATCCCCCCCCCCATATTGTAAATGCACCCCTCATTAGTAACACAAACCTTAGATCTTTTAATGAATGACTTTTCTCAGCCCAATGACTTGTTAAATGGAGCTTCCATCTTACCCTTTCTAATTGTGCCGAGATAGCACAGTTACTTACTGTAACAGGTGTTATCCAGGGACAGCAGGCAGCTGTTCTCACTAATGGGTGACGTGATCCAACGGAGCCACGATGCGGACGCCTCACAAGCAGTCTTGCTTGAAAAAACTCTTAAGTTTTGAGTTGCCCGCACCGCGCATGCACAAGTGCCTTCCCGCCCAACGCAGGGCGTGTCTCCTCAGTTCAGATAGCTAGCAGAGAAGTCAACCCGGGGAGGTGGGTGGGTTGTGAGAATAGCTGCCTGCTGTCCCTGGATAACACCTGTTACGGTAAGTAACTGTACTTTATCCCAGGACAAGCAGGCAGGTATTCTCACTAATGGGTGACCTCCAAGCTAACCAAAGTGGGATGGTGGGAGAGTTGGCAACTTAAGAGAATAAATTTTGCAATACTGTTTGGCCAAACTGTCCATCCCGTCTGGAGAAAGTATCCAGACAATAATGAGAAGTGAAGGTATGAACCGAGGACCAAGTAGCAGTTTTACAAATTTCCTCTATAGGTGTAGATCTGAGGAAAGCCACAGAAGCTGCCATTGCTCTCACCTTATGGGCTGTGACTTTACTGTGAAGAGGAAACCCAGCCTGGGCATAGCAGAAAGAGATACAAGCCGCCATCCAATTAGAGATGGTACGCTTAGAAATTGGATGTCCCAACTTGTTTGGATCAAAGGAGACAAAAAGTTGAGGAGCGTTTCTGTGCGGTTTGGTGCGTTCCAAATAGAAAGCCAAAGCACGTTTACAGTCCAGAGTATGAAGAGCTGATTCTCCAGGATGAGAATGAGGCTTTGGAAAATATACTGGAAGCACAATGGATTGGTTGAGATGAAACTCCGATAATACTTTAGGAAGGAATTTCGGATGAGTGCGAAGAACCACCTTGTCATGATGGAACACTGTAAAAGGTGGGTCCGCAACCAACGCTTGAAGCTCACTGACTCGTCGAGCAGAAGTGAGGCCAATGAAAAACACCACTTTCCAAGTGAGATACTTCAGATGAGCTTTGTCCATTGGTTCAAATGGAGGTTTCATCAGTTGAGTAAGAACAATATTGAGGTCCCAAACCACAGGAGGCGGTTTGAGAGGAGGTTTGACATTGAAAAGTCCTTTCATGAATCTGGAAACCACAGGATAAGCAGAGAGAGATTTCCCTTCAATAGGCTGATGGACAGCAGCAATTGCACTAAAGTGGACTCGGATCGAGGTAGACTTGAGACCAGACTGAGAAAGGTGCAACAGATAGTCTAAAACTGAAGATAAGGAGGAAAGTTGAGGCTCCTTATGATGAGAAAAACACCAAGCAGAAAATCTAGTCAATTTTTGGTGATAGCATTGTCTAGTAGTAGGCTTCCGTGAAGCTTCCAAAACATCCCTCACAGATTGAGAAAATTGTAGAGGAGTTATGTTGAGAGGAACCAAGCTGTCAAGTGGACAGCAGAGAGGGAAAAACTGGTAGAAGGTATGGCTCCCTGCTGCTGAGTTGAAGAAGGAGGGAGTACCAGGGTTGTCTGGGCCACCGAGGAGCAACCAGAATCATGGTGGCGTGGTTGGATTTCAGCTTGACCAGTGTCTTTTGAATTAGGGGAAACGGAGGAAACGTAAATAGAAAGAGATTCGTCCAGTCCAGAAGAAAAGCATCTGCCTCGAGGTGAAGAGGAGTGTAGATCCTGGAGCAGAACTGAGGCAGCTTGTAGTTGTGGGGGCTGCAAAGAGGTGTATCTGAGGCGTTCCCCACTGAGAGAAGATGTGATGAAGGGGTGTGGAATGAAGAGTCCATTTGTGAGGCTGTAGAAGACAATTCAAGTTGTTCGCTAAGGCATTGTCCGCCCCCTGAATATAGACAGCTTTGAGGAAGATATTGTGGCGAATTGCCCAATCCCAAACTTTCAGAGCTTCCTGACAGAGGGAGGCAGATCCCGTGCCTCCCTGCTTGTTGACATAATACATGGCGACTTGATTGTCCGTGCTAATGAGGACTACACGGTCGCGAAGTAGATGCTGAAAAGCATTGTGAGCATGGAAAATGGCCCTGAGTTCCAGCAGATTGATGTGCACTGACGATCCGCACTGGTCCAATAACCTTAAGCGGAGGCAATCTAGATGAGCCCCCCCAAGCATAAGTCGAATAATCTGTCGTGAGAACCTTCTGATGGGGGTGTGTGTGAAAAAGTAAGCCTCTGGATAGATTGGAAGAGAGCATCTACCAGCGAAGAGACTGTATCAGAGCAGGAGTGATCTGAATGTGATGAGTCAGAGGGTCGGAAACTTGCGTCCATTGAGATGCCAGGGTACACTGAGGAATTCTGAGGTGAAGTCTGGCAAAAGGAGTCACATATACTGTGGAAGCCATATGACCCAGAAGAACCATCATGTGTCTCGCCGAGATGGACGGGCGAGAGGAGACTGACTGACAAAGATGGAGAAGAGTCTCCAGCCGTTGTTGAGGAAGGAACACTCTGAGTTGGACAGTATCCAGAACAGCTCTGATGAAGGGAAGAGCCTGAGAAGGGTGGAGATGGGACTTCGGAATGTTGATTTCGAATCCCACTCTGCAGGAACCAAATAGTCCGCTGGGACGATAGGATGACTCCCTGAGACGTGGAATCCTTGATGAGCCAGTTGTCTAGGTAGGGAAACACCTGAAGACCATGGTTCCTGAGCGCTGCGGCCACCACTACCAGGCACTTGGTGAAGACTCTGGGTGACGAGGCCAGGCCGAAGGGGAGCACTCTGTACTGATAATGTAGATTCCCCACCCGAAATCTGAGGTATTGGCGGGAGGCCGGATGGATAGGGATGTGAGTGTAGGCCTCCTTGAGATCCAGAGAGCATAACCAGTCGTTCTGCTCGAGGAGGGGATAAAGAGACGCCAGGGTCAACATGTAAAATTTTTCTTTGACTAGGAACTTGTTGAGCACCCTGAGATCCAAAATAGGTCGCAGATCGCCCGTCTTTTTCGGAACAAGGAAGTACCAGGAGTAAAATCCCTTGTTCTGCTGAGCCAGAGGAACTGGCTCGATAGCTCGGAGCTGAAGCAAAGCTTGAGCTTCCTGAAGAAGAAGGGCGGTCTGGGCAGAGGAGGAAGGAAACTCTTGGAGGATGTTCCGGAGGAGCTTGTTGGAAATGAAGAGAGTATCCTTCCCTGACGATGGAAAGGACCCAGAGGTCGGTGGTAATAGTCGTCCATCGGTGGTAAAAATGATGGAGACGACCTCCGATAGGGGGAAAAACGGGAAAGGGCAGAACGACTGATTTTATGCTCTCTAGGAAACAGTCAAAAAGGCTGAGGAGCCTTGGGTACAGCAGGTGGCTGAGGCTTATGCTGCTTCTGAGGATGTTGCCTCTTGACAGGCTGACAAATGGCAGGAGCCTGTTTCGGTGGAAAACGCCGTTGGTAAATCAGAGGCAGGCGTGAAGGACGAGAAGGAGCTGGCTTTGGCTTAGGACGGAGAATAGACTGAAAATACTTCTCGTGGTCCGAAAGCTTCTTGGTTGCTGCCTCTATGGACTCATCAAAGAGGTCAGTGCCAGCGCAAGGGACATTAGCCAGCCGGTCCTGCAGATTCGGGTCCATATCGATGGTGCGGAGCCACGCCAGGCATCGCATGGCCACCGAGCAAGCAGTAGCCCGAGCAGACAGCTCAAAGGCATCATATGAGGACTGAAGAAGTTGCAGTCGAAGTTGGGACAATGATGCCAGGACTTCCTGGTACTCAAAATGTGCCCGCGAATCCAAGTAGGGCATAAACTTGGGAAGGATGGACAGAAAAAACTCGAAATAGGTAATGAAGTGAAAGTTGTAGTTGAGAACTCTGGAGGTCATCATAGAGTTCTGGTAAATGTGACGACCAAATCTGTCCATCATTTTGCCCTCCCTTCCCGGAGGGACAGTGGCATATACTTGAGAAGGGTGAGAACGCTTCAACGAAGATTCCACCAGAAGGGATTGATGGGACAATTGAGCACTGTCGAATCCCTTGTGATGGACAGTCCGGTATCTGGAATCCAATTTTCCCGGAACAGCTGGAATGGAATAGGGAGTTTCCAAACAGCGGACAAAAGTTTGATCCAACAGCTTATGAAGAGGAAGCTTGAAGGATTCAGCAGGAGGTTGAGGGAGATGCATGGTCTCGAGATACTCCTTGGAAAATTTGGACCCAGTGTCCAGTTGAATGTCCAAATCAGCTGCCATCTGACGTAGAAAAGAAGAAAATGGCAGCTGATCTGCCAAAGCCTGGCCTCGAGAGGGACTCGAGGACGTCGAGGCAGCTTGATCCAATGAAGACGGGGATCTAGACAGAGAAAAAGACCCCACCGTGTCCTCAAGATCCGGAAGTAGAAGGGTTGCAGTAGACAGTGGAGAATACTGAAGAAAAGGCTGCTTTTGATGGGGCGAGGCATGCCTGGATGAGTGCTTCGAAGAATGTCTCGATCGATGATGCGAGCTGTGCCTCGAAGCGGGCCTCGACCTTCGAAGTGAGTGTGTCTCCGCCGAGGCCCCCAGAGAATGGATGGGGCTGGAGGTTGTGGATTGAAGCAGAAGTGGTTGGTTGGAAGAACCACGAGGCACTCGCAAAGACCCAGCTCCTTGCATTGAGTGTATCAGTTCCAATGGAGGCATGGGCAAAGACTGCTCCCTGTAGAGAGTGTGCGTACGACTGAGGCACAGGAGGCGGCTCGACTTCGCGGGAGACCTCCGCATGCCCAGGCTGGATTTGAGAGAGAAGCTTCGGCCCCATTGTGGTAAAGAGCTGAATGAATTGCTTCTCCAGTAAGGTCTGGAACGAAGCCGGCAAGGATGGATCCGCGTCTCCAATGGGACCACCTGCACGGGCTTCGTGCTCCCTCGAGTCAGTGTGAGAGTGCTTGGACTTAGAAGCCTTGGGCACTTTAAGCACTACCGGGGGAACGGGCCGCTGCACTATCTGACCTGAAGAGACAGAGGAAGCCACCGCAGCCGGCGTCGAAGGCAGAGCCGGAACAAACAAGGCAGGTTTGATGAGGCTCGGAGTAGCTGGTGTGGGAGCCTGTAGAGCCTCAGATGAGGTCGATGGTGCAGCACCCTTCGATGATGAAAGCTCCATCGAACACTCTATGCTGTAAAGCTGCTCCCACAAGATACGACGACGCTTGAAAGCACGGGCTGTAAGTGTTGAGCAAGGCCGGCACGATTTCGGTAGATGTTGAAGCCCAAGACACCGAAGACAGCGTCGATGAGGGTCTGTCAGGGAAATCGCGTGCTGGCACTTGGAACACTTTTTAAAACCGGTCGCAGGCCGGGACATAGGCTGAAAAAGCTCCACCGCAAGATCAAAGCCACGGGGCTGCGGCCACGTGGCCTGCCCGGTCGAACGGATGGAAGAAATTTTTCTTTTTTTTTTTTTTTGAAAACAAGAAAAGTACGATGAAAATCAGCGATTAAGAGAAAAATAACTCAAAACCGCGGACTTCAGAAGGCACAAGTGAAAATATTTCACGCAGAGAGTTGAAGAAAGACTTCTCGGCTCCGCGGAAAAGAACTGAGGAGACACGCCCTGCGTTGGGCGGGAAGGCACTCGCGCATGCGCGGTGCGGGCGACTCGAAACTTCGAGTTTCTTCAAGCAAGACTGCTTGTGAGGCATCCGCATCGGGGCTCTGTTGGATCACGTCACCCATTAGTGAGAATACCTGCCTGCTTGTCCTGGGATAAGTTCTGCTATTCTTATTTTGACATGTCACTTGGTTTTGCCAATCTAATAAAGGCCACATGGGCAAATTATGCAGTAAATCACACCTGCTGCGGTACAGTCAGTTTGCTGACGTAGCTTAAATCTATGGTTTGTGTGAGGTATCATTACTTCTGTTATTTGCACTGATAACTGTGGTGATGGTTCCCTGTAGTCACACACATGGTTATAGCGTTTGCTAATGACCTGGGTGGTAGAGCACTGAGCACATTGTAAAGCGCCTTTCACTTTGGTTCAACATACAATCCCTATTGCACTGGAAAAAGAGATTAAGTTCTTACCTTCATAATGTATTTTCCAGTAGCTAGGCATGGTATGCTGACCCCCCCCCCTCCAAATCATCGTTGTTGTGCCTGCCCTGCCCATTTGCTGCATCTCTGAACATTCTGCCAGCTGTCCTTATTTGAAGAAATTGTATTACATGTAAATAGTTCCATAGGGATTTTTTTCCCAAAAAATTCTACACTTCCTTATGGCTTATTGTTATTAAGGGTTAACTTTGTTTCCTTCCTTTCCTTGGTCTGTCTGGTGTTAATTTGTATGAGCAGATCCTGTTGGGGAGGAGGTCTCCTCATTCTCCTTATCCTGCTCTTTTCTGTAGGACTGTCACCAGCTTTGAAACTGACTGGGGGCAGCAAAGAGAAGGTAGATGGAGGTGCTGAAAACTGATCAGTATCTCCTGCAATGGACTCGTGGGTGCGGATGGAAGACTATTGGTTCAGCATACCATCCCTATCTACTGGAAAAGATATTATCAAGGTAAGAACCTAATCTCTTTTTCTCTAATTCAGTGGTATACTGTGGAATGAGAACTGCTCTGCCCATACAGTGTTTAACAAACAAAAAAAGCAAACCAAGAGCCAACTTACAAAAGAATTTCAACCCTTTATGAACCCTAAAAGGCCCTATGAATGACTAAGGAGCAAACAGTGGCAAGGCAATACCCTGCCTGTTATGGCAGACAAAGAATAGAAGCATCCAGAGAAAGTTTGAAGAAGGAAAAGAGATAGACCCATACTCGTTATCCAGAAACTGCATTCAGAAGCAACTCATTTGGATAGCTTGGCCCAGAGGTTCCAAAACATTCCTTATTCTGAAGTTATTGAGCAGATTAGGAAACGTACATAAAACATATATACATACATACACCAAAAGAAAATACAAGACTGAGTGCTCAGCCAATAAGATATTTTTCTCCTGGCAGGCCACAGCCACCACATGTCCTCTGAGGCAATTGAGGCTCAGGGCACTTGCAAATCTTCCCTGAAAAAAGACAGACAAAATTAAAGGAGCACTCACAAATAAATATTAACTACACTTTCCCTGAGCCATACCACGATCATACATCCACAAGTGAGGAATTAGACGAGCATCTCAAATACTGAGCAAACTACCTATGCTGAATAAACTCTTTTGCATGAACACTCCCCCTCCCCACCACCAAGACTTGATTTAAAGCCAATAAGAAATTATAGAATTTGAGTAGCTGCCTCATTATTTATATATTTAGGACCCAATTTTCAACAATACTTATCCTACCTAGATAGGTCCCACTTATTGGATCAGAGATTTTCAGCAACACTCACCTAGGGCCACTGAAAATTCTAGTCATACTGGGAAGCTTTTGCTGGATGGGAATTGGGACAGCAATAAGATATAACCATCAAAGGTGATGCATTTGGGCTAAGTAACATAGTAAATGACAGCAATAACACCCAAAATGCAAACCAATCACAAATATACAGAAACAGGTGCGGCTCTGGATTCATCTGCTGCATTTAAAGGAAAAAAAAATTTTACAGGTAAGAACATAAATTTTCCTTCCTTAGCAACAGCAGCAGATGAATCCAGAGACTAGTGGGATGTAGCAAAGCAATCCTCAATCTGGGTGGGAAGCAAACACCGCCTCCGCAATGACCAAAGCAGGAGAAGTATCCTACGGACATCTAAGAGATGCATCCTACGGACATCTAAGAGATGCAAGGAATGAAACCTCAAGACACAGTCCTCCTCCCTAAAGGCCAGAAGAAAGAAAGACTGGTTAACATGAAGGATGAGACCGCTTTAGCATAGTCCAAACCGTTACCCCAGAATTCGTAAATCTCAAAAAAGCCTGTAATTTGGATACCCGCCTAGCTGAAGCCATGGCAAAAAAACACTTTTGGCATCACATCCTTCAGCGTCGTCTTAGCCAAAGGCTCGAACAGGGCCTTCTGTAATTCCCCAAGCACCAACTTAAGACTCCACTTTGAACAAAGCCTTTTAGCAGGAGGACGAATGCGTTGAACCCCTTTCAGGAACCTACCAGAGAATAGTGAGACACCTTGCCCCTGTAACAAGCAATCGCCGCCACTTGAACTTTAAAGGAATTATACGCCAACCCCTTGGCAACCCCATCCTGTAGAAATGAAAGAATGTGAGACAGAGAAGCCTGGAAGGGTGAAATACCCTGCGCACCACACCAAGAATCGAAAACCCTCCAAACTCTAGCATAAGATGCAGATGTAGATCTCTTTCTTGCCCGGAGAAGAGTTGAAATAATCTGCTCCAAATATCCCTTACGTCTCAGAAGCGACCTTTCAAGAGCCAGGCCATAAGACCAAAGTGGGACGGATTTTCCATGTTGATCGGAGCCTGGGTGAGTAAATCTGATGTCACCAGGAGCAGCAACTGTTCGCCTGTCAAAAGACCTATCAGATCCGCATACCACGGATGGGGCAGCCAATCTGGAGCTGCCAGGATCACCTTGCCCTGAAAGCGAGCTACGTGATGCAGCACCTGACTAATTACATAGAAACATAGAAATAGACGGCAGATAAGGGCCCACAGCCCATCTAGTCTGCCCACCCTAATGTCCCTCCCCTACCTTTGCCCTGTGAATAGATCCCATGTGCTGATCCCATTTGGCCTTAAAATCAGGCACGCTGCTGAACTCAATCACCTGTAGTGGAAGACTATTCCAGCGATCAACCACTCTTTCAGTGAAAAAGAATTTCCTGGTGTCACCTCGTAGTTTCCCGCCCCTGATTTTCGACGGATACCCTCTTGTTGTCGTGGGACCCTTGAAAAAGAAGATATCTTCCTCCGCCTCGATGCGGCCCGTAAGATACTTGAACGTCTCGATCATGTCTCCCCCTCTCTCTGCGCTCCTCGAGCGAGTATAGCTGTAATTTGTCAAGCCGTTCTTCGTATGGAAGATCCTTGAGTCCCGAGACCATCCGGGTGGCCATTCTTTGCACCGACTCCAATCTCAGCACATTCTTGCGATAATGCGGCCTCCAGAATTGCACACAGTATTCCAGGTGGGGCCTCACCATGGATCTATACAATGGCATAATGACTTCCGCCTTACGACTGACGAAACCCCTTCGTATGCAGCCCATGATTTGTCTTGCCTTGGACGAAGCCTGCTCCACTTGATTGGCAGACTTCATGTCCTCACTGACGATTACCCCCAAGTCTCGTTCTGCTACCGTTTTTGCTAGGATCTCGCCATTAAGGGTATAAGACTTGCATGGATTTTGGCTGCCCAGGTGCATAACTTTGCATTTTTTGGCCAATGGGGAAACACAAAGACTGTCACAACGCGGAGGCCAGGGAAGAGACAGTGCGTCCACCCCCTCTGACCCCTGATCCCAGTGCCTGCTGAAGAACCGTGGTAGCTTCGCATTTCGCGCTGATGCCATGAGATCTATTTCTGGAAGACCCCACCTTCGCACAATGAGCTCGAACGCTCTTGGGACAGTTCTCACTCCCCAGGATCTAAGAGGTGTCTGCTGAGAAAGTCTGCCTGCACTTTTGCCTTTCCTGCAATGTGGGCTGCCGACAGAAGAGGAATGTGGGACTCTGCCCAAAGAAGCAGAAACATCACCTTGCACGCCAACTGAGGATTGCAGGTACCCCCCCCCTGTTGGTTGATGTAAGCTACTGCCGTGACACTGTCCGAGAGAACCCTCGTCGGCTGCCCCTGAACTAAGGGCCGAATAGCTCGGAGCGCCAGACAGATTGCCCTCAATTCCAGAAGATTGATGGACCACTGAACCTCCTCTGGAGACCATACCCCCTGTGTTGAGGACTGAAGGCACTGAGCTCCCCATCCCGACAGGCTGACATCTGTGGCGACCACAATCCATTCCGGCGTTGCCAGGGGCATACCATTGAACAGATTGGTCTTGCTCAGCCACCACTCCATGTTGAACGAGGCCTGAGGCGTCCATTGCAGATGACAACTGTAGTCTTGAGACACAGGGGACCACCGGGAGAGAAGCAACTGCTGAAGCGTCCTCATGTGAAATCACACCCAAGGCACAACCTCCAGAGCTACCACCATTGAGCCAAGAACCTGAACATAATCCAAAACTCATGGCCTCGGGGACTGATGAAGAAGGCAAACCTGAGACTGCAACTTGTCGCCAGATTGAGGGTCCCCTTCATCTCAGGGAATCACTCTACGCTGCTTCGCCACCTGTGACTCTACCTGAGGCTGACATAGAATGGCTGGAGGAGCAGCAGCCCCCCAACTTGTTCCCGCTGCTGTGCAGATTGAGAGCACTGCAAGAGGAAGGCCTGGGAAACAGCCGTGTCCTCCAGCGCCATATTGGTCTCCTCTCCCATGAGCTCTGAGCAGTCAGTCGCACACAGCCTCAAAGGTGTTCTGCGCTTCCTGCAGCACGAACACCGCTTGACTGCCTCAGCCGCCATTACACCCGACTCAGCGAAACTGAAACCGACGAGTACCGTACAACACAGCCACTTAAACTGTCCTGAACAAAAGTTAAACTGCTTACCTAACTGTATCCGGAATCAATAGCTGCCTGGTAGCTGTAGCCTGTATACATGCCAAACAGTAATACACTGCTACAGATAAGTTAGACTCTGCTTTTTTGGATTTTTTTTTTCTAATGGGAAAGAAGAAATGCAGAGACTTTACACCACCTCACTTCCACTGAGGGGAGGGTGGAGCAGGGACGGCCCAAGTGTAACCCCCCAAAGTCAGCACTGCTTAGCCGGACACCCCCATCTCACTGAAGGGTAGCCCCAACAAGAGAAACACAGAGCAAACACAGCAAAATTTCAGGAGCCAGTGGAACTGCAGCCATCTGCCTGCTGGAGATATAGAATACTGAGTGGACAGGAGTTGTTACATCCAAGAGGGACACCTGTAAATCAATTCTATATCTCCACCTGCTGGTAGATGTGTGCTGTCCCACTAGTCTCTGGATTCATCTGCTGCTATTACTAAGGAAATGTTAATCATTTATATTAGGGGGGGAGGGGTTTCAAAGAAGGGAAAGGGGAGAGGGTGAGAATACCCATGTAAAGGAAAGGAAAGAAGATAATGGTGCCCATGAATGGCGGGGAAGAGAAGAGACAGAAACTAGACAGATTTGAATAGGAGGAAGAAAAATTAAAGAAAAGTTGATCGTGAAAGATAAAGGGTGTCCCAGGGACACAATCTATGCCCCATGAAGCCAGACCACAAAACAAAGCTTGTTATACTAGTTCAAGCTGCAAACATTTGCTGGAAGCAATGAATACTGGCAAGTTCCAGGGCTACACCATTCCTACTTGTAATATTTCATAAGTCAGTGTTCTTTGCCTCTGTGGGTTGGGAAGCACATCCCACTAGTCTGGACTAGTGCTGCCTGATTCTGGTGAATTGATTCAAATCGATTTGGTTGTTTTTTTAAGAATATAGGACTTACCAATTTGTTGGCCCCCTTGCTAGAGACCGTTCAGCCTTTCCATCTGCCACCGGAGTCCTTGCTTCTGATGTAACTTCCGGTTTTGCAAAACCGGAAGTTACATCGAAGCAAGGACTCCGGTGGGAGAGGGAAAGTCCGAATGGGTCTCTGCATGCAGATTGGCAGCAGCAAGGCTCTCTCTTTCCCGGGCGTTAGTTATTTCTCCTCTCCTCCCTGGCCAGGCAAAAGTGGCGGCAGCAAATGCAATTCACTACCCTGCCACTACTCCGGGCGTCTTCTCTTCATTCGGCTGCCCAAGCGGAAACAGTTTTCACTGAGGGTGGGCCGCAGTAGAGAGAAGACGCAAGGAGTGGTGGCAGGAGTGCATCACTAAATAACTACTGCCACCAGCAACATGTTGTAACGTCAAAATAAAGGGAGATGGAGGGAGAGGGGAGATAAGACTTGAGGGAGTTGTTGGACTGGAGGAGAAATGGGGAGAACATGGATGGGAGAAATGAACTTGGTAGAGGAGGGAAGATGCAGAAAGTTTGAATGTTCCACGTGCTAAAGCAGTTGGGAGAGAGCCATGT
Source organism: Geotrypetes seraphini (assembly GCF_902459505.1). Lineage (NCBI taxonomy): Eukaryota > Metazoa > Chordata > Amphibia > Gymnophiona > Dermophiidae > Geotrypetes > Geotrypetes seraphini. The sequence goes on along the minus strand of NC_047096.1, from coordinate 79,522,637 downwards.
GCTTTAAGATAAGTGAGAAAGGGTAGATTGAAAACTGAACGATAATTGTTGGTGAACAAATTTGTCAAGACTTTGCTGATTAAGAGGCAAACGAGTGTTTCCATGACTTGGGAACTTCATCATTGGTTATGATTTTGTAGCAAATGGAGTAAAGAAAAAGCAGCAGCTTTAATGTGGAAATTTTGAACCAGGCAGTAGGAAAATGATCTAATAGACAGGTAGTAGTCCTGGCAGAAGTGATAAATTAAAGAAAGGTTGTGAACAAAATTACACAGAAATAACACCAAGAATGACCCAGTGAAGCAAGTCCTAATTCAGAAGCAGGAGAAAGGGAAGACAGATACCATCAGTACCAGTAAAGATATCAGAAAGAGTGATCAGCTGAGAGCAAATTAGCTGTTATAAAGCAGCAATTTAAGAATTCTACATCAGAGATTTTAAAACTAAAGAATTTGGCAAATACAGTAGCACTCAGATAAGGTGATGGAATTGTTCTTTTGACTCAAAATCGATTCAATAGGCTGAATCGAATCGAAATATTTCTTCCTGAATCGGGCAGCACTAGTCTGGACTACTGCTGCCTGATTCAGGGAAAATTTGATTTGATTTGGCCTATTGGATTGTTTGATTCGATTCACTACCCCCTCCCCCCCATAGGGCATTTTTTTTCCCAAAAGTCCTGGCAGGTTTATTTTGTACCTTCTTCACCCACCCGCCCCAGCTCTATACAAGCGCTGTAGTGTAAACAAAAACAAAAAAAAGACTTCCCTCTCTGTTGGACAGCGAGCATGAGCTAGGACCTTAACACCAGCTCTGGCAGGATACACATTTCAAATCTGCCATTGTAATCACAAAATAAGAAAATAAAATTATTTTTTCTACCTTTTGTTGTCTGGTCATTTTATTATTCAAATCATGTTGGTCCTGGGCTCTGGTTTCTGTTTGTCTTCTGTTAACTTGCTTGCCAGGGTCTCCTGCCCATTTGACATTTTCTTCATTCTCTGAGCTCACTATCCATCTTCCATCTCTGTACCTTCCCTTCCACTGCCATAGTCAACATTTATGTTCCCACTCTCTCTCTCTTCTTCCCTGCCTTGTGCCCTGGGTCAAACCTCTCTATTCCCCTCCATGGTGCATCTCTCTCTTCCTCCCCTCCATTATCATATGCACCATTTCTTTCTCCCCATGGACACCTCTACCTGCCCTCTACTCTATGTCCAACATTTCTCCCTCTCATTTCTCCATGCATGTCTTCCTCCCCTCCACCATATGCAGGATATCTCCCTCTCACCCATTTCTACCTCTGTTGCATCTCTCCCTTCTTCTCCTCCATCCCATCTCCACCAATTCTTCCTCTCTCCCCCATGTGCAGCAGCTTTCCATCCCTCCTATTCCCCTGTGCTCCCAACCAAACCTCCACCCCCCTTCAGGCCTCCTAAAGTAACAGCAGCCGGCTTGGTAGAAGCAGCGCAGTAAACAGGTTTCTTATGACCTGCCACCAGGCCTTCCCTCTGCCGCATTATCACGCGCCTTTTCACCATGCTGCCTCTGCCAAGCCGGTCACCATTGCTGCTACTTTAGGAGGCCTGAAGGTATGTCAGGACTCACTGAAATCAGCGAGTCCAATTTTTATTGGCAAATTGAGCAGTATTAGTCTGGATTGGTCTAGTATAGTAGATAACATAGTAGTAGATGACAGAAGATAAAAGCCTGAATGGTTCATCCAGTCTGCCCAACCTTACCCACTCTTTAAATTACTGGTTTAATTTAAATTTTCCTTCTTCTTAGCTATTGCTGGGTCAGAACCCAAAGCTCTGCTCGGTACTGTGCTTAGGTTCCATCTGCAAAAGTCTCCATCAAAGTTCACTCCAGCCCATCTAAACCATCCCAGCCATTGAAGCCCTCCCCAGCCCATCCTCAACCAAACGGCCATATATAGACACAGACCATGCAAGTCTGTCCAGTACTGGCCTTAATTTTTTTCTGATTCAAGATTGATAAGGAAATGCTCTCAAGAACTGCTTGACTTCTCTGGCCGTAGCTTTGCAATAAGCTTCTTAACACACTACTTAAACAGCGTTTTTGTTTTGTTCTTTTCTTTCCTTACAGGAGCGGAGAGGCAGGAGGAAGCAGCCAGAGCAGGCTGTTAGACCGGGGTCGCGGCGAGAGTTAGCTTCGCCCACCCCCACCCGCGTCCGAGGTTAAATCGGGCCCGGGCTCCCCCTTTAAGAAGAAGGGAGCCAGGGCACGAGGCAAACCTTGGCAGCGTTTTTGTTTTGTTCTTTTCTTTCCTTACAGGAGCAGAGAGGCAGAGGGGAAGGCAGGAGGAAGCAGCCAGAGCAGGCTGTTAGACCGGGGTCACGACAAGAGTTAGCTCCGCCCACCCCCACCCGCGTCAGAGGTTGCATCGGGCCCGGGCTCCCCCTTTAAGAAGAAGGGAGCCAACGGCGCCCAGCCGTTCGGCGCACGGCGAAGGCGAGCGGCAAAGGCGCTCGCCTTAGCGAGAGCGCCTTTGCGAAGGAGCCTTGAGAAGGAGTCCAGACAGCAGCAGCAGCAGCAAAAATCTAACCTCTAAAAAGAAAAGAAAAAAAAAAAAGGACTTTTCTTCTTTTTCTTCTCTCTCATTACTCTCTTCTCTCTCTACCCTTTCAGCTAGCTGCACGCCGGACACCACTCATACACACCGAGGAACCATAGGAGCAGGGAAAAAGAAATGGAGGCTGCAGGAACCCAGCGGAGTTACCCAGTGTACTGCATCGAGTGTCTTATGTATGACTACCTCCCCTCCGGGAGGCAGGCGTACATATGCGGTCGATGCCAGGAACTGGATAGCCTGAGGAAGGAGGTCGGGAGACTGCAGGCCAGGGTCCAGGAGCTGGAAGGACTGTGCACCTTAGAGGAACCGTGCTGGACAACGGAGGATACCACCGGAGAGAGTCACGTCACGGAGCAAGTAAGAGAGCTCGAGAAATTCATCGAGGAGACCTGCAGGATGGTGGCGGCACAGGACAAACAGCACATCGGAGTGGAACCAACAATTGGACAGAATCCACCAGACGCCATGGGAGTAGGACCTTGCGGAGGAGCTAGAGAGACAGAGGAGATAGTGACCCAACAGAACCCAGAGGAAAAACTAGCGGATCGCGACACAGACCTGAGACCAGAGAGACAACCAAGGAAGGGGAAGTCTGCAATTGTAGTGGGAGACTCAATCCTGAGAGAAGTGGACAGTCACATAGCAGGAGGGAGAGAGGACCGACTAGTGACATGTCTCCCGGGGGCGAGAACGAAGGACGTCATTGACAGAATAGAGAGGATCCTGGACAGAGCTGAGACAGAGGAGACAGCGGTGATAATCCACGTTGGAATCAACGACATCAGCAGGAGGAGCTACAACAGGACTACACTAACTGAGCAGTTCAGGATCCTGGGGAGGAAACTGAAGCTGAGGACAAGGAGGATAGCCTTCTCAGAGATCCTGCCAGTACCGAGGGCAGATGCTAAGAGACAGACCGAGCTGCAAGCAGTAAACGGTTGGCTGAGGAGATGGTGCGAAGAGGAGGGTATCCACTTTGTACGGAACTGGACACTTTTTGGGGGAAGAACAAGCTCTACAGGAGGGACGGACTGCACCTGAGCACGGCTGAGACGAGGTTGCTGGCACGCAACATCCAGAGCGGCATAGACTTGGCTTTAAACTGAGGAGAAGGGGAAAGCCGACAGTCGACCTGACCTCGACACATCGGACCAAAGTATCGAACAAGGATACTGAACCAGAAATTTGTAAAAGAGGGCTCGGGACTGAGAGGGAACTTTTGGGAAAAGGACACAAGGACGCAATGCAGGGAGCCAATGCACAAACGAACCTAGCAAGCAGGATTAAGAGAGAACAACAGGAGCCAGAGGGTCATCCAAACATGGGGGAGCAGGCTGAGGACAACACAGACACACCGCAGGATGGGGATGAACACAATAATGCTCGGGGGCTGGCAATCCATGAGGAGGTTGGCAGGGGCACCAAACCACGAGGAGAACCAGCGGAAAAGGCAAACAACCAGGACTTAAATTGCCTATACACTAATGCTAGGAGCCTAAGAGCCAAAATGGGAGAACTAGAAGTCATAGCCAGTACAAAGGACCTGGACATAATAGGAGTCACAGAAACGTGGTGGACTGATGACAACAAATGGGATGTGGCCATACCAGGGTACAAACTCTACAGGAGGGACAGGACACACAAGAAGGGTGGAGGAATAGCGCTTTATATAAAGGACTCCATACCTTCAACCAGGATGGAAACAACAGTAAGGGTGGACGACTTGGAATCACTATGGATTAAACTACCTGGAGGAACTGGAGCAGACATAAAATTGGGCCTGTACTATCGCCCACCTGGACAACCGGAAGCACTCGACCAGGACCTGGAGGCTGAGCTGAGGCAGATATGCAAAAGCGGAAGCATGATGGTGATGGGAGACTTCAACTACCCTGGGATAGACTGGAGTATTGGACACTCAAACTGCATAAGGGAGACCAAATTCCTGGAAACCACGAGGGACTGTTTCCTGGAACAGCTGGTCACGGAACCAACACGGGGGGATGCCACTCTCGACCTAATCCTCAACGGGCTAGGGGGACCTGCAAAGGAGGTGGCGGTGCTAGAACCCCTAGGAAATAGCGATCACAACATGATCCAGTGCAAGCTGGAAATTGGACCATCAAAGGTGAAAAGAACCACAGCAACAGCACTCAACTTCAAAAAAGGGAATTATGATGGCATGAGGAAATTGGTGGGAAAGAAACTCAACGGTAGCGCAAGGAAGATGGAGTCTGTAGAAAAAGCCTGGTCCCTACTCAAGGGCACGGTGCAAGAGGCACAGAACCTGTACATCCCCAGATTCAGGAAGGGGTGCAAAACAAACCGAACAAAAAACCCAGCGTGGATAACAACTGCAGTGAGAAAGGCGATAAGTGACAAGAAAGCATCGTTCAAGAAATGGAAAAAGGACCAAACAAAGGACAACCAAAAGGAGCACAAAGAACACCAAAGGGAGTGTCACCGTGTGGTTAGGAAAGCTAAAAGAGAATATGAGGAGAGACTGGCGAAGAAATCGTTCTTCAGATATGTGAAGGGGAAGCAACCGGCAAGGGAAGAAGTGGGGCCATTGGATGATGGAGACAAAAAAGGAGTGGTAAAAGAGGAAAAAGAGATAGCAGACAGGTTAAATAAGTTCTTCACGTCAGTCTTAACGAGGGAGGACACATCCAATATTCTGGAACCGGAGGACATCGTAAATGGGGATCGGGATGAAAAGCTGGTCCAACTAGAGGTAAGCCAAGAGGATGTCCTCAGGCAGATAGACAGACTAAAGAGCGACAAATCACCAGGTCCAGACGGCATTCACCCAAGGGTACTCAAGGAACTAAGGAATGAAATAGCAGAGCCACTTCGCCAAATATGTAACCTATCCTTAAAAACTGGAGAGATCCCGGAGGATTGGAAAATTGCAAATGTCACGCCCATCTTCAAGAAGGGTTCAAGGGGGGACCCGGGAAACTGTGAACACATAGAAAACAATGGACAGCTAAAGTCGAGCCAGCACGGCTTCTGCAAGGGTAGGTCATGCCTCACAAACTTATTGTACTTCTTTGAGGGGGTAAGCAGACAGGTGGATAAAGGGGAATCCATTGACATCATTTACCTTGACTGTTCTGTCTCCCCAAAATGCCTCATCTAACCCACTTTCCTTGGGCAAATTACCCCTCTCCATGCAAGCACACAAGATCTCTCAGCAAGTGAAGAAAAACACCCTGTCCCAAGTCTGTCACATTATCCAACTGTAAACAAGCTTGATACACATAGAGAACAAGTACACAGGGTAAGAATATCTCTCCCTGTGCTAGTGTTCAGCATGCTGAAACCTGCCAGGCTAGCTACACAGCACATTGTCGTTCCCCCTCACCCCCCACCCAGCAGCTCTATCACATGCTTCAGGGACTAGTATTTTTATCCCATCTCCTGTGGAAAACATTGCAGAAAAATACACTAATCCATGGTCCTATACTGCAACAAAGCAAGATGAGGACAGGAGGCTGTAATATCAGAAGTATAAGTCCAGAGTGAAGAAGGATCTAGATCAGTGTTCCTCATTACATGGGAGCCAATGGTGACCAGACTCTCCCTCAGACTTGCTGCTGGCATTCCTCCATAACAATTATACTGTTTAATATTTGTACAACTTTTCTGGCCTGCTGCTTGTGCCAGCCTGGCTCCCCTCTGAAATCACTTCCTGGTCACAGGGACATGAAGTGATATCAGAGGGAAAGTCAGAAGCTGCTCACGCTGGCAAAAATTTAAAGAGGTACAGGGGAGAAGGGAGGGCATAAGTTTGGTATGAGGAGTGGGGGGAAACACCACTGTCCCGACACTTCCCAGCCTTGCTACGCCACTGAGAGGAAAATCAGAGATTGTTGATTAAACCAGTGGTTCCCAACCCTGTCCTGGAGGACCACCAGCCAGTCGGGTTTTCAGGATAACCCTAATGAATATGCATGAGAGAGATTTGCATATAATGGAGGTGGCAGGCATGCAAATCTGCTCCATGCATATTCATTAGGGCTATCCGGAAAACCCGACTGACTGGTGGTCCTCCAGGACAGGGTTGGGAACCACTGGATTATGCCATCACATGGTCCTTATCCAGGCTCCTTGGAAAGAGTTAATACCTTGGCCTTATGCCATCCCGCCCCACCTATTAACTTTTAAGGTCTCAAGTCCCTCCCCCAAATTTTTGATACCTAGAGTCAATTATATCCATTCCAATCCAATACCTCCCAGTACAATGCTGTAAAAGGCATAAATTGTACATCATACTATTATATCAAAGTCTGGACAAAACGTCATGACGATTACAAATTTCCATCTGGCTCCTGGGATTTTTGTGACAGCTACTGCTGGATCAAAGTTTCTTCCTCCATGAGCTCTGCAAGTTTTTAACTTTCACACTAGTCTCATGAGATTGAGAGTTCCTGCATCCTATAGTTCAGTCTCAGAAAGTTGCGTATGTGCAGACAGAAAAAGAATTATTGCTTGTAGGGGCTATGAACAGCAGGATGAGGATCATTAAGGGTCTGATTTACTAAGTTATTCTTCTCAGAAGAATCAGCTATAGTAAATAAGGATCCAAATAATCTGCAGTAGACATATCTCTCCCCCACCCAACTTCAGTGGAGAAAATAGGGACAGCAGAGGGGGGAGTCTCAGTTGCTGGTTCCTAAACTCAAAGAAAATGGGCCAAGGCCTACATTAAAACAATGAGTTGCTTTGTACAAATACACACATGCTGATAAAAGGTGCACTGATGGTTCTTTGGGCTTGCATTGTATTTGGAACCTGTATTGCATTGCCTGTACCCCATTCCCACTCCAAGCAACTGCTTAGCCCTCCTAAAAGTTAAAGGCAGCCCTGTCCTTATCTTTAACATCTTCTTTATGGCAAAGCGTCTGCTAAGCCTACAACAGCACACTGCAAGTTATAGATTAAACAGGTCTGCAGAGAGGTGAAGAAAAACATCAGTTACAGACACTGGATCCTGTATGGTGATCAGTCCTGTGAGAAACATGGAGCTTTCTCTGTAGACATACAGTATCACTGCAACAGGAATCAAAAGCAGAGATATGCAGGCTCCTCGAACCATTATCTCTGACTGCTCCAAATCCAATTTCAGGTTACAGCAGCTAGAGAATGTCCCCTGTCGCCGTGGGAATTCATTTTCCCACCCCATCCCGGCAAGTTCTTTTCCTGTCCCTGCCACATTCCTGCAAGCTTTGTCCTCATCTGCACAAGTCTCAAATACTTCAAAATCATAAGTGTTTACTGTTTGAGGTTTGCGAGGTTAAGGCTGACTTACAGGAATGGGGCAGGGACGGAGACTGCAACAAAACTTGCAGGGATGGGGAAAAATTTGTCCCATGTTAACAGCAGCCAAAATGGGAATCATCATGAGCTACCCACAAACATACAGAAGTGCATGGATATTTGGAAACATGAATAAGACAGTCGGGTTCCTTCAGACAAGCCCACTTTCATCCACTAATCAGTCTTAACCAGGAATCTTATGCACAGAGAGTCAAATATGAAAAGTCCCCGGCACTGGGTCAGTCAGATGCCTAAAGTTCAGCATCTGAAACCTGTACCTGCCAGTATTCTGCTGGTTTGAAAAGAATACCATGAAATCAAATGTGATAATATATGAAACCATAAGATGTCACTGTCAGATTTCAAAGAATAGATTTTACAGCTTAACGACAGGGTGCCACTAGTGCCACTGTCTCACCCCAAAGTGTACTAATATACATAACCTACAGTAGTAAACTACTGTATTTTTCGTTCCATAAGATGCACTCTTCCCCCCCAAAAAAAGTGGGTGGAAAAGCACAGTTTTATAGAGCGAATACAATTTTTTAAACACCTCCCCGCCCCCTGTTTTTTTAAAATGACAGTGGTCCAGCGTAGTCTCGCGCCACTCCCTGAATGGCGATTTGCAAGAACTGACGGCAGCCATTCAGGGAGCGGTGCAGGACCAGGCAAGAAGCAAAAAGCTCGCGCTCCTGCCTTTTGCACCATTCTGCAGCAAAAAAGTAGGCAGCCATCCAGCAGGAGCGCAGAAAGCTCCTGGCGAGACTGCGCTGGACCACCAGCATTTAAAAAAAGGTACCGGAGGTAGGGACTGCAGGCTACCTACCACCAGACACACCTATGTATAGAGGAGGAAAAACCAAGAAAAAAAATTCTGAACCAAACTTTTTTTTCTTGGTTTTTCCTCCTCTACACATAGGTGCATCTTATGGTCTGGTGTATCTTATAGACCGAAAAATATGGTACAGTATATGATTTACTCCTGGCAGAATTCTAAATGAACTCCCCATCCGATTGGTCAGAGAAAGGCAGACCCACACAGGGGAAGGGGAGAGCAGGGGACATGGATCCTGGACTGCAAATAGTAGGGGGGGAGAAGAAGAGACAGTGACTGAATGCTGCACTGCAAGTTGGGGAGGGGACATGAAAGCTAGACCTGCAGAGGAAGGAGGGGACATGGATGCTGGACATGTAAGTAGAGGGAAAAGGGGGCGAGAAGGAAACCTAGGCCCGAAAGGGGGTTGAGAAGGAAGAAATGCTGGACGGTAGAGAGAGGGAGATATCAGACCATGGGGAGTAGGGAAAGCATTCAGGGTGCAAGTAAGAGAGGTGGTGGGTGGGGTGAGAGGACATGGATGCTGAACCCACAGGTAGGGGAGGACGGGAAGGGAGGAAGAGAGAGTGACCAAGACCAGAAAGAGGATGGAAAGGAGGAAGAGATTCTTAGCTAGTGGAGAGAGAGATGCCAGACTATGGTAGCCAAGGCGAGGATTCAGCATGCAAGTGAGTGATGAGATTTAGAGGGAGACAGAACCACACCTGGAGTGAAAGGGAACCGAGGAGGCTGGAACCTAAGAAAGGAAAAGGCAGGAAGGAATTTCAAGTCTCTGGATAGGAAAATTCTATGCAAAACACTACAAATTTATGTTGCGGAATTTTCAAAAACTTTTTGCGAAGAATTCCAATTTCACAGTATGGCTTACAACAAAGAAAAAAACTGAATGCACATCTGACTTTAGCCAGCCCACTGGAGGTAGCGGCAGCAGCAGAGGGTCTCATGGAGTTGATTCCAATCCCTCTGTGTATCTATGGCCAGCAGCTTAGAGGAGAGGCAGTTTAGCTGCCTAACTACCATGTTTCAATTAATTAAACTTCCTACCCTACAAAAGTTGGAACTGTTTCTCCCATAGAAATGTGTTAAGGCTATTTTTGAGTGGATCCATTTCTTTAGGACTTCCTGTTCAATCTAGTCCATTTTCAAAATCTCATGTCTCTTCACTGTTCCTGCACCCCCCCAAAAACAAAAACAAACAACCACCCACACCACTTTTATGATGCAGAGAGAGACAGACAACACACAAGTGGTTGATAATGTCTATTTCTTTTCCAACATAATCTATTGGGTTGGAAAAGAACAGGCAAAAGACTTTCCCCGACTCCTAAAAATATTGGTTGACACCCCTAGTGATAAAAACTACATATCCAGAGCCTTAACACTCAATTTACAATAGCCAAGTGTTACAGAACTTGCAGTGGAAATGGAAGGAATCTTTTGTGCCACTGCAAGCACCTTGGAGTTTTCCAAGAATACAGGTCAGATTTAGATGAAGAGAGTGGTGAACTGAGATGTATGCAAATGTTCCACAACACATCACAATCAAATTAAAAACACAGCAGTAGCAACAGGAACAAGAATGAAAAAGATAACTGGTGCAAATCTCAACAGTAAATCTAACAAGATGTACTCTCCAAAGGTCAAGACTCCCTTTCACTAACACACAAAAATCACCAAAGCAACCATATACCTCTAGTATTTGCACTCTCTCAAAAATCCTTATTCCAACCCTCCAGCACCCAACAGACATCAACATGTACCAGCTATTCTTGGAATCCACACTGGGGCTTTTCTTTTTGCTGCATTCTAAACCAATTTCAATTACATCATAAAAGGTACTTACCTCTTTGGTTAGGTCTCCACTGGTTAGTGGAGCCACAGCTCCCAGTGTGTCCAATTCCTCGCCATAAGCCTGCTCAAGAGAACCACTTTCTCTGGGCCCCAAATCAGGGCTCAGCACATCCTGCAGCCCACTGGGATTCTCCAAAGTAATGCTGGGACTTGGCTGAGTACTGGACACAGAACTCTCCTGCTCTCTGTGGACCAGCCAGGTATCCACTGCTGTGCCAGGAACCTGCAGTCGATCGAGGGCCCTCACCTGGTTAAGAAGCCTGTGCGTAGTGAAGTAATAGTCCAGGTCCACACTCTTAGGGTGGATTCCATAACCATCTAATGTGTTCCTTAGATTATGGAACTGGGCAGGGGAATAAGCTGAACTAGGGCCCAGGATGATTTCCCTCAGGGGGGGTAACTGCAGGTCCAGGTATGTGTCCACGTCTAGGCGCACACCAATTAAACTCAGCAAGATAGTGAATTGAATGAGGCCTTCTGTGAAATACTTCTTCAAAGAAAGCATTTCTGAAGAAACCAAAATGAAATCAAAATATTAAAATCAGTCACCCCAAAAAAATCTTGAGCCTCAGGTCTTCTCAAAAGAAAACAAACCGTCATAAGGCAAACATTATAAAGGTCCTCACTGGCAGTCCATTTTTCTGCTTCTCAGTGAAGAGAACTCTTGAAACAAAGTGGAAAGCTAGTTCTTCCCAGATAAGAGCAACCCCTGAGCCGTCTCCTGCTCACGCTTGGCTTGTACTTCTTCTTTGTATTGAAAGATAAGCCAGCTCTTCCAGAAGCCACTCCTTGTTACATACAAGCTTCATGTGACTCATTCAGTACTGGCAACTTCATACAGAAGCTCCCTCAGCCTCTTCCCTGACACCTCTCTTTAACCCTCAAGATGACTTCCAAAGCAGTCTCAGTCAGGCCTTTTCTCTCTTTGGAACGTTTCATCAGTGAACAAACACAAATCTGTTTTCCTTGACACTATAACAGAAAAAGCAAAATATCTGTCACAAAATATTAGCATTCTACAGAATATCATAGGGCTGGTTACCATTCAGTAACATACTAAACCTGTAAATAAACATAGACAGAAAAAAAAAAATTCCATTGTGAAAGCCTATAAATTGTATAAAGAAAGCTGAAGACTTGCTATTCCTAACAATAAAAACTGAACACACACTCCTATTTTTAGTTTCCTGACTCAGGAAGGGAGCAGGAAACCAGAGCCCCACTGTAGATGTCCTAATGCCCATCCAGCGACAAGAGACCAAGTCCACCACAGCACCACTAAAGTCAAGCCCGGGGATGAAAAAGCCACCTTGTGCCAGATCTATTCATCTCACCTGCTGACTGCTCTCAGCCCAACCTCACCTTCTCATCGTGACCATTTTTCAGCTATACTTTCAAAGGCATCTAAAATAATAATGCTCTCTTTTCTGTATTAAGGCCAAGAAATGAAAACATTAAGTGATCCTTTTTTATTGGACTAAATATAAGCATCTCTTTGGCTAACACCCCTTTCAGCAAGTCAGAAAAAAAATTAAAGCTAGATCAATGACACTTAAAAGGCATTATTTTCTGGAACTTCTTTCTGCTGAAACGTACTAATATTCTAACACTGCAGAACATATACACAACTCAATATGTTTCTGGAAGACTTTTAAAAAATTCGTCTGCTCCTCTACAGAAAATTTTAAATTTATTTTTGTTAGATTTAAGAGGCCCGTTTATTTAATAAACATTGCTTTATATCGCTAAGTCGAGTAGCTAAGTACGAGTCCACCTGCAAACAGACAGCTTCCCATAGTGTACTATGTTTTGGCCTAGGGGAGGGGTCTAATTGCACTGCTTGTTAATAAATCCCCCCCCCAAAAAAAAAAAAAAAATACAAGGCGTAGTAAACATTGCACGCCAACTATATATTAGCCTTTACTGTTAAAAAATAACTCACAAGTTAGTCCAATAAAAAGATCTCAGCTCTCACTGATTTATTCAGCCACTACCCCCCTCCACCATTTGATTCCACCCACACACCACGTGTAATCTCTATTCGCACAAAAAGCGCGTACCCTGCATGTGACCCAGAGGGCACCTCCCTCCATCCACCCATCTCCCCCGACCCCCCCAGCGCGTCCCAGTCATCCCATCCCCCACATCTTCCATAAAACTCCAAGGGATTCCTACTACAGATGAGCACTAGACACCTACTAACCTCGACTTCCGCCTCTCAATCTAGCGGCTGCTCGGGCGCTCTCGGTAGCCCACCGGCCCCATGCCCACTCCCAATCACAAGGTCAGTGACGCCACCCCTGCACGATCCCACCTCTCTCAGCCCAGTTTCCGCATTACCTGGGCAACGCGGATCTACACCTTCAGCCGCCAACCACAAGGCCCCAAAGGCAAATGCAGTGCGTAAAACAACCAACCATAGCTGCTACAATCCTCTCTAGCCCGCCCTCACACACAGCTGACAAGACATGGCAACCAATCGCAATGACCCATCCGCTATCAACACCAACCCTCTCTGACGCGACAACTTTACCCGACACAACCAATAGCCTATCCCAAGCGTTCTACAGCAGTCTTCCGAGAGCTCTCAGCCAATAGGAAGCAAGGCTACTCGCCAAGGTACAAAAACAATAGTCAAACTAATAGTTCAGTTGCAGCTTTATGTTGTTGTTTTTGCCTAACAGCACCCGGAGGATCTAGTTGAGGCTCGCATCACCCATCCTAGATCCTCCACCTAGTCACCCACCGTGACTTGCAGAAAGTGCCGGAAGTCCTAGGCAAGCAGCACGCATGCGCTGACGCTCCCGGGACATTCTGGAAGGATCCGTGTGCGTGATGTCATGGCGTACTGCAGCTTGCGTGCCAAAAAGTCTGTGGATTTGGCGGCCTGTGCAAATGGTACGCATAGACGTGCCCACTGCTGCCTTCCATATAATGTTGCCAGGTCCACGGTTTTCTTGTCTAATTGGGCTGCTGCATGAAGTTTTTTTAAAATTTTTGGCAATATCCCCATGTAGTTACTGCTTTTCTCTATCTACATCACCCTCCTGCCCATTGCGTTCTTCAACAGCTACTTTATTGGACATGTCATTTTATAAGAAGATCCACCTTGAAGAATATAGGTCTTCAGGTTTTTATATAGCAAACCCAACACTTTGACATGCATTGCCTCCAAAAGTCTGAGCATTGCAAAGCATGCTACATGCATGAGAGTTTACGGTTGAACGGAAAACTACTGTTTCAGCAGACATACCAATTGATATGAGTAATCCCGTCTTTCCCCCAAAATAAGACCTGGTCTTATATTAACTTTTGCTCCAAAAAATGCATTAGGGCTTATTTTCAGGAGATGTCTTATTTTTTCATGTACAACAATTAGGGTTACCAGATTTTACCCATCCCCTTGTGCAGTATCTTTCTATCCCTCCCATCCCACTGTGCAGCAGAACCACACTGACCCACTATAATATTGGCATACCTCTGCTCTGAGGCCTCCAAAAACAGCAGCGGTGACAGCACTCTGAACGTGCTGCTTCGTGGGCTTCCCTCTGCCAGTCACTGATGATGTCATTGGCAGAGGGAAGGCCCAGGCACTTCCCTGGGTTTTGATTGCTACTGTTTAACTCTGAGGGACCTCAATGCTCCTCTCTCCCAACCTCAGGGATCTACTTTGACACCTCAATGGCTCCCCCCTCCTTCAAATCTGCTTTTCCCATTTTTGACAGCTGTGATTTCTCATCGCAATGTAATGCTGACCACCTCAGTGGCTCCCCTCTGCAAACCCCACAGATCTACTTTCACAAACCCCAATGTGCCCCCTTCTCTGCAGATATTCTCTGGAATGGAAACCACTGCCCCAGGTTATCTGTTGGATGCACCAACCATTAGGCTACAGCTCTGACCAATCAAGCTTCAAAATGTTGTCACTTATTCTCAGCAGCTGCCCAGAATGCTTCACTTCTCATGGGAATATATGGGAGGATCCATGCTGTAAAACTTAACCAAAGATAAGGTCTACAGTGCTGGGGCAGGAAAATTTAGTTTTGTTGGTTTAATCTGATCTTGAACCCAGATCCCCAGTTCCTCAGACAGCTACACTAACCTCTAAGCTACTTCTGCATCTTATGAAGTAGTAAATGTTTGGCACTTTTAGTCTCAGAATAGGTTATGGGGGTGAGGTAGGGAGGAGCATTGATGTCCGTCAGAGCTAAAGTGTAATTGAGGTCCATCGGAGTTAAAACAGCAGCTGTCTAAAACCCAGTGAAGAAAATGTTTAAGGAAGTGCAGTTGAGATCCTGCATCCTGCACTTTTCTTAAGAATAGGTAAAATCATTTGAGTGGGCTGCTGTTTAAGGATTTTTCTTGGACCATTTAATAGATGTAAAGAATGACACAGTGACAAAATTCATCACCGTTTCTGTGGATAACCGCAGGAAACCATCCTGTGTCATTCTTTAGTGTCTATCTCAATCACCAGCATTCCTCAATTCAAGGTTTGAGGGTCAGTGGTTGTATCCATTCATACTCTGATTCTTCCCTCTCTCCTTAAAGAATGACATGGAGATGGTTTCACACGGTTATCCAGGGGGAACTGATGTAGGCAGCTATCCAGGCCTACCTCGGTAATGAGACCTCGAACGCTATATACTGGTTTCAATAAGTATATATTTATTTACTCAATCAATAACAGCTTACAGGAATAAATCATTTAGTATATAGCGTAACAGAAGGTGATCTCTAGGCCTAGAGGTCCTCTGATGTCTGTTCTGCCCTTTCCCTTCTAAAGGCCTGGTTTTTATACATTTCTTAGTGGCCAACACCACGTTGGTTTACATCACATGATACATCCTTATTGGTTATTTACTTATGCATTACTGCCTAACTACATTCATTTATTGGCTATTTTCACCTACGTCATGTTATGTCTACTCTGTTTTCCGTAAAGCCTACCTTTTCCCCGAAATGCCTGTTTCCCCACCATATTAGTATTTCCGAGCACAAGCCCCCCTCCCAACTTTAAACATCTCCGATACTTTCTATTAGATGATTTTTCTTATGAATTCTTTCTTCTGAGAATTCTGTCTTCTGACCATGGTCTGTTTATCTCTTTATGGTATCTGGCTGGGTGGGCCTTGGTGTAAAACCACAGCTAGCCCACAGCCTCAGGACCTGTTGCTTTTTCTCTAGTTTTACTTCTACAGTAGCTAATTGAACTCATAAAACAGCGTATTTCTCCATCTTTGCATGCTCTTCAGTTAATGGTGAAATATCTTTCCATAGTTAATCTACTGTTTCTATCATCTGCAGAGATAGATAAGGTAGATGTCAGTTGCAGGGGGTGAGGGCAGTTTTTTCTGTAAAGAGAAAAGTGATCTTTGTCTTAATCCCATCCCCCTTCACCTGGCTAATGTCAGGACTTATCGGGATGTATCCCATTTCACCTGGCTAATGTCAGGACTTACAGGGATGTATCCATGCTTTATTCTCTCTCAGAACGGTGATGAATTTTGTCACCGTGTCATTCTCTATATCCTGACAGGCAGCAGAAGTGAAGGAGCCATAACCTATGCTGAGACTAAAAGTTAGGTTCATAAGCTAACAAAGTATCCTAGAGGTTAATGTAGCTGTCTGAGAGCCTAGGGATCTGGGTTCAAGACCAGGTTGAACCCTCCCCCCCCCCCCCCACGCCACACCAAAAAAAAAAATTTCCTGCCCCAGCACTGGGTAAAATGCAGATCTCATTCCCATGAGGTCTGTGGGTGCTGTTGCTCTACTCCCCTGTTTACATTCCAGCAAGGTCCATGGGTGCTGTTGCTCTACTCCCCTGTGTACATTTAGCAGACTTCCTTTTGCTGAAGTGTTTCCTCAAGAAACTCGAACCACCACGCCAGCACTCAACACTCCATCACTGTTACCTGGAGAAGAAGATCAACACTTCCGAAAACAAAATCTCATCCATCTCCCACAACACTCATATACCCGGAAACAACTCACACTCCCCAGACTGACACGACCTCCCTTACATGTGCCTATGTTAACATCAGAGCACTAGGACCCAAAACAGAAAACATAAAAAATTGGATAAAAACAGAAAAACTTGACTGCCTATTCCTCACTGAAACCTGGTTAACCTCAGACACAGACCCTAGAATAAAAGAAGTATGCCCGCCAGGATACAAAATAACAGTAACCTGCAGAGAGAAAAAAAGAGGAGGAGGACTAGCAATAATATTCAAGAACTCCCTAACTCTAAACATACTTGAGAAAACATCCACTCCACAAATGGATTTCCTAGCGTGTCAACTCACAAACCCAACACTAAAAAACTCTCTAAACTGCTTGCTCTGCTACATAACACCAGGAAACTGGACCACAGTGAGACCTGAATTTGAAAACTTCATCTACCAAAACTCACTAACAGCTGAATATAACCTCATCCTAGGAGACCTAAACCTACACCTAGAAGACACAACCTCCACACCAGCAAATAACTGTCTATCCTTCCTCAATGCCCTATCCTTCCAGATCCTAAACCCACAAACCACTCATGAAAAAGGTCATCAACTGGACATTGCTGCATTCATGTCTCACCAACCATCCAATCCAGCAATCCAAACTCCTAACGGAACATGGTCCCCATCCCTATGGTCAGACCACTACATTTATAACTTCAACATCAATTGGACCAAGACCAAACACACACCTCAATCAAAAAAAACCACTTATACCTCACGCAAACATATCGACCCAACCATTTTCTGGTCAAAGGTAGACGAAACTATCCAAGACTGCGACCCAAAAAACTTCATCTCCCACTGGAAAAATGTATCCACCAACATCCTTGATGATCTGGCACCCCTACAAACCAAAACCAGAACCAGCAGGAAATCAGACCAATGGTTTGATAATGAATTACTCCAACTCAAAAGACAGTGTAGAAGATTAGAAAGAAAATGGAGAAAAAAGAACCAAGATCAAACAAAAACCGACTGGAAAAAAATCAACAAACAATACAAAAATCTACTAAAAGATAAGAGGAAAAGCTACTACACTAATCTCATAGGCACGGAAACCCAAGATTCCAAAAAAATATTCCAAATCCTGAAAGAATTAACAGACACCAAACCATACACTACCACCACGAACACACCTCCACCATCACCCACCCTCTTAGCAGAACACTTCAAGAACAAAATCACCAACACCAGAGCCACACTCATCCTTAACCCATCCCATCAAAATCCAACCACAATCCACCCTACAGGAAAAGAGGCAATCGCAGCAGACAGAATTTGGACTCAATTCCCTAACATACAATGGTCAGAATTCAACAAATTCTACAAAAAATACAGCCATGCCTCCTGTGACCTCAACCATTGCCCCTCATATCTCCTTACCACCTCCAGTGTAAAATTCCGCACCATAACTCTACAATGGATCCAATTCACGCTCACAGAGGGCACATTCCCTGCTGACCTCAGCGAAATTGTCATCACCCCAATCCAAAAAGACCCAAAAGCACCACAAAACCTCCCATCTAACTTTAGACCTATAGCCTCAATTCCGCTATATGTCAAAATTATAGAAGGCCTTGTAGCCAAACTCCTCACCAATTACATAGAGGACCATAACCTACTCCACCCCATGCAATCAGGCTTCAGAACAAACTTCAGCACAGAGACACTACTAGGCTCCCTTATGGATACCGTCAGACAACAACTTAGTACAGGGAAAAAAATGCTACTCATACAACTGGACCTATCGGCGGCATTCGACCTAGTAGACCACAACATCCTTCTACAGATCTTAGATGCAATAGGCATCTCAGATAAAGTATACTCCTGGTTTGAAGGATTCCTAAAACTCAGAACCTACAGTGTAAAATCAAACAAAGAAAAGTCAGAATCCTGGTCAAACCCCTGCGGCGTACCACAAGGATCTCCACTATCCCCTACCCTCTTCAATCTCTACACTGCTTCTCTAGGAACGCATCTGGATAATCTAGGCATAACCTCCTATAGTTATGCGGATGACATCACCATCCTCGTCCCATACGATCATTCTAAACCTACCATGACAGACAAACTTCACCAAACACTTGAAGCAGTCACAACCTGGATGAAAAATCACAAACTTAAACTCAACCAAGACAAAACCAAATTCATCCTCCTAGAAAATGACAAAATCCAAACCACAACCAACCTAGACATAAACGCAACCAAATATCCCATCCAAACCACCATAAAACTACTAGGCATGACCATAGTCATAGATGCTGCACTATGCAACCACAAATAAATAAAACAATTCAAAAATCATTCGCAATCATGAGAAACCTGAGACAAGTCCGAAAATTCTTTGAAAGAACACAATTCCAACTTATAGTACAATCCCTAATACTAGGTATATTGGACTACTGTAACATACTATTCCTTCCATGTCCTGCAACTACGATAAGACAACTCCAAACAATCCAAAATACAGCTTTGAGACTCATCTACTCATTGAAAAAACATGACCACATCACTGAAGCCTTCATCAACTCACACTGGCTCCCAATCCAAGAAAGAATCCATTTCAAATTTTACTGCATATTATTTAAAACCCTACACGGAGACAGCCCATCATACCTGAACAATCGCCTCATCCAAGCACCCAGTACCAGACACAGAAAAACGCACTCACCATTCATACCCCCCCCCAATCAAAGAAGTAAAAAGAACAAAACTACACGACGGCCTCCTAGCCACTCAAGCCGCAAGACTGGACAACCAGATCTCCAACCTTCTGATGACCACCCCAGACTATAGGACATTCAGAAAAGAAATAAAAACCACACTTTTCAAGAAATTCCTGAAACAGCAATAACAACACGACCTCTAAATGCTCTTAAGATCTACAACTTACCTCTCTAGCTAATCATTGTAATTCTGTCTTTTTTAAATTAACCTATTGTAATCCGCCTTGAACCGCAAGGTAATGGCGGAATAGAAATCCCTAATGTAATGTAATGTAATGTAATTATCAGTACAGATCTGTGGGGTCAGAAATCGCAGCAACTGCAGTGTTGGAAAGGGGGGGTAAAACGTGGACCTCGCCAACATGAGATTAGAAACTACAGCTTTCAAAAAGCAAAGTAAGCAGATTTTTAAGGACGTGCGGTTGAGATTTGGGAGGTCTGTTAGGTCCGCATTTTACTCCTTACCATGGCAGTAGAAATAGTCTAAATATTGAGAATTTAGGTCATGATTTTGGTGTACTACTTGATTTGATCAATCCTGCAAGTTTTGTTTTTGTGTTTTGAAAATATGTATGTTGGACAGTGATCAGTCTAAAATGCTAGAGTGCAGAATACAAAGTTTTGTAAATAAATAAACAGGGGGGGGGGGGATGCAAGCTAAGGGCCTGAATGTTAATTGCTGTAAGATGCATGGAATAGCATCAGTGAAGGTGGTGGAGACAAAGATAGTAACTGAATAAAGAAACCATAGGATAAGCACAGAGGATATCTGAGGGAGAAAAAAAGATTAAAGATGAACAAATGGGCAGACTAGTTAGCTGTTTGGTCTTTGGTCTGTTTCTCAGAGACCACAGACAAGACCATTCAGTCTTCTGAGACAACTTAGTAACACATTTCAGAAGTTTTTCATTTTAGCATCTTGTAATTCCTCAATAAATAAGAACATAAGAATAGCCATACTGGGTCAAACCAATGGTCCATCAAGCCCAGTATTCAATTTCCACAGTGGCCAATTCAGGTTACAAGTACCTGGTAAAAATCCAAATAGTAGCAACATTCCATGCTAACAATCCCAGGGCAAGCAGTGGCTTCCCCCACGTTAAGAATTAGTTTGACGTTTTGTATGAACCTAAATAGATGTGTATTTTTATACCTTTGTTTTTGCTTGGGGTTTACTCTTTTATGGTTCTATGAATAAAGAAAGCCACACATTTTGTATTGGTGATAAGTTTCTTTTTGGAAATACAGTATGTGAGTACCATAGGTTATCATATTTGCTTCTTAAACACACCCTTGTGATTGACAGAAGTAGTCTCAAAACCTCATTTACTACAGTGCCTTTTTAACTGATGCTTTCAAAGGTATCACAATAAAGTATATGTACCTGTGTTTTCTCCAGGACCTACACTACACTGCATTGCAGCTAACCATACCTTTGTTTTTGGTTGTCTTGGACTGGTAAAATCTTGTTAGTGTGTGTTGTCTGGATGTGCTTTCTTATCAATTACAACCTTGCTATTGCAGACAATAATTGATCTCTGTGGGTTGTATGCTGAGATGAAACTGCTGTAGGCTGCTATCGAAACTAGACTATTTGGCATCTGCAGAAGGGGAGTTGACAAGTAAATTCTTAAGCCACAAGGTCAAGATTCAGCCTGAAGAAATAAGGCAATAGCTGTCACCTCACCTGCCCATCCTTGCAATCATCTGCATTGTCAGGAAATGGGAAATTTTCTGCACTGTTTCAGAAATGTTTGTCATTTGGTAATGTTGCTGGAGCAAAATACTTTGTACTGATCACGCTGGATAGCAGCTCATTGCTTGCATTTTTATAGGAGAAACCAGTTTCACTTCAGTACTAATGAGACGTGGCAAAAATTTCCAGCTCTTCCATGTTTTGAAATGCTATCATATAACTACAGATGATTCACTTCTCAGTCTCTCCAGTTTCAAGTGGTGGCAATAGTGAAACATTCCTCTAACAGGTCTCATTATGGCAAAGCCCGAAGTCAATGAACATTAAACTAGAGGTATGCATAAGGATGGAGAAAACGGAAAATCCACAGGAATCTGTGGGGATGGGGACAAAAAAAAAAGGAGGAGTGTGTGGCGCAGTGGTTGGAGCTACAGCCTCAGCTCCCTGGGGTTGTGGGTTCAAACCCCGCGCTGCTCCTTGTGACCCTGGGCAAGTCACTCAGTCCTCCATAGCCTCAGGTACGTTAGACAGATTGCGAGCCCATCGGGACAGAGAGGGAAAATACTTGAGTACCTGATTGTAAAACCACTTAGATAATCTTGATAGGCGGTAGATAAAAACCTTGATTACCATTATGAGGATGGATTAGAAGTAATTAGGAACAGGAGGGGATGGAGAATAGATAATGGGCTAGATTCACTAAACCCACCGATCGTGTCCCGACCACTTTGCGACCCCAACCCAATTCACTAACCTTCCTCCCCGAGCGTATCTGCTCCCAATCCGATCCATGCATGCAAATGAGGGGAAACAGCATGTAAAATAGGAAGGGCCTTGATTCACTAAAAAAATTCAGGCACACCGACTGGGCTGACTAATCCAAAAACAAGCGACTGCTGAGGACCAGCCGCTTGTGCAAAAACCCTGCTCTCTGCCTTGACTCTCCTACTCAATCCGCTGCCCTGCTGTCTGCCCCAACTCTCCTCTTGCCGCCCTGCTCTTTGCCCCGACTCTTCTGCAATTCTCAAGCAGCAAGCGCTAGTCTGCAGTAAGGAGGCGCACTTTTCCGGCCTGAATGTTTTAAAGTTTGCAGAAGAGCCGGCTTGCTCCCATCAAAAAGAAAAAAAGTGTTCAGCCAAGGACTTCAGTTTTATTTTGAAACTGCATCTCCTGCTCTCTGCCGCCCCGCTCTCTGCCCCGACTCTCCTGCTTGCCTTTCCCTGCAGTGTGAGCCCTTGGTTTTAACCCACGGGCTCACGAAGTGAAAAGTTTCCAACTCTGTACACATGTGCAGACCACCTACAGGCAAAGAAGATGGTCTGCACATGCGTCAGAATCGCTCTTCAGCGATCTGTGTGGTCGGCTTGGGGCGTGAGGTTAGTTCATCTATTCACACCTTGACTCAGAAACTTGACGCTAACACCTCAGCTAAAAAAAAATGAAAGGGGAGCCCATCTTGATGAAAACTGGGGTCTATGTTCAAAAATTTTGGCAACGAGGAAGACTGTTGATAAACAAACTAGTAAAAATATAGATTGATGTGTTTCAACTATTTTGGCAAAACATAATCTCTTTTGAGCTAGTCTCATCTATGTGACTGGTTAAAGCTACAGCCTCAGCACCCTGAGGTTGTGGGTTCAAACCCACACTGCTCTTTGTGACTCTGGGCAAGTCACTTAATCCCCCCCTTGCCCCAGGTACATTAGATAGGTCTGCTGGGACAGAATAAATTCATGTAAACCGTTCTGAGCTCCCCTGGGAGAACGGTCTAGAAAATTGAATAAATAAATAAATATGGAAAGCCACTTTAAGAAAACATTTGGATACAAACTGATAAAACATTTAATGATATTGAACCATATCTAAATATATTGTACTATGGTTTTGGACAAGAGTTTTTATGCCAATGATTGCATTAAAAAGCACAATGTAATTATAGTGCTAGAATAAATTCTGAGGCTTTACATAAGAACATAAGAACATAAGCAATGCCTCTGCTGGGTCAGACCTGAGGTCCATCGTGCCCAGGAGTCCGCTCACGTGGCGGCCCAACAGGTCCAGGACCTGTGCAGTAATCCTCTATTTATACCCCTCTATCCCCTTTTCCAGCAGGAAATTGTCCAATCCTTTCTTAAACCCCTGTACTGTACTCTGCCCTATTACGCCCTCTGGAAGCGCTTCCAGGTGTCCACCACTCGTTGGGTAAAGAAGAACTTCCTAGCATTCCTTCCTAATTCTTCTCTATGAGTTGCTGCTAATGTGATTTTAATGCTTGATTTGTTAGTGAGAAGCCCTCCTTTCCTCTTTTATTTTTTTGCTAATATGAAAGCATTTCTTTTCTTTTTTTTTTTTAATTCTTTATTCATTTTCAAACTTAGAATAAGTGTGACAAATGTTCAAACAAATTAACAATAAATACATCACTTAATAATCAGCAATGATACAAATCATAAACTCTTATCACCCCCCTTCCCATCCTTTCCTAACATATGATCAAATATCTTGTAGAATATGTAATAATAAAAATGCCCCCCCCCCTCCCCCTTCACTACTAAACTTGTAAATTTAAGGGAAACAAACTCATCTAATCAGTACAATACTTTGTTAATGGCTCCCACACATCCTGAAATTTCCTAAAACAACCCCGCTGTATTGCAATAAATCTCTCCATTTTATAAACATGACATAAAGAATTCCACCAAAGGAAAAAGATTCAAGATGGCGTCGAGGACGGACGCTTGATCGGGTGGCAGAGAATCGCTGGCTTTTTTCGTTTACTTACTGCAGTAGAGACTGACCCGTAATGGGGAAAAGGAAGGGGACAGTTTGCCCTAACCCTCCGGCTTCTGTTGCCCCGCAGATGATAAGTCAGCAGACGATTTTGGCTGCCTTTGCCCGCTCAGGTGTGGAGACACACGCTACTTCGGAGGCGAGCCTGGAGCTGTCGGGAGACCTCAGCGCTGGAGTACTCTGGACGATTCTGAGTCCGGAGCAAAGGTCAACTCCTCCCCAGCCCGGAAGTTTGGTGGTGCAGGGAGCTGCAGGAGCCCAGCAGTCCGGTGAGAGGAGTCTGGATTCCAGCAGAGGAGGGAAACCAACACTGGAAACTCGGGAGGAAGGTGCTGGCATGGAAGTTCAATCAACCCCCACCACCAGTGAAGTAGAGGTGAGAGGAACTTCTATTGAGAATAACATAGGCTTTGGGGAATTGAAAAGACCTGCAAAATGTGTTACTACAGTTACTAAGTTACTAAGTGTTACTAAGTTGCCTCAGAAGACTGAATGGTCTTGTCTGTGGTCTCTGAGAAACAGACCAAAGACCAAACAGCTAACTAGTCTGCCCATTTGTTCACCTTTAATCTTTTTTTCTCCCTCAGATATCCTCTGTGCTTATCCTATGGTTTCTTTATTCAGTTACTATCTTTGTCTCCACCACCTTCACTGATGCTATTCCATGCATCTTACAGCAATTAACATTCAGGCCCTTAGCTTGCATCCCCCCCCCCCCCTGTTTATTTATTTACAAAACTTTGTATTCTGCACTCTAGCATTTTAGACTGATCACTGTCCAACATACATATTTTCAAAACACAAAAACAAAACTTGCAGGATTGATCAAATCAAGTAGTACACCAAAATCATGACCTAAATTCTCAATATTTAGACTGTTTCTACTGCCATGGTAAGGAGTAAAATGCGGACCTAACAGACCTCACAAATCTCAACCGCACGTCCTTAAAAATCTGGTTACTTTGGTTTTTGAAAGCTGCGGTTTGATATGGAGGCGCTGTGGCAGGCCATATCTATAATGGACGCCAACCTAAAATTGAGTCTTTCAACAATTAAACATGACTATGGAACTATCTATTCCAAAGTGGAACAGCAAGGTCTACATCTATCTAAATTAACTGAAAAATTGGAAACAGGAAGAGAATATGAATGAAGTTGGAATTGGTGAAAGAAAAATCATTTATTTCACGCAAATTGGAAAATTTTGAAAATTCACTTAGAAAAAATAATTTGAGACTTTTGAATTTTCCCAAATGTCCAGTCATATCCCCAGTGGAGATGGCGAGAAAATATTTTCGTGAAGTCCTAGCCATTCCTGTGGAAAATTTGCCTCCAATTGTTAGGGCTTATTACTTGGATATAAAAAGACCTCAAGGGGAGTCGACCCTTAAGGAAACATCTAAGGACAATGTAGATTTGTCTTTATTTTTGGAGAGTTCTCTTGAGGTAGTTACAGATAGAACTACTCTTTTGCTGACTCTGGCTCTGGAAAGTGATAGGGAATATGTTTTACGTTTATATTTCCGCCATTTAAATGATAGATTTTTGGGCTCAAATGTTAGGATTTTTCCAGACCTATCACAAAAAACTCAGAGGCGTAGGAAGGAGTTTTTGGCCTTGCGGCCCAGAACCCTGGCCCTCGGAGCTACTTTTTTGTTAAAGTTTCCAGCTAAATGTTTTATTTCCTATCAAAATAAAAATTTTCTTTTTTTTTTTTTAGCCTAAACAATTAATAGATTTTTTAGGACCAAAGGAAGGGTCGGTTTAGTCCATTGATTTATGACCTGGCCATCGGCTGTAGCGTGGAAAACCAGGGCTGTTACTCTATTTAGGATAATTTTCTTATTATAGTGGAATGTATTACTATTATTTCCATATCTTGAATCCATTTTTTGTAGACTAAATAATTGTTTTGTATTTCTTACACATTTATGCATATGCATATGTTAATTTTTATTTCCTATTTGCGCATATTCTGATCCTTTGTCAAGATTGTTATGCTTGATGAAAATGTAAAATTATATAAATAAATAAAATTAAAAAAAAAAAGAATTCCACCAAAAATTATAATTTAATCTACTCCAATCTTTCCAATTATACGTAATTTGTTGAATGGCAACACCAGTCATTATGAGTAATAATTTGTTATTTTTTGTTGACTTTTTGCTTTCATTGCCATACCAAATAGCACAGTATCATATGATAATGCCACTGGGTTATCTAATAAACAATTAATTTAGTCCCAAATTGATTTCCAGAAATTCATAATAAATGGACAATAGAATAATAAATGATCTAAAGTCTCTACTTCTAGATGACAGTGCCAACATTTATTAGACTTAGAGCTATCCAATTTTTGTAACCGAACAGGGGTCCATAACGCTCTATGTAACAGAAAAAAACAAGTTTGTCTCATAGATGCTGACACTGTACATCTCATCCTCCAAGACCAAATTCGTGGCCATTGAGATGCAGTAATTTGATGCTTAATCTCAATGCTCCAAATGTCTCTTAAACCAGTGTTTAATTTCTTTTTAATAAACCCATTTAATAATTTATACCAAGAAGTCTGCCTGAAAACACAGGAACTCCATACTATATTGATAGATTTTTCCAGTCAGGGAACCCCGGCTGAATGGCATGCTTCAGTTGCAACCATCTAAAACTTTCTGATTTATTAAGATTATATTTATGTTGCAACTGTGAAAATTCAAGCACTTTACCATTTGAAATAACGTCATCTAATATACGTATTCCTGCTATCATCCAATGCTTCTAGACGAGCCTTTCTCCGCCAATTTGAATCTTGGAGTTCACCCAAATGAGCTCTGGATAGGTTGTGCAGGTCGTAATCTCAGTTTCACACTTTCTTATGGACACCAGCCATCAAAAACTGAAGTTGATCTGAATCACCACCCCAGTGAGGTAAGCCAGCTTATAACATTGGGTAAGGTAGTGGTTACACTCACTATTAACAAAACATCAACTGTTCATTGTAGAAAATGCTCAAACAGTCTGTTCTAATAACATTGAAATCTGTGGCAGAGAATAGTGAAGAGCTGCATTCAATTGCCACTGTACTAGGAACAAACAAACAGTTCCTGACCAAATGGTATGCAATTGATGGTTTTGGTCATCAGGTAAGTAACGTACATAGTAAATGACAACAGATAAAGATTCAAACAGTCCATCC
Organism: Geotrypetes seraphini; assembly: GCF_902459505.1. Classification (NCBI taxonomy): domain Eukaryota; kingdom Metazoa; phylum Chordata; class Amphibia; order Gymnophiona; family Dermophiidae; genus Geotrypetes; species Geotrypetes seraphini. The sequence continues at coordinate 79,495,614 of NC_047096.1, read as the reverse complement.
AATCTGCCCTATAATTACATGCTTTACAATTTCATAATTAAGGGGATCCTTGTATTAAGGTGCGCTAACCAATTTAGCGCACACTAAATGCTAAGGTGCCCATAGAATATAATGGATGCCTTAGCATTTAGACCACGCTAATCTTTAGCGCACCTTAATAAAAGGACCCCTAAATTAAAATGTCTTTTTTTCTTTGTTATTTCTGGGCCATAGACCTTAGAAGTCTACCCAGTACTGTTCTTAGGTTCCAGCTACTGGAGTTGCCGTCAAAGCTCACTCCAGTCTATCCAAACCATTTCATCTGCTGGATTCAGACTGAAAAGCTACCCATTTATATTTTAATTAGAGATCCTCTGTGTTCATCCCATGCTTTTGGTGACTAATATGCCAGATGTTGATTTGGGTATCTATATTGTGGGGTCTCCTAGAAAGGGTCTAGGACAATTCAACACGATAAACTGGCCATGATGAATCTGATTAAGTATTTGGGGAAAAGCTATGCCTTCTGCATCCCCCCCAAAATTAGATTCAGCATATGGGGGGCAATGCTCCCCCACCCCTGAAAGTTAGATGCAGGCTGTAGGGCAAAGCCGAGAAGCAAGCAGTGATGGCTTGTGGGGAGCCTGGGCCCTAGGGGAAGAAGCCACTTGGATGGTAGTGGCTGGTGGGGAGTCCAGGTACTGGGGAGAAGGCTGGGGCATCTCTATGGCAGTAGCTGAGGGCCGGAGCTTTCAGCTGCATATTACAGGTACTGTGGAGGATCGTCCCATTCTGTCCATGCCTATACACCTGCATTTCTAGTTTGCCTATGTTTATTAATAATAATAATAATAATAATAATTTTATTCTTATATACCGCCAAAGCCATGGTAGTTTGAGGTGGTTTACAACAAGAAGTACTGGACAATCAGCGAAGAGGTTACAATTCAAAGTCGTCAATACAATCTTACATAATGGAAGAAGTGGAAAGCTATATAGTTCTTAGGTTACTGGTTGAATTAAAAGAGCTATAAAAATTCTTAGTTTACAAATCGGTTGAACAAACTTGTTTTTACCAGTTTTCTAAATTTGAAGTAGGTTGAGGAATGCGTAATAACGTTACTCAGCCAGTCGTTCCATTTGCCTGACTGGAAGGCAAGGGTTCTGTCCAGGAATCTTTTGTAGTGGCAGGCCTTTATTATAGGATAGGTGAACAGATGTATTCTTCGTGTGGGCCTAATAGAACTAGCCAGGTTAAATTGAGAAACCAGGTAAGTGGGGGGCCAAACCAAATATTGACTTATAGCACAGACAAGAGAACTTAAACAAAATTTGCGCCTCCAGGGGCAGCCAGTGGAGTTTTTGATAATAGGGGCTTATATGTTCCCATTTCTTCAGCCCAAAGATCAGTCGAACTGCCGAATTTTGAATGATTCTGAGTCTTAGAATGGTTTTTTTTGAAGGATCTCAAGCAAATGATGTTGCAATAATCGAGCATGCTTAAGATGGAAGATTGAACCAGTAAGCTGAAAGATACTGCATCAAAATATTTTCTGATGGTTCCACAGAACCATTCTGACTTCCACAGAATCGAGAAGCATTTTTTTAACCAATAAATCTGAGTGAGTATTTAGAGTAAGGTGGTGGTCCAGAGTCACTCCCATAATTTTTATGGAGTGGTCAATAGAGAAGACCTGACCATTCAAGGAGATCGAGAAGTCTTTGATTTTGTTGTTGGGGCTTGCCAGGAAATATTTGGTCTTGTCCATGTTGAGGTTCAATTTGAATTTGGTCATTCATAGTTCAATTTGCTTTAGAATAGATGAAAGTTGAGTAGTAAGGGGAATAACTATGGTGATATCATCAGCATAGATATAAAATTTAACTTTTAAGCTTTGCAGTAAGTTCCCCAATGAGGCAAGGTAGATGTTGAACAATGTAGGGGACAGTGGAGAGCCCTGCGGGACTCCACAAGGGTTTACCCAACTACAGGATTTTTTTATTGTCACTATAGACTTGATATGACCGTTGCTCAGAAAACCCTGAAACCAATTTAACATGTTACCTGAAAGTCCAATTGACTCCAGACAGTCAATCAGAATAGCATGGTCATCCAGATCGAAGGCACTACTTAGGTCTAGTTGCAGAATTAGAACACTAGTACCCTGACTGAATAACTCTCTCCTGGGTCAGAAAGGATTGTGGCATCAAGCATTGAGGGAATTCTTGGCTTGGGTGGAATAAGTCACTCTAATTAGGGGACGATTCAGTCCAGCCCCTCTCCCTGAAGTACTCCCTCCAGAAGGGGATAATTCATCATCTACACTGAAATGACTGCGATTAATCATTCCATTTCATACTAGAAGTAGGGAGATCCTGGATTCTCTAGAAGGAGAACTATTCCAGCAGTTGGTAATGGAACCCAAACAGGATGAGTGCCATACTGGACTTAGTGCTCACAAACCTGAAAAGTGTTTCTGATGTTATAATGGGTGATCATCTGGCTTCCGGTGATCACTGAATGGTGTGGTTTTAACATTAAGACAGATGTAGAGAGTGCTCATTCGAAAGTGAAGGTTCTAGATTTAAAAAATACTCAACTAACTTGTTCAGATGGTTGGATTATGTCAAGGAATTGTTGTCTGGATGGGAACATCTGGAAGAAGTAGGAAAGCAGTGGGAAAAACTGAAAGGAACTATTGTAAAGACAGCAAACCATTATGTAAGGAAAGTAAGTAAAAGTAAGAGGAAAAGAGGCCACTTTGGTTCTCAAAAGTAGTAGCTGAGAAGGTAAGGAATAAGAGGTTAGCTTTCATAAACTACAAAAGATTGCAGAAAGAGGAAGACAGGCTAAAATATCTGGAAAGTTAAGAGAGGCTGGTTTAGTAGTCAGGAAGGTAAAGATGCAAATGTAAGAAAAAAATAGCCGAGATGGTAAAATGGCAGGGGGGAAGGCATTTTTAGATATATTAGTGATAGGAAGAAGTGTAAAAGTGGCATTCTGAGACTCAAAAGGTGAAGGGTAGAAATATATAGAAGCTGAATGATAAAGATAAGGCTGAATTGCTTAACAAATATTTCTGTTTGTGTTCTCAGCTGAAGTGCCAGAAGTGGGACTGCAGAAGTCAAACACAAATAGGGCTGAAGAAGTGGTAGACCCTGATTGATTTTCAGAGGATTGTGTTTGTGGGGAGCTAGCTAAACTAAATGTGGACAAAGTGATGGGGCCAGATAGTGGACATCCAAGTGTATTGGAGTAACATAGGGAAGTTCTGACGGCTCCGCTGGCTGACCTTTTCAATGTTTCCCTAGAGTCAGGAGTGGTACCAGGGGACTGGAGAAAGGTGGATATGGTCCTTCTCCATAAAAGTGGAAGTAGGGAAGAAGTAGGGAACTACCGGCCGCTAAATCTGACTTGTGTGGTAAGTAAATTAATGGAAACACTTTTAAAATGGAGAATAGTGAAGTTTCTGGATTCCAGTGGATTAGAGCAGTGTTCTTCAACCACCGGTTCATGGACCGGTGCCAGTCCACAGAAATTTCCTGCCGGTCCACAGGGCCAGCATGTGCATCAGGCCCAAAACAGTGTTCTTCAACCGCTGGTCCACAGTGTGATCAATGCAGCGTTATCTTCTAGCCAGCTCCCTCTTCCTCACTGATTAAGTGCACAAAGCCATGGGCAGTGGCTCCTACATGCGTCCTGCGCCTGAACTGGAAGCCTTCTCTCTGACGTTGCAACGTCAGAGGGAAGGCTTCCAGATGAGGCACAGGGCATGCAAGGAGCCGCTGCCCACAGCTGTGTGCACTGCATCAGTGAGGAAGAGGGAGCCGGCCTGAAGATAATAACCGGGGGCGGCATAAAATGGCCAGGTGAGAGCAGGCCAGAAGGTAAAGTATAGAATGGAGGGAGGGAGACAACAAAGGTAAGGGGAATGATTTTATTTTTGAATTTAGTGATTGAATTATGTCAATTTTGAGAATTTACATCTGCTGTCAGTGTGTTTTGTGTAGTTTAATTTTGTGGTTAACCATTATGTGTTGTTAAGATTATATTGTGTATCTGTGAAAAATGAATGGAAAAAATAGTGTTACAATTAGTACTATTATGGGGGCGGGGTCTGGCGTGGAGATTTGGTAGAGATGGGCAGGGTCTGGCCCATGACTTAGCCCAGTGTTCTTCAACCGCCAGTCCACAAAATAATTCTTTTATTTCTGCCGGTCCATAGGTGTAAAAAGGTTGAAAAACACTGGATTAGAGGACCTGAGGCAATGTGGATTCACTAGAAGAAGGTCTTGTCACTCAAATCTTTCAATTTATTTGACTGTGACCAGAGAATTGGATAGAGGGAGTGCACTAGATATGCTGTATTTAGATTTTAGCAAAGCTGTTGACAGTGTTCCAAACTAAATAAACTGAGTTCCCTGGTTATGGGCCCCAAAGTGACAGACTAGTGAGGAGCTAGTTGAGTTGAAGACAACAGAGGGTAGTGGTCAATAGAGAAGGCTCGGAGGAAAGATATGTTACCAATGGTGTGCTTCAAGGTTCAGTTCTTAGACATGTTCTTTTTAATATTTTTGTAAGCGATATTGTTGAAGGGCTGTCGGATAAGATTTCCTCTTTGCGGGTGATACCAAATTCTTCAATAGAGTAGACACACCTGATGATATGGATAACATGAGGAAGGATCTAGCAAGGCTTGAAGAATGATCTGAAATTTGGGAGCAGAAATTTAATGCTAAGAAATGCAAGATCATGCATTTGGGCTGCAAAAACCCAAAGAAATGGTCGTTACAGTTTGGGGGGGTGAAGAACTTTTTTGCACAAAAGATGAGCAGGACCTGGATGTAATAGTGCATGATGATAATAGTGGCCAAACAGGTTGAAAAGGTGATGACAAAAGCTAGAAGGATGTTTGGGTGCATAGGGAGAGGCATGGCCAGTAGGAAAAAGGAGGTATTGATGCTCCTTAATAAGACTCTGGTAAGATCTCATTTAGAATATTGTGTACAATTCTGGAGACCACACCTCCAAAAAGATATAAACAGGATGGAGTTGGTCGAAAGGAAGGCTACTAAAATAGTTGGTGGTCTTCATCATAAGGCATATGGGGACAGACTTAAAGATCTCAATATGTATACTTTGGAAGTCAGGCAGGAGAGGGGGAGATATGATAGAACTGTTTAAATACTTATGTGGCATAAATAGGCATGAGGCAAGTGTCTTTCATTTGAAACGAAACTCTAGGCTGAGAGAACACGGGGTGAAGTTGAGAGGTGATAGCCTCAGAAGTAATCTAAGGAAATATTTTTTTACAGAAAGATGCATGGGACATGCACATGAGATCTTCTTGGAGAGGAGGAGATAGTGGATGTTTCGGAAGGGCAGACTGGATGGTCCATTTGGCCTTTATCTGCCTTCATCTTTCTATGTAAGGTTATGCCTGTTGTTTTGTGTTAAATTGTAATAAGTTTTAGAACACATTTTTATGTTTTGTCTGAATTTCCAAGATCTTTATAAATGCAGATTGGGTAGAGGGTTGGGATAGAAAACTGTATGGTGAGGGGACGGTAACAATATGATGGAAATGGACTGGTGGGGATAGGGACTAGATTATGTCACTAATTTGAAAAATAGTCTACCCTCTTCCAATGACCAGGGAGGAAGATTGATTCCAAGCACGATATATAGTATAATAATAAACAAGTGGAGAAAAAGACCTCAGTTCAAGCCAATAATGGCCCGAGCTGCTATAGGCAACAAGCAAATGCTAGATTAGATTATGTCCCTATGCACATCTCTACACCTTTGCTAAAGTGTTATTAATAAAACCCATTTAAAGTTAATTGAAGATGGGGATTTACTTGCACTATTTGAGATGTCCTTGCAATAGAGGTCAGGGTGCATTTCGTAAGACACAAACAAATAAATAACTTACATGAAGAGGGCTTGGAACTACATTAACCATGACTGGAACCTGTCCAAAGCGCATCAGGACAGGGTAGGGTAGTTGATGGAACATATGACTTTCCTGGCAATTGCATCAGCAACTGGATCAAACAAAACAACGCTGACTCATGTTCCCAGGGCAAATGTTAAGATGGGTGGAGACAGCATCAAAACTGCAAAATTGGCCTTATCTGCCACTCAAAATATCTGACCAACAGGTCTGGTCTCGTTCCATCTTGCAAGCAGTAAAGAGATCGTTTCTAGATCAGAAGTAAGTGTCAGATAGTTGTACATGAGACTTTTTACTGGAATAGCACAATATATCTGTGAATAGCTTTCCCAGGGTTATCTTCCCTTAATGGATAGCATAGTTACACTGAGGGCTCCTTTAAAAAAAAAAAAAAAAATTCAAAATTTTTATTTTATTTTAACAAAGACACATACAAATTAAATACAACAGTCAGAGCATTGAGGGCTCCTTTTACTAAGCTGCGTTAGCGTTTTTAGCGCACGCAGCATTTTAGCGCGCACTAAACCCACGCTACACGGCTAGAACTAACGCTCAATGCTGGCGTTAAGGTATAGCGCGCTAGGCAATTTAGCGTGCACTATTCCACGCGTTAAAGCCCTAACGCGGCTTAGTAAAAGGAGCCCTGAGTTTCAAAAGCAGGGCTGGAACTGGGTATCTTTGTACAATTAAATTGCACTGAATCTCCATGGCCTGATAAAAGGAAAGTAACTGAAAAGCTAGGCATAGGTGTAGTGACAGTACAATAAAAAGATCTTATCTACAGCTTGTTGGTTGACCCTTATTTCTACACATTGAAGGGACTAACATGGCAACTACAACAAGTTCTCCATCAAGCAAACACTTAGAGCAGTGTCTCGCAAACTTTGCCAAGCTGCAACACACTAAACGTGGTGGCTGCAGCTTGAGGCATCCGGAAGTGTGCGGATGTTGATACGATGACATCAAGTGCATGCTTGATGTCCTCACGTTGATATCTGTGCATGCGCGAAGGCCCTCCAGACGGGCCCTGAGCTGCTAGTAGGGGGTGCTGTTAAAGAAGATACACGGAGAGGAGAGGTGCTGGCGTCGGCTGACTGCCTACAGGATGTACTTCTCACCGCAAGAGGTACATCCTGTAGGCGGTCAGCTGACACCTCTCCTCCCTGGCATCTTGCGGCACACAGTTTGCAATACACTGACTTAGAGAGTGGGCAAAGTACTGTTTGAAAAGAAATTTTACAATTTATGCTGCTTTATCCAGCGCGGTTGATACAAGTAGGATATGAATACTAAAAATTGAAATAGAAATGACGGGGGCTGCTAAACACAATTCAAATGATCCCTCCCTGTACACAATGAAGGAGCTTGCTGAATATTGAGGGTGCTCAGCACCCACAGAGCTGTCACCTCTGATCGGGTTGTTGTGTCAGTGGGTCAAAGTTATCAGTTGGTGTGCAATAGTTTGGTCTCAATGTGTGCCTGTATACAAAGGGGATCCATGTAGGATGTAGGATCATATGCAGTCTCTTAGTGGGATCAATTTGTTTAGAGGGGCATTTTCGATATGATGTCCAAATCCGAGTTTGGACATTTTATGGAAGATGCACAGAAATCCAATAGCAAAAGAAAAATGTCTCTCTTTTTGTTTCAAAAATGGTAATTTCGCAGATGTGCTTTTCCTCAGTGCATCTATCTGAACCATTTTTGAAAAGAAAACACATCCAAAAGAAAAACACACACAATAAGCCATTGGGATGTAGGAGGGGCCAGCATTTTTAGTAGGATAGCCCCACAAACATCCCAGCAGTGCAGTGGGGCACTTTGGAGGCACTGCAGTGAAATTTACATTAAAAGGCCCAGGTACACATCTGACCATAACCCCCTTATAGTGTATGATAAGCCCTTCAAAACCTTATGCCTGAAGGTGTCACCTACATGTAGGTATAGCAGTGGCGTACAAAGGGGAGTGCAGGGAGGGGGCGGTCCACCTCAGGTGCAGACCATGAAGGGGTGCTCCCAGGGTTGGTTTCATGGCTCGGGAACTTTGCTGTTCTGTCGATATCAGGCTTTACTCTTTGCTGGGTCCTGCCTTTGCAGATGCAGGATGTAGGCGGGATCAGCAGAGAAGAAGGCCAGACACCGGCAGATTTGGGAGTTAAGCCTGCCGACAAAAAGATAACTCACATACTTCTGGGCCTGCCTTCTAAAGCAGCAGCAACAGTGGTGGTGGCCAGTTGGCACTCTGAAAAGGCTTCTTGTGGCCTGGCCACCAAGGCTTTACCTCTGCCGTGTCACTGATGATGTCACTGATGACACGGCAGAGAGAAGCCGTAGCAAAGCAGGCCACAAATAGTATGTTTGGCGCTGCTTCTAACAGTTGGCCACCTCCACTGCTGCTGCTGCCATTGGAGGCCCAAAGGAATGTCATATCTCATGATAGGGATTGTTGGTCAGGTCCAGAGGTGCTGCACAGGGAGATGGGAGGGAGGGATGGAAAACTACTGCACATTGGGGGAGAGAGGTGGAATTGTTGGACATGGGCTGGAGAAGATGAAGGGAGATGCAGCAAAGAGGTAGAAAAGGGTGAGAGGGAGAAATTCTGCATATGGTGGTGGAAGGGAGACATGCTTTGGGAAGAAAGGAGAAATGTTGGACATAGGATGGCGGGCAGGGAGATATGGTGCATGGGGAGAGAGAAAGAAATGTTGTATGTGATAATGGAGGGGAGGAAGGGAGAGATGCTCCATGAAGGTGAAAAGAGGTTTGACCTAGGGCACAAGGCAGGAAAGAGAGATGGTAGACAGTTGGAAAGAAACAGAAATGTTGGATATGGCAATGAAGGGAAGGTACAGAGATGGTAGATGGATGGTGAGCACTGAGAAAGAAGAAAACATCAAATGAGCAGGAGACTCTGGTGAGCAAGATTACAGAAGACAAACAGAAACCAGAGCCTGAGACCAAAATGATTTGAATAATAAAATGATCAGACAACAAAAGGTAGAAAAAATAATTTCATTTTCTATTTTGTGATTACAATATGTCAGATTTGAAATGTGTATCCTGCCAGAGCTGGTGTTAGACAGAAAACGTGAGCTAGAACCTAACAGAGAGAGGAAAAGTCTTTTCTGTTTATTTTGTTTATACTAGTGTTGCCCAATTCACGATTCAAATCGGTTTACCGATTCACTTCGGGTGAATCGATTCAAATTGATTTAAAACAAAAAAAAAATCGGGCCTCACGATTCGGTGACTGACCCTCCCCCCTCGCCCCCTAAAGCAGGAGTGGCAGCGCTGCCTCTTCCTGGCCGGCCGCTGCCACTCCTGCTTTAGAGGGCGAGAGAGGAGGGTCAGTCGGGAAGTGCTGGTGTCCGGCTTCTCCCCTGGCCTCCTGCTGGTGTCCAGCTTCCCCCCCTAGCCTCCCGCGCATCCATTTACCTTATTTCAGCAGCCTGCAGAGATCATCGCTTGTGCTAGCGATCTCTGCAAGCTGCTATAGGCCTTTGGAGCTGTTTCCTCTGCCGTAATCCTGCCTCTGATGTAAGAGGAGGGGCGAGACTGTGGCAGAAAGAAGACAGCTCCAAAGGTCTATAATACTAGCTTGCAGAGATCATTAGCACAAGCGATCCTCTCCGCAGGCTGCCAAAATGAGGTAAATGTATGTGCGGGAGATCAGGGGGAACACACAGGTCTTCAGGGGTGGGGGTGCAGGCCTTCTGGGGGGTGCAATCCTTCAGGGGTGCTGGTACAGGCCTTCAGGGGGTCAGGCCTTCGGGGGGTGCAGGCCATCAAGGGGGGACAGGCAGGCCTTCAGGGGTGGGGTGCAGGCTTTCAGAGGGGGGGCAGACCTTCAGGGGAGGAAGGCCCTGGTGTAGAAGTACATGGAGGGAGGGAGGGAGGGAAGGGGGGGTTCAAAGAGACATGCATATGCCGGACTTTGGAGGGGAAGGAATAATGGGTCTGAAAATAGAGGAGAGGGAGAGAGATGAAGGACCATGGGATTTAGGGAGGGAAGGAACAGAAACGGAGAGAAGTTGGACACAAGGGATGGTGTGGAGGAGGAATAGAGATACTGGATAGGAGGGTAGTTGGGAAAAGAAAGGGAGAGATGGTGGACCCTGGGGTGGTGGGGAAGGAGGGAGAGATGCTGGATGAAAGGGTGGTTGAGAAAAGGTGGATCTGTGGAGGGAGACAAAAAAAAGGAAAGATGCCAGGGAAGAGAAACGGAAGGGGAGGACAAAGATGGCAGATGGATGGTTAGCCCAGAGAAAGAAGAGAGAAGGAGACCCTGGCAAGCAAGTTATCAGAAGACAACCAGAGCCTGGGACCAACAAGATTTGAAAAATAACCAGACAACAAAAGGTAGAAAAACTAATTTTATTTTCTGTTTTGTGATTACAATATGTCAGATTTGAAATGTGTATCCTGCCAGAGTTGGTGTTAGACCGCAAACGTGAGCTAGGATTTAACAGAGAGAGGAAAAGTCCTTTTTGTTTGTTTATTTTGTTTACACCACAGCGTCAGTGTGGTTAGGAGAAGGCAAAGGGGATGAAGAGGCTATAAAATAAACCCACCAAGATAAGAAGAACATAAGAATATAAGAATTTGCCTCCGCTGGGTCAGACCAGATGTTTGGAAAGAAACAAACACCCAATTGGACAGGAAAATCAAACTGAATCCAAAAATCGATTCAATAAGCAGAATTGAATCGAATCAAATTTTTTTTCCCCTGAATCATGCAGCACTAGTTTATACCACAGCACAGGCATGAGATTGGAGAGGTTGTAACCCTCTGTAATGTTATGTTGTAACACTGTGAATGTTAAACTCTAACCCATTCTGAGCTTTCTGGAAGACAGGTTATAAAAATAAACATTACTAAAAATACATTTTTTATATGGGGGGGATGTTAAAAAATGATCAGCCCTGGGTGTCACATACCCTAGGTACGCCACTGAGGTACAGTTAGATTTGTGTGGGTTGTACAGGGCTCACATGTTCCACCATAAATGGAGTAGTTAGAGTGGGATAAGGATGGGTCCGCATTTCCATAGTCCGCTAGTCTACACCAGGAACCCGCTTTCTGCTCTACTAGGACTGGCCTTAATATTTGAAGCTATGATATAGACAAGTATGCACTTTTTCATTCACATCTTTGGGGGGTGGGAGAGGGGTGTCATCATGCCTTCATCGGTCTTCTAGTCAGCTTTTTGGCACTTATTCCTTGTTAAAGCAGGTCTAGCCCCAAATGTCCAAATTGTGCCCTGGACGTTTTTCTAAAATGTTTTGATTACCAGTACTGCAGAAACATGTCTAAATCATAAGCCCATCCTAGTCCTGCCCAAACCACGCCCCCTTGAGATTTAGATGCTTTGAGGACAAGCACTATGGAAATCCATCTATATAATTCATGTAGGTTGTGAAAATAGTGAATTGGAAGGGTTTGGCAAGAAAACCGTCCATTTGCCCCTTTATGCCACATTTTGGACGTTGTTGTTTTTTTTTAAACTGAGCCCCATTGTTACTCAATGGTAGGGCTAACCTGTAGAGTAATTGTGTCAATATGTCCCCAGGATTTAGGGTGGTCTTCATATATGCCTTTGGGTTTTGAGGTTACTGTGGGTCGTGGTGTTAATGTGTTACCATAGTTCTTTTTTTTTTTTTGTAGGATGGGCTATTAGGGTTATGTTGTCAATGTGTGTCCAGGTGGTTGTGTAAGATCATGGTGGTCCCTGTGGTCGTAGTTTCTGGGATGGCACGTAGGACTGCGAGGTCTGTATGTGTTCCGATTTTGGAGTGGCTGTGTAAGACTGGGACATCGCTGGTGAAAGTTCGAAACCGCTTGGGGCGGAGTCGGTATGAAAAGGCGTGGCCTCAAATCTAGGGGGCGTGCTGTGGTGGCAGCTGTCAGTGAAGTTCCATTGCCGCCACGTCGCCGCCGGATCGGGATCTGCCGGAAAGATGGAGATTCCCACCTTGCTCTCGGTAAGTCTCTCCCCACCTTCCACAGTTGCCATTATTATTAAATCCCCGGAAATACGTCCCCGAACTCGCTTATTCTGGCCTGTCCCGTCACCATTATCTAACTACTGTACTTGAAAAGTAGCACTTCTGTATTCAGAGCGGTGGAAAATCACATTAATAGAAGGGCTTGGGAAATGAGGCAGTTTGGGAGGTGGGAAGGGGCCTGGACTAGGAGAGGCAGTCTCTTTAATTAGAGGGAGGGCAGGGCCTGGGCTAGAAGGGAAGTTGAGAAGGAGAGAAGCTGGGTTTGGGACCCAGGAGGAGTCTCATTAGTGAAGAAGGACAGGTCCTAGAGAGAGACAGTCTCGTTAATAAGAGTTGCAAACCTCAGGGATTGAAGATATATATATATATATATATTATGCTGCTTTTGCAAACAGGCAGCGTGTTTGCGTGGGTTGTTGGAGGTTTTTTTTACAATATCACAATACGGACAAACTGCAACCATTTGTCTCCACCGTACTATACAGTACTTGATGAAAAACCTATTGCACTAGTAGTGCAACAAGGGTCGGAATGCAGTCGGGTTTTCAGGATTTCCCCAATGAATATGCATGAGATCTAGTTGCATGCACTGCCTCCCATTGCATGCAAATGGATCTCGTGTATATTCATTGGGGAAATCCTAAACACCCGACTGGATTTCGACCCTCGTTGCCCACCTCTGCACTAGTGGAATAGGTGGAAAGCACAAGAACCAAGACCCCCTCCCCCAAGGGCTATGAATGCTTCCTCCCTAGCAACTCCAACTGATCAAGGCAATAGAAAACCAAAGCAGTCAAATATTCAGCAAGCTCCTACAGTGAGTGTCCAGGGAGGGGGAATTTGTATTGTGTCACACATTTATCTATAGATCAGGGGTTGGGAACGCCAGTCCTTGAGAGCCATATTCCAGTCAGGTTTTCAGGATTTCTCCAATGAATATACATTGAAAGCATTGCATGCAAATAGATCTCATGCATATTCATTGGGGAAATCCTGAAAACCCGACTGGAATATGGCTCTCGAGGACCGGAGTTCCCTACCCCTGCTATAGATGTACCAAAATAGGCCACATCTATTGTGCCCTCTGATCACTTCATCAAAAGATTCAATTAAGTATATTTGGTAGAATATTGCACTATTTTGTCCTTCAGTAATGTTTTCACTACAAAGGTCAGACTTTTGCTTCCTCGTTGTACAATTTCCGTCCTTTTCTTTGACTTCTTGGAACCTCTTCTGTGTGAAGTGGTGCAGACTTCTGCTCCTTGAAGACCCCAAGATTGTAACTGACTAATCGTGGGTTTCTTTAAAAAAAAATATTAAAACTATTAACACATCTTTTGATTCACATAAACATTTGGTAGGGTAGGGTGGCTTCAGTTAGTTTAACTGTACAGCAGTACGGTCATAAGCTTTCTTTTTCTTGGCCGTAATACTGTTAACTACTCCGGCTGTTTATCTACTCCTGACTCCTCATGTCTTCTCAGCACAGATTCTATAGCATGCTCAGATCCTGAGTCTGCATTAGTCCACTCGGGAGGACTGTCTTACAAAAGGGGCCAAGCACCTTCAGATCATGGCATCACATGTAATGAAGATTGGATCAGAATATGGTTAAGCTACCCAGCTTCTTGAAATGCTGGACCCACACTGGGACAGGAACAAAAGTACAAGCTTAGATCGCAGAAAAACAATTGCCTGCACCCTCACAAGCGTTCTCCATAGTATAGGGGACTTAAGAGTCCTTATCTGCTCTCATATTCTATCTGTACATGGTTACTTGACCTATAGCAAATGGTTCTAAGTCTTTTCTTAGCAGGCTCTCTTTATGCTTTCATTCTGTCTGTTTTTGGTTTCAGGAGCCATCCCTTTATGTTGTGAAAGCTATGTTTATTCTGGATAGTGATGGACAGAGACTGGTGGCCAAGGTAAGGTGTTCCCTTGTCTCCTGCAGGCTCCATATGTAACAGAAAATCAGAGGCCTGTGCTAGCTCCGATCCCAACACATGCTCTCAAGTCTTCTATGATGAGAAACTCCAGAAGGTTCACTCTCTCTCTTATTTATTTATTCATATATATATTATATAGCCAGATGCAGTATCTGTTGGCAAATGTCATGGAAAAGCTTCCCTTGTGACACAGATTGGTGGAGCTCTGTCACTGCACAGATTGGGTTTAGTGGAAGGGCACTGGTGTCAAGCTGAGGGCCAAGCCAAGTGATCTTATCCCTGAGTGTCCCACAGATAGAACAGGAGATGGGGGACAGAAATCTTGGCTTTGAGGAGGAGACGGAGACAATGATCATGATGAAGCGAGAGGTGGGGAAAAGGATGAGGAAAAAGGGGAAAGATGGCTCCCATGGCAGAGCAAAGCTGCTCAGGGGATGATTGGAGGAAGTAGAGCAGGGAAAGAGAGGGAACAGAGAAAGTACGCTGAGGAGATGGGGACAAAGAAGTGGACGCGGGTTGAGGAGTATTTCAGTTCAAACACTTTTCACTGCACAAATTTTGCAGGTATCAGATTAGCTGAGAATGCTCCTGGGTGATTTGGAAGCCATAGACCAGTGAGTCTGACACCTTTGTTAGGCAAAATGGTAGGTGGTATTCTGAAATGTAAACTTACTGGCCATATTCACTTAGAATTCTATTAATTGTTTTTAAGGTATGAATAAATATGTAGGTAAAGGTGGATCCCTCAAAGCGTACCTTGATTTCCAGAACACATTTGACAAAGTCCCTCAGGAGAGATTCCCAAAGAAATTAGAAGATCATAGGTTAGCAGGCCAGGGTTTAGAAAAGCTCAAAACAGGGCTTCCCACACTTTTTTGACCACAGCCCCACCCCTACCTCTCTGATTCACTGCAGGTTTTGCCACCCAATGAACTTAGACAGGGCCTTGTCAGTCTGATGAAGACACTCTCTCCTTTAATTTTATATTTTTGTCACAGGAGTCGTAATCCCGCTTATGACCCACAGCTTGGGAACCACCAGATTTCACAGTAGAGAATGATAGAGAAGTGTCTCATGGATTTGTACTGTGACTGGCGCTTTATATTTATAAACAATCTTTAAAGGGAGCTATGTGTGAGGTGATTACATTTGCAGTTGACGTATAATTATTGTCAAGGGTGAGACTGGATTCTACAAAGGAGTCGGCATTCTTCTTAGCACCATCATTATGGAATTCCTTTCCACATTTAAAAATTGAACCAGATCTTACTTATTATAAAAAGGGGCTTAGGACATATTTTTTAAGGTTAGCTTTTTTGGACATATTAGCAGTGAGGGAAATGCACAGTTGCCCTCAAGGGAGAATAGTAGAATTGTAGGGCGAATATTACAGATGGATGTGTATTGGGTTTTATTTTAAGTTTTTTTTGTCATTTTTGTTGTTCTGCTTTTGTGGTTGTTTATAATTTTCAGTGTAACTCGTTTTTTACATTTCATATTCTGGACATTGTTGTGAACATCTCTGTTTTATATTTGAAGGGGGTATATATTAAATGTTACACAAAAATACCCCCCTTATGCAAAACCACGTTAGCGTTGAATGTTCTGTGCTGCTCCCGATGCTCGTAAGAACTCTGTGAGCGTCGGGAGCAGGGCAGAGCATTCAGTGCGCCGGCCTGCGCTAAAAACTGCTATTGTGGGGTTTTCATATGTGATTGATATTATTTTGAAGAATGATTTGTATTGGTTTTGTTTTTAATCTATGTATGTTTATTTGGAAACTGCTGTGACTCCAGGTGGTATATTAAGTTTTTAAATAAATAAGTAAAAGGGGGTAAATAACTTGGTATTCAACATTGTTAAATCATGAGTAGATTTACTCCTGGGAGATTTAAAAAGAAAAAAAATTGTAGAATTCTGCACATATTGGCATCTGTTGCTTTAAATAAAATTATGTTCACTTTCAAAATAATTTAATTTTTTCAAATCAAGGGCCGCTATGGCACTTGATATACCCAACTTGTATGTAGCATGGCTTAACAACCATTTTAATCCATTTTCCAATGAAGTTGAGAAGTGGAAATCCTACATTGATGATGCTTTTATGCTGTGGAAAGGAGATTTAGGAGATCCTTTTACTAAGACGCGCTAGTTCATCATAGCGCGCGTGTGGCAATGTGTCCTTAGGATATAATGGACGCGTTAGCATTTAGCGTATGTTAATTTTTAGCACGCGCTAAGATGCACTAGCGTGCCTTAGTAAAAGGACCCCTTAGTTAGACTGAAGGAATTCCATTCACGATTGAATGCCAAAGATGTTAACTTTAAATTAAAAATGCATTAGAACTTTAAGAAATTCCTTTTTGGATAGTCTTATTAAGAAAGACCAGATTTTGTTTACTACTGTACAACTATTTATCTTCTGTTCCTTCATTTCTTACGCTACAATCAGGTACTACCCTGCAAGTAGATAAAATGTCTAAAGTTTTGGGTATTCATTTAGACTTTTCTCTTGCATTTGAAGATCAAATTTCTAATTTATGGAGGAAGATTTTATATATTATGAGGAAAATTAGGTTAGTGAAGCTGTGTTTTTTTTAACATCATTTTGCACTGTTGGTTCAGATATTAGTGTTACCTCAACTTGATTACTGTAATTCTTTATATTTGAACTTAACATCATTACTGATTTAAAAAAAAAAAAGCAATTCTAGAATACTGCGGCTAGATTAATGTTTGGTCTAAAAAGATATGTAAGTGTTGCATTAGCACAGGGGTGCCCAATAGGTCGATCACGATTGACTGGTAGATCGCCAAGGCAAAGTGAGTTAATCGCGGAGCCCATCCTGGGCTCCGTGATAGACTCACTTTGCCTTGGCGATCTACCGGGCCGATCAGCCTTCTTCTCCCTGATGTCAATTCTGCTGTCGGAGAGGAAGTTTGGGCCAGCCAATCGCTGCCTGGCTGGGCCGGAACTTCCTCTCCGACGGCAGAATTGACATCGGGGAGAGGAATGCTGGTCGGCCCAACACAGGGAAGCAGGGAGAGCTTGGGGCGGCTTCGGCTTAGGGGCCTGTTCCCCGATGGCGGCAGCAGTGGCTTGGGGGAGGGCAGGGAGAAAGAAAGAAAGGGGGTAGGCAGAGAGACAGAAGGAAATAAGGGAAAGAGAAAAAAAAAGAAAGGGGGCATGAAGAGAGAAAAAAAAGAAAGGAAGGCAGGGAGAAAGAAAGGGCAGGGAGAGAGGAAGAAAAAGTTGGGGGAGGGAATGAGGTCTGGAGGAGAGGAAGCATACAAGCTGAAAGAAGGGAAGAAAGATTGGATGCACAGTCAGAAGAAGAAAGTGCAACCAGAGACTAATGAATGAAATCACCAGACAACAAAGGTAGGAAAAATGATTTTATTTTCAATTTAGCGATCAAAATGTGTCTGAATTTATATCTGCTGTCTATATTTTGCACTATGGCTCCCTTTTACTAAACCGCAATAGCGGTTTTTAGCGCAGGGAGCCTATGAGCATTGAGAGCAGCGTGGGCATTCAGCGCAGTTCCCTGCGCTAAAAACTGTTATTGTGGTTTGGTAAAAAGGGAGGGGGTTATATTTGTCTATTTTTGTATGGTTGTTACTGAGGTGACAGTTCATAGACCTCTTTGAAAAAACCCCGGAATAGGAATGATAATTAACATTTTCTCAGCGTACAGTGTGCTTTGTGGGTTTTTTTTTAATTTTATTGTTGATAGATCATTTTGACTTGGTCATTTTAAAAGTAGCTCGCAAGCCCAAAAAGTGTGGGCACCCCTGCATTAGCATATAAGAATCTTCATTGGTTATTGGTTGAGAGGTGAATTAAGTTTAAATCAGCTTGCATAGTTCATTGTATATTACAGACTGACTCTTCAGATAATCTGATTTTTGCCTTTTGCTCATTTGCATTATTCTTCCACCAGATTATATGGAACTTTATTACTGCACTAGTCTTTAAGCCCGTTACATTAACGGGTGTTAGAATAGATTTGTCTGTCTGTCTTTCTTTCTCTCTCTCTCTCTCTCTCTCTCCCCTTGGCTGCTTTCTGTCTGTCTGTCTTTCTTTCTGTCTCTCTCTCCTTGGCTACTGTCTGTCTGTCTTTTTTTTCTCGCTCTCTCTTTGGCCGCTGTCTATCTTTCTATCTGTCTCTCTGGCATTCTTTCTGTCTGTCTCTCCCTGGCCCACTGTCTGTCTTTCTGTCTCTCTCCTTGGCCGCTGTCTATCTGTCTGTCTCTCTGGCCCACTGTTGTCATTCTTTCTGTCTGTGTCTCTCCCTGGCCCCTTGTCTGTCTGTCTCTCTGTCTCTCTCCCTGCCTATCTCTCTCTGTTGCACCATGCCTGCCAGTCTCTCCGTGGCCCCCTTTGGTCTCCCCCCCCTGAACAAACCAAGATTGCTGCCTGCCCCCCAGCACACCCCTCCCCCCAAAGCAGCCCCTTTCCCTCTCCCCCTCCACTTCCCTGTCTGTCTTTCTTTCTGTCTGTCTCTATCCCTGGACCCCTGCCTGCCTATCTCTCTCTGTTGCACCATGCCTGCCTGTCTCTCCATGGCCCCCTTCTGTCTCCCCCCCGAGCAAACCAAGATTGCTGATTGCCCCCCAGCACACCCCTCCCCCAAAGCAGCCCCCTTTCCCTCTCCCCCTCCACTTCCCTGTGCAGCAGTAGCACCGTAGCAGTAGTACCAATAGCAGCCAGACACCGCACAGCATCCGTACCCTATCCGCTTCATCCAGGCCGAAGGACACCCTCTTGCTGTTGCTCTCAGCGCTGCTCAAACCGCTGCAAGCCAACGCACGCTGCACTTGATGCAAATCGAACACGGAAGCACAAATCACGGCGGCAGGGATCACGCCATTTCAACTGCGCATGCGCGGGTAAAGGTTTTATTATATTAGATTTTCCACAGATTAAAGGAGTACGGTATAAATGACAGCTCAACTCCTCTTTTGCTTAAGCTGCCATTACAATTTGGAATAATCTACCTGTTCACCTTAGGACTGACATTAACTACTTAAGGTTTTGTAAAAATTTGAAAACTTTTTAATATGATTTGGTGTAATATTCATGGTATGATGATATTTTAACCCCCCACCCCCTTTTTATGAAGCTGCGTTAGTGTTTATCGCTTACCATGGCAATAAAAGCTCCAACGTTCATAGAATTCCTAAGAGCATCAGAGTTAATACCACCACAGCCGGTGATAAAAAAAGCCTAATGTGGCTTCATAAAAAGGGGGCCTTAATTATCGATTGCTTTTGTATTTTCCCGTAGATTTTACGGGTTCTTTGGATGTAAATCTCCTTGAACCATTTTGGTATAGTATAATTAATAAATTGTATAGATAAGATTAGATTAGATAACAGAGAAGAAGAAATAGCTTAAAAAGAAATTTACCTTATCACAGTTTCTTAGGTTGCGCAGGCTTTGCGCTGAAATCACTGAGTATGAGAATCAAGGCATAGACATGATCAATAGATTTAGAAGAAGAAACTATCTCAATAAGTGCAAATTTTTGAAAGGCCAGAAGTGCAGATTGGGAACTGGCGAGAACTGGTGGCAGCCATTCCGGGAGTGACGCAGGGTCGGGTGGGAGCTCTAAAAGCTCGCTCCTGCGTACTGGCCCGGGTGCATTGCTGGTTGCAAGAATGGAAGGAGGGGGCTCAGCATGGGGCAGAAGCACATAACACTCGCTCCTGCCCATACACTGCTGAACCACCAGGGAAAAGGTATGCGGGGAAGGGGGTAAAAAATTGTTAGTATTGGCCGGGACGGAGATGGGAGGGATCCCTCCTGTCCTGGCCTAACGACAGGCCTGCAGCAAGTCCGGGAGGGTGTCGGATGGTCACCAGGTGATGACCCGAATATAGGGCGAGACCCCATTTTTGGGCCATTTTTTTGGCCCCAAAATCTCATCCTATATTCAAGTATATACAGTAAATGGATTTTAAAAGGGCTTAGGCAAGTTCCTTGAGGACAAGTCCATGAAGCTTTATTTGCAAGGCATTCTAGGAAAAGGTGCCATCTATGTCTGTCTATGAGCACTTAGGAATGGATCTACATTTTGGGATCCTGCTGAGTACTTTTGTTAGCTACTGAGAACTGTTGTAAGCTTCCACGGGATATCACATTTTAATAAACATAAACATACTTGTGACTGAACTACCTACTGCTGGAAACAGAATGCCGAGCATGATGGATGATGGACCTTTGGTCTCACCCAGTATGATACGTCTTATGCTATTCAACATTCATAGATCATTGTTTTTCAAAATCTGTATTAGATAATCCGCCTAGAGAACTGTCTCCTCTCACACTGCTCTGTCCTGACAGAGGCTAATTTTTGCACTGATACAGATCTCTTGTATTATTTGTTATAGTATTATGATGAAACCTTCCCATCTCCAAAGGAACAACAGAGTTTCGAGAAGAATACTTTCAATAAAACAAACAGAGCAGATGGTAAGAGAGAGGGGTATGAACCCAACGCCCAGGTCAGCCTATGCATCTACCTAGGGTTACCAGATTTTCCAAATGGAAAATCCAGACCCATGTCCCCAGGCCTGCCCTATTCTGACCGGCCACGCCCCATTCCGCCCCATGCCCAGCCCCGACCTCCTCGACGTCGGACGGCATTTGTGCATGCGCTGGTGTGGCGCATTGATGTCACGTGCAAGCGCGTGACATCACCGCGTTGCATCCACACATGTGCGAATGCCGTGCCGACGTTGCTCGTTGCCAGAAGCTTTTCAAAACCCGGACAAAGTGCTGGGTTTTGATAAGCCGTCCGGATCCCCGGACATGTCCTCAAAAGGAGGACATGTCTGAGGAAACCTGGACATTTGTTAACCCTACATCTACCTCTCCTCTTAAGCTGCTGTTTCGGCATATAGCACTACTCCTTGCCATTCTTCATCATATTACTGAATAATACCAGGCAAAATGTAACCCCTCCCTCTTTGAAACTCACTATTTTCAGTCTCTTAAGAGGGAAAAGTTAAACATAAAATCTAAAATTACCTTTAAAAAATTTTTACAAGAAATAAGAGTTTTGTTATTATTACAATTCTAAAAGATATACTGTATATCCAAATAACTTTAACATAAAATCCCAAATAAACTTTTCCTCATAGAATTTAGTCCTTTCAAAAGATTTTTCTCACAGATTTCAAATGTAAATTTTCTCACAGGACTCCGTTGTTTATTTTACTCAGCCGTTGGGTACCAGCGCTTCTTTTTTCTTCTTTTGAGATTCAGTTTTGATCAACAGAAAACCTACTTCCTAACTTAAAGAAATCAAAGGGAGCAAAACCCTAACACCCTGAAAAATATGTTTGTTGCTTTAATTTTCTCTAACTACCCATAGAAAAGAAAAAATAATTGAAATTCCCTAACTTTTCCAACCCTGATGTATTTTAAACTATTCTCAAACAAACCCCAGACCAACCTGTCTTTCAAAACTGAACTCTTCCCAACTCTTTTTCCTCTCTGGCAGTTATAGAATCCTGACCTACACTGCTCATGATCTCATCAGACCTGAAGCAGACATAATATTCCAGAATTCTCACTTTCAGACAGGCAAATACAGCATTAAATTACCCAGCTAACAAACAAAACTTTTCACTTCAAAATATAAAAGAACTTCTATCAGATCTTCTGTCCTATAAAGTACGTATAACATATTTCAAACTTACAAACTTATTTTTGTAACCCATGGTTACACTAACAACTGTCAATATGTTTCCATCACTTCTTGCAATGTTTGTATGTGTGGACACACCCACTCATATATATTATACACTTATCTACTTAGGTTTCTGCCTTGAAACACTGTGTAGAAAAATGACATTCAAAAGCAGCCACAGTTCTTCCACATCATTCTTCCCTCCTCATTCCCTAGTTCATTACGTGTAGAAGCTCTCTTGATGGTTCCTCTTTTGCTGTTCCTACTTTCTTGGGCAACTTCCTCTTCCTCTTTTGTTGTAGGTGAGATCGCCTTCTTGGAAGGAATGACCATCGTTTATAAGAGCAGCATTGATCTTTTCTTCTATGTGGTGGGCAGCTCTCAGGAAAATGAGGTATGTGAGTGAGATGTAGGGTGGACTTTGGTGGGCCTCCTTGAAACAGATTTCCTACAAAAGTCTGTTATAATTTATTGTAAGGATATGTTTATTGAGCAAGTGAAAAACTGATACAAAGCAATGATGCAAAAAACAAAACAGCTCAACATTGTAGGCAAATAAAACCAATCCCCAAATATCGCAACCCTTCCCAACATCCCCCCCTCCCTAAAGAAACCCAAACAAACTGCACTTCCCCCCCCCCGATCCTCCTTCAAAAATTCAGCATCAAGAAAACACACAAAAGAACAGGTTTACCAGTCAGAACAAAATTAGGCATAGAATTAAATTCAACAGTTCAGCACCCTACTGCATGCCAAAGGAGTCAGGGTCGTCCAAAATGGTTCCCAGGTTCGCTGAAAAACACGGCCTGGGAGAGTAGAAAGATCCTGCACATCCCTCCATTCCCACATCATGAGAGTAATCATCCGGCAATGCCAGAGTGAGTAATCCGGAGCATCTGCCTCAAGCCATTTCAACAAGATACATTTCAGAGCTACAAGTACAGTCCACTTGAGGAAGGCTGCCACTCCCTTCAGGCGAGGAAAATAATGGGGGACAACCCCAAATAATAGCAATCTGTTATAATTTATAATGCTCATCTACTTAAAACCATACTGAAGGGGTTTACTTCAGCAACGAGTACAACCTAGATACAAATACAGCTTTATTTACACAGTAACATACTAAATGACAGCAGATAAAGACCAAATAGCCCATCCAGTCTGCCCAGTAAGGCGTTTAGTGTTGTAACTGTCACTCCATGCAGGTTACTCCCCATGCTTTCTTAAAAGTGTAAAATTCATTTTGTTTCATTGATATTTTCAGTAGAAGTTTTCTGTGCTTGGCATCCTTTACCCTCAAAATTAAGTTTTAAATGTGAGGATATTCTAACAGGGCAGTGATCAAAACTAGAATGCTCAGCTGCATTTAGAAGCATAACCGATGGTAAGAATGCCTCTGTATTGATCACTGATGAGGCTATATGTGTTCAGTTTTGGAGGCTGGATCTCAGTAAGGATATAAAGAAGCTGGAGGCATTTCAGAGGAAAGCTATCAGAATGGTAGAGAGACATGCAAGAAGGTCTGTAAGATAAACATATTTAGGTCCTCGAGACAGGGGAAATATGATACAGATCTTTGACTATCTGAAAGTTAAAAATTAACCTTTTCCAGATAAAGGGAAGCTGTGGAACCAGGGGGTACGATATGAAGCTGCAAGAGGGAAACTTGAGAACAATACTAGGAAATATTATTTTCTTGAAAAGGGTGGATGCCTGGAGGGTTAGGTGATAGGAATTCAAAAAAAGGAATGAGTTATAGGGCTCCTTTTACACAGGTGCGTTAGGGCCTTAACGGGCGGAATATCACGTGCTAGACCTTAACGCCAGCATTGAACTGGTGTTAGTTCTAGAAGCGTAGCACGGGTTTAGCACATGCTAAAATCCTGCGTGCGCAAAAAACGCTAGCGCACCTTAGTAAAAGGAGCCCATAGACACAGAATCTCTAAACAATAAGAGCAGATATTCTCAACTCAGTCCTTGGGATGCACCCAATTAGTCAGGCTTTCAGGAGATTCACAAGGAATATGCATAGTTAAATTTGCATCCACTGCCTCCAGTGTATGCAAATATGTCTCACGCATATTAACTGTGGATATCCTGAAAATCTAAACTAATACAAGATTTATGAATTGCATTAATACCAAAGTAGCTTGAACTTTATAGAACCCAAATATTCCTCAGTGAACTAATACCCTCTATAAGGAAAATTAATTGGGTACCAAATTCCCTATCCTAATATTCTAACCTAATATGTTCTCTTTTCTCCTAAACATTGTAGTTCAACCTGTTTTTCTCCCGTTTTGTGTATTGTTATAGTGTTAAAGTATATGGTTTTTTTTTTACTAAAACCCTGTTTTTATATTTGTATATCGCATTGGATCATGATATTGCGATCAAATCAAATTTTAAATAAACTGTAAATTATTTCCATTTTTTAAAAAAAGGCCATACATAATCTATGGGAAAGCACTAAGACCCTCCTTCACAAAGTTGCACTAGCGTTTTTAGTGCTGGCCACTACGGTAACAGCACTGATGCTCATAGAATTCCTATGAGAGTCCCAGCTGTTACCATCACGCTAGCGTGGCTTTGTAAAGGAAGGGGTAAGTGCAGTAATAGTAAAAAAAAAAAAAAAATGAATGTCATATAAAAATTCTTACAATTAAAGCCAGAATGAAATTTCTTCCAGCTACATTAGCAACCTTTATTAAGTCTTCTCAGACCCTCAGCGGCACCACTCAGAACTCAAACTTCTCATAGTTCTGAGCTTTACGTGTCAGCTCGTCACTGGGTCTATATTTACTTTTAGAGCTTAATATTATAACTTCCACTCTATTTACTCTGCATTTATCAGCTAATACTTAGCTTGAGCTGGTGGCTAGATCTTCTTGGCTAAAGATGTCAGCGCTAGTTAGGGATGTCAAAGCCGACATGTTTTGCTTAGATTGCCTAGTGATCGTCGGTGGGGAATAGGGATGGAGCCTTGAAAAAGCAATCTAGGCGAAACATGTCGGCTTTGACATCCCTAACTAGCGCTGACATCTTTAGCCAAGAAGATCTAGCCACCAGCTCAAGCTAAGTATTAGCTGATAAATGCAGAGTAAATAGAGTGGAAGTTATAATATTAAGCTCTAAAAGTAAATATAGACCCAGTGACGAGCTGACACGTAAAGCTCAGAACTATGAGAAGTTTGAGTTCTGAGTGGTGCCGCTGAGGGTCTGAGAAGACTTAATAAAGGTTGCTAATAATGTAGCTGGAAGAAATTTCATTCTGGCTTTAATTGTGAGTTGAATGTTAAGCACCTTGATTCTAAAATAGTGCATCTGCTTGATATAAAAATTCTTAAGCATTTTATGAAATTTCAAATAATTAACTTCCTTTCTTATTTGTATTGGAAAATTATTCCAGATCACAATTGAAGCATATACAAATAAAGAATTAAGTTGACATTTAAATCTTTTAAGTTTAAGTTTATTAGGATTTTATATACCGGCTATCAAGGTTATCTAAGCGGTTTTTACAATCAGGTACTCAAGCATTTTTCCCTCTCTGTCCCGGTGGGCTCACAATCTATCTAACGTACCTGGGGCTAGGGAGAATTAAGTGACTTGCCCAGGGTCACAAGGAGCAGCGCGGGGTTTGAACCCACAACCCCAGGGTGCGGAGGCTGTAGATCCAACCACTGCGCCACACACATCCTCTTGATGGTGGAAATTGTAATAATAGAGTACCACACGACCTATTAGAAGAATAATGTGTGAAGGGTCTTCAAAAAGTTTCCACGCTTTCATATTTTTGTGGAAAATGGTCGGGGCTTTATGAGGGCGTGTTAGTAGGAAGATGGGGAAAAATGTATCGCAAAAAATAGTGATTATGTGGAAAAGTGATGCAATTTGCTTTTGAGATATTGAATAAATAGTGTTTGAAAAAAATAAAAGAGCAGAAACCTTTTGAAGGTCCCTCATAGATTAGAAAAGAACAAAACAAGATGATCAGAGGCTTGTTATGCTCTTAGGTTTAGGTTGAGAATCCTCGAGCAAGAGGATGGAAAACATGCATTCAGATTTTAGCTCAACATAGCCAGGGACAATTTTTTTGCAGGGAAGGTTGGCATAACCTGCATGGAGTGGCAGTTACAATAATAAGCACTTAGGGGATCAATTCAAGAAACATCACCTAAAGCTAGGTGCATAAATTTCATGCAGATTCTATAAGGCAGCTAAGTGTGTAATTACCATTATGGAATACTAGCCCAGGTCGGCGTTTAGGAGCCATATTTAAGAATGACAATTTATGCCACGTCTCCGAAAGATGAAAACATGCGTACCTAAATGCAGCACTTTCTGCACATAACCAACAGTATTCTATGAAGTGCGGACTAGAATAGTTGGAACACTCCCAAACGAATGCCTTTTGTCAGTGAGACATTAGATAATTTATTTGCACACTTTACAGAACAGATGCATAACTCATTTGCATGAGTAGCTACAAATTAGTGCTAATTATTGATATTTATTTATTTAAAACATTTCTCACCTGCCTATTCCAAGGCGGTTTACAAAATACACTCATAAAATGCAGGCACATACAATAATTTTGCACAAACAAACAACAGATGCGCCAATTTCTTCAGAGACAATTACCTGATTTTGCAAACCACATATATCAGTAGGAATATCCTCATGAAATGGGAATAAACGATCATTTAAATGCTTCCATGAATAAAGGGCTCCTTTTACAAAAGGTGCGCTAGCGTTTTTAGCGCACGCACCAGATTAGCGCGTGCTACCCGAAAAACTACCGCCTGCTCAAGAGGAGGCGATAGCGGCTAGTGCACGGGGCATTTTAGCTCGCGCTAAAACCGCTAGCGCACCTTTGTAAAAGGAGCCCAAAGTAGTTTTTAGTCCCTTGTTACATTTTTGAAAATCCAGCGTGAGGGGGTTCTCTGAGGAAGCCACTGGCGAAACGCGTCAGGACTTCCTAACTACCTCACCTTTATTGTCAAGTTAAGTTCTTCAACATGCTTGCACTTTAATTTATTCAAGTTCACAGTTTATCAAGAAATGGATACTTTAAAATTACATAGTGATTTAAATACAATTTAAACCTTTCTACCGATTGAAGATGGTGCAACTCTTGAAAGCACTCACAGGGGCTTGTCCATTTATTGGTTCTGAGCATCTTCTCGGTTAAAAAGGATTTCATTGTTCATCGTCCCTTTATTTGGGGCTTGTTTTCCATTATATGAAGTGTCATTCTCTAAACAGAATATATCAGCAGTTTGACTCCTGAGGCAGGCACTGAGGTGCCAAAACACAGGCTGTGTTGAGTCTGATGTTTGTGTTAGTGCAATAAAGGCCCAGTTGAAGCATCTCTTTCATCCCTACTTTTGTTGATTGTGTGATATTTCATAGAGGTGATTCTCCATTATTTTCTTTTTTGTTTGTTTGCACTGATCAGAAAATGTGGGCAGACAAGAGGGCTAAGGGCTAGAAACTTACTGATTGTGTACCGATGGTTTTACGATCATTTCCCGACCTGATTCACTAAACAGCTGTGCAATCAATATCCGATCCAATTTGCATATTCAAATGAGGGGAAATGCCATGCATAAGTAGCAGAGCAGCGATTCACTAAACAGAAGAAGGAACCCGGTTGGGGTTGCCAATCCAAACTGAAGCAACTGTCCTGCTCTCTGCCGCCCTGAAATCAAAATCAAAAATAAAATCATGAAAATAAAACTGAAATCTCCCTGCTCTCTGCCACCCTGCCTCTCTGCGAGCCCATAGTTTTAACCCACAGGTTTAAAGCGTGTTCTGTTCTGTAGTACTTCCTGTTTTTTATTTATTTTCTGTCCTATGGGAGACTGCAGCCAAGTTCGAGAGAGAGGGAGGAGGAGTTAACATAAGTGGGCAAGAGTTACAGGTAGCACCTAACATAATTGGTTGCACAATGTTCTGTGGGTGGAGGAACTCCTTCCCCCCTGTAGCACTGATTGGGAGGATGTTCTGTTCCATTCTGGCTGCACAAATTGAAATGATTCCTGTGCATGCGTCTTGATCACTCTACAGCACAGGTGTCAAAGTCGGTCCTCGAGGGCCGGAATCCAGTCGGGTTTTCAGGATTTCCCCAATGAATATGCATGAGATCTATGTGCATGCACTGCTTTCAATGCATATTCATTGGGGAAATCCTGAAAACCCGACTGGATTACGGCCCTCGAGGAGGGACTTTGACACCCCTGCTCTACAGTGATCCATGGGATTGCTTGTGGGCGTGCGTCCGATCAGATCATTTGAATGCAGGAACTGTTGTGAATCAGTCTCCGGCAAGACTTGGCCGAGAATTGCCCAAAAATGATCCAGGACGCAGAGTTTAGTGAATCTAGGCCTAAGTGTCATCCAGCTGCCAAGAGGGTTCTCCTGTATTAATTAGGCTTCTTCTTTTTCAGCTCATGCTTGCCTCTGTTCTTACCTGCCTCTTTGAATCCCTCAGTCACATATTACGGTGAGTTGCTGATCGACACAGCTTGTGCAGTATCTCCCTTTTCACCCAACATCATAGGAGCAAGAAGAAGGCTGGCAGTAGTACCTGGCAAATTAAATGATCTGTATCTGCAGATTGTGATGAATTTCCCTCTCAGACTCTTTGTGGCCGGACTGGCCTAGTTTGATCCATCTCTGAGGTTCATGCAGTAAGAATTGTACACTACCAGGCAAGATATTCCCAATTCAGAACTTCCACTGAGGCTGTGGCTATTGCAAAGACAGAAATTATAGCCTTGAGGGATGGGGAAACATTATTCTCTTTGCATGAGATTGATGACTAGATTGACAGAGTCAAGGCCTATGGTTCAAACGCAGAGAGCCATTGGCCCATGATAGCCTTTAGATTGGATTATTTATTTATAGACCACTTATAGCCTAAGTGGTTTACATTCAGGTACTGCATATTTCCCTATCTGGCCTGGTAGACTCACACTCTATCTAATATTCCTGGGGTATTGGGGGATTAAGTGACTTGCCCAGGGTCACAAGGAGCAGTGTGGGAGATGAGCCCACAACCTCAGGGTGCTGAGGCTATTGCTCTAACCACTGCACTACACACTTAGATTGGATTATTTCACACTAAAGTTTTAAGGCGTTTACAATAAATCAATTTAAAACAATAATTTCCACAAAAAAACCCAAAGTTCACCAATACAATTCTCAATTGACAGCCATCCTCCCCAGATAATACAAATAACCAGCAAGTACAACAATGAATGCTTAAGAGAAAGTGTCCTGAAAGATCCAACTCTTCAGTGTCTTCCAAAAACTAAAATAACTTGCAATAACATGTTCCACAGAAAAAGACCCACAGAGCAAAACGTTCAATTTCTTATAGAACTTAGCAGAATTGTTTCCAGAAAAGGAAGCTATAATAAGGGATGCTAAGAGGAACATAAAGAGTACTGAAAATCTTGTTTAACCAATACTTCAGAAAGCTATTTTGCTACATTTTTGGAAGAGTCTTGAAGACAAAACATAATAAAGTAGACTTTCAGTTAACTGGTACCCATGGGGATTGGTAGATGCTGGATAAATGTAGTTTCCAGTTGCTTGAGAGTTACTGTTAAAAATAGATCTAACTATCGTACATACAGTACTCGAATATAAACTGAGACTTTTGGCCAAAACTGTGGGCAGCTGTGTGGGGAAGTTAAAAGCACACAGTGAGCTGCTGCTAGGGGGAGGAGCAGGGCTGGATTAATGAATAGGCCCAAGAGGCGTGTGCCTAGGGCCCGAAGTTGTCAGGGGGGCACGCTGCCGAAACAAACAGGACTCAGATATTTTTTTTTTCCTTTCAGCAGCGCCAGGCCCCCCCTCCCCCGGGAAAGATTGGCAGCGCTGGGCTCCCCGCCACCCGGAAAGATTGGCAGCATTGGGCCCCCCTCTTGGGAAAAATCAGAAGCTCCCCCCCCAAGCAGTGGCGGCAAGTTTCGGCAACCGTTCCTGCAAGCAGTGCTCAGCATCCCCTCTGACACAGCTTCCTGTTTCTATCTGGGCGGTTCGCATCAGAAGGGGAGCCTTGGGGCCGGAGCAATGTGGCGCATAACATCATTGAGTGGCTTCAAGAAGGTGGAGGACCTGGCGCTGGTCAGTGGGGTGGGTGCCGCTAGGCTGGAGGTCAAGTTCGAGATCTGCATGGGTCAGCACTTGCCTGCCTCCGTGCGCTGGGAGCACAACGGGGGCTGTAGCTGGCATGCAAGCCGCAGCCCAACCCCACTTCGCTGAGTCTGCAGAGCGAAGAGCTTGAGCTCCCTACCGGCGGCCTGGGGCAGCTGCAGGTGGTGCCCGCACCCCTCGCGCCCTTCTCCAGCGTGCACAAGGGCCTATCCTTGCTGCGCGTGGCCACATGGAACCTACAGTGCTGCTCCATGGACAAGGCCAACAACCCAGTGCTCTGCTGGAGAACGGGTAAGGGATCAGCGGTATTAAGCAAATGCTTCACTTTGGCCAGGAGGGGCAATTTGGGGGTGAATGCTGTGCTGCCGACGGATGTGTGGGGGAGAAGAGAAATGCTGCTTCTGCAAAGGGAAGGGAAGGGAAGGGGGGAAGAGAAATGCTGCTGCACCCAATTGGGGAGAGAGAGGGAAAGAGGGAGAAGGAAAAGGGAGAGAAATGAGCGATGCCAAGTCATGGGAGGGAGATACCAGACCATGGAGGGGGAGGGGGAAATGCCAGGGCATGGGGGAAGGGAAAGTGACAGATGCCAGGCCAGGGGAAAAGAAGGAAGGAGGAAGGGAGAGAAAGGAAGGAGAGGGTATGCCAGATAATGGAGGGGGAGGGAAGGAGGAGTTGGAAGGAGAGGAGAGATGCCAGGGCATGGGGGGAGGGAAGGAGATAGAGATGCCTGACCATAGGGTGGAGTGGTTAGGAAGGAAGGAAAGGAGAAGAAAGAGATGCCAAAGCATAGGGGAGGGGTGAAGACAGAAAAATGGAGAGGGGGTGAAGCTGAAATGAATCATGTACAAAGGAAAGAAGGGGCACAGGATAGACAGTTTATGGAAGGAGCATAGAAAGAGGGAAGATACCATATGGAACGGGGAGAGGGCAGACAGAGAAATGGAAGGGGTAGAGAGAGAGGGCAGACAGTGGATGGAAGGGGCTGATGCTGCATGGAAGACAGAGGACAGATGCTGTCTAGAAAGAAGAGAGTGAGGACAAGATGATTAAAGCAAGGGGAATTTGTTCAGAGATGTTTGGGGGTTGCATAGAAGAAAAACTGTGCACTGGTATGCTAATCTTTGTTTTGAATTAAAAAAAGAAATAAAAGTGGAAATAAAGAAGTAAATAAGAAAATAGATAAATGGGGGCGGGGAATGGGTGGGGCAGGGCCAGGGGGGCCCAGTGTACTTGTGTGCCTAGGGGCCCTTGAATCCTGCCCTGGGGAGGAGAGGTATTGCTGGACATGGGGAAGGGGAGAGGGAGAGATGCTGCTGGACAGGGAAGGAGAGAAAGGGAAGGGAGAGGAGATACTACTGGATATGGGGAAGGGAGAGGAAGAGGTGCTGCTGGACAGGGGAGGAGGGAAAGGGAAGGAGGAAGAGGTACTGTTGGACATGGGGAAGGAAGAGGTATTGCTGGATAGGGGAGGAGAGAAAGGGAAGGGAGAGGAGATATTGCTGGATATGGGGAAGGGAGAGGAAGAGGGTGCTGCTGGGAAGGGAGAAGAGATACTGCTGGATATGGAGAAGGGAGAGGAAGAGGTGCTGCTGGGCAGGAGAGGAGGGAAAGGGAGGAGGAAGAGATACTGCTGGACATGAGGAAGGGAGAGGTGCTGCTGAGCAGGTGAGGAGGGAAAGGGAAGGAGGAAGAAGTCCTGCTGGACATGAGGAAGGGAGAGGTGCTGCTGGACAGGGGAGGAAGGATAGGGAAGGAGGAAGAGGTACTGCTGGACATGGGAAAGGGAGAGTAAGAGGGGCTGCTGGATAGGTGGAGGAGGGAAAGGGAAGGGAGAAAAGGTGCTGCTGGATCTGACAGAAGGGAAGGGA
Source organism: Geotrypetes seraphini (assembly GCF_902459505.1). Classification (NCBI taxonomy): domain Eukaryota; kingdom Metazoa; phylum Chordata; class Amphibia; order Gymnophiona; family Dermophiidae; genus Geotrypetes; species Geotrypetes seraphini. Next base: position 79,463,989 of record NC_047096.1, on the reverse strand, counting down.
AAGGTACAGCTAGACTTGAAGGGAAGGGAGAGGTGCTCTATGCTGGAGGGAAGGGTGAGATGGTGCATGGGGAGAAAGCATAGTTGTGAGTTGGGGGAAGGAAAGAAAATTGTTGCAGGGATGATGAGAGAGGGAGAAATGGAGTGGAGTGGATGGAGAATTGATGCATGGGGAGAGAGCATGTTATGAGTAGGGTTGGGGAGAGATGTACTGGGAGTGTGAGAGAAGGAGGAATGTCACACTCGAGGGAAAGGGCAAGGAGAAAGAGAAAGTGTGCAGGAGGCACAAAGTGTTGGACTCATGGAGAGAGAGATGGGGAGATGTTGGATGGGGAGTGCAGGAAGGAGAAATGTCACACTCAGGGGGAGAGGGCAGAGAGTGAAAAGTTGGACTCATTGAGGGAGAGACAGATGTTGGGGGAGAGAATGAGGACCAAACGAGAGGAAACATGCAGGAGGCAGAGCGAAAGACATATTGGACTGGTGGAGGGAAAGGAAGGAGAAATGTTAGACTGGGAGGGGGTCCAGAAAAGAGGAAGGAAGGGGATATGTTGGATTGGAGGGGGCAGAAAGAAGAAAGGGAGAGAGATATGTTACACTGGGGGGGGGGGGGAGGAGATGACTCAAGGAAGGGAGAGGTGCCAAACCTGGGAATAGAAGGGAAGGAGGTTAGAGAGAGATGCCAGACAGTTGAAAGGAGAGGAGAGAGATGCCAGCCTGTGGGAAGAGGGAAAAGGAAGGAGAGAGATGTTGGACCACTGGGAGGAGGTACGGAAGGAGAGAGATGTCAAACCATGGAAATGGGGAGGGAAAGTGAGAAATGCCAGACCATGGGAGAGGAGAGAGAGAGAGAAAGGGAAGGTAAGACATGGAAAAGTAAATTTTGAGAAGAAAGCAGAAAAATGGAAAAAAGTTGATTGTTAAAAGTTAATGCCAAAGATAGAGAATGATAAGGGTAAAAATTGGTCCCTGTCCCCGCGAGCTCAGCCTCATCCCCACAAGCTCGGGCCCCAGCTTGACCTTCCCCACGAGCTCAGTCCCTGTCCCCTTCCCAACCGGACAAGCCTCAAATAGTTTTGCACTGATTTTATTAAAGTATAAAAAGAATCAATATTCTGTAACAATTGTCATTTTATAAATCACAAATAATACAGAGCAAGGATTAACAAAACCCCTGTCTCCCTCTCACAAATACCACTTCCACTATTGAAAAAACTGAAGACAAATTATTACAGAAGCTAAATAGAAAAATCAAGCTAACGGAATACTTCAGTCACACATGGCAGGAATAGTGTTAGGGGAGTGCAACTAGGGCAACTACCCCCTGGTCAGAGAGAGCCCTAAGCCAGCTGGAAGCTAAAGAAGCACAGCCTAGGCTTTGCAGTCCCAAGTTATGTCTAACACCAGCTCTAGCAGGATACATATTTCTAATCTGATATATTCTAATCACAAAATAGAAAATATATTTTTTTTCTACCTTTTGTTGTCTGGTCATTTTATTCTTCACATCACTTTGGTCTCTGGTTTCTGTTTCAATCTGTCTACTCTTAACTCACTTGCCAGGTCTCCTGATCATTTGACATGTCTTCTTTTTCTATACTCACCATTCATCTTCCATCTCTGTGTATGTTTTTCCCCCATGTTCAGCAAGCATCTCCCTTCTTTGTCTCCTATACTTCCCTTTCTAGTATTTCCCCTGTACCCATCTCTGTCTTCATTATCTCACCATTCTATGATCCCCTCCTCCTGTGTACAGTATCACTCTTCTATATCCCTATGCCCCCCTGTCCAACATCTTCCATCTATGTTCTTATTCTCCTCCATGTCTAGCCATCTTCTCTCTTGTGTCCATATACCTTCCCATGTCTAGCTTTACTCCTTTGTGTTCATATACTACCCCATGCAGATGCAGCATTCCCCTTTTTGTCCCTGTTCCTATGCTCCCATCCATGCCCACCATCTCCCCTCTTTTTGTATATTTCCCTGTGTCCAGCTTCTCCCATGTCTTACTCCCTTACACCATCCTCCCTCCGCTATGTTCAATATTTCACTCACTGCTTTCATCTTTTCTCTTTCCCTTTCTTTCTCTCTTTTCCTCCCTGCAGGTCCTGCACCTCTCTCGCTTCCCTCTAGCCCCCTTTTCATGGGTCCAACACCTCTAACCCTCTCTCTTCAGTGCCCAGGTGTGGGTCTGGCACCTCTTCCTTCCCTCCAGCTCCACTCCACCCACCATATGGGCCCAGCAACTGACTCCCTTCCCTTCAACTCCAGCCAGTTCAGCAGCCCAAGCACCTCCCTCCCCCTTCACAGGTGCAGCAGCATCCCCCCTCCCTCACAAGACCAGGAGCCCTCTCCCTCCCACCCTATCACAGGTCCAACATCCCCCACCCTCCCTCCCTCGCTCCTGAAGGCGGGCGGTAAAAAATAAACAAAACAACAAACCTTCCACTCTCCTGGGTTGGCCCCTTCGTGCCTCATGGGGCAGGCCTACCAGCCTGTTAGAATCTTCCTTCATGGAGGGCTGCTCTGGCTGGAAGTTACATCAGAAGGTGGAGCTCAACGTTAAGAAGGTTCCAGTCAGAGCAGCCTTGCATGCAGGAAGCTTCTAACAGGCTGGTAGGCCTGCCCCATGAGGTGCGAAGGGGCCGACCTAGGAGAGTCGCAGATTTGTAGTTGGGGTTTTTTTTGCCACCTGCCATTGGGAGAGGGAGAGTGGAGAGCTGTCGGACCCGCGATAGGGAGGGGGCTGCTGGACATTTGTGCTGGACTCGCAAGGTGGGGGCTGCTACTGCACCCATGACTGCAAAAGGGGGCTGCTGGACATGTGATCGTGAGGAGGGCTGCTGACTGGGAGGGGTGGGAAGAGAGGCAACTCAGAGCAGATACTTTACTGCAGGGACAAGGTCATTCACCGCTCCATGGGGCAGTGAATGGCTTTGTCCCAGTACCCACAGCAACCAGTCTTTTTTTCCCCCATTCCTGCAAATTACTTGTGGCTACCCATGGCTACCTCGGGTAACAATCACCATGTCATTCTCTAGCGAAAGATGGATGCAGGGCAGAAAGTGAAGAAGGAGAGAAAAACAGTTAAGAGTACAGACAGAAGAAAGTGCAACCAGAGACTGAGAAAAGATGATCAGAATAATAAAATCACCAGACAACAAAGGTAGGGGAAATGATTTTATTTTCAATTTAGTGGTTGAAATGTGTCAGTTTTGAGAATTTATATCTGCTGTGTATATTGTGTGTATATGAAAAAAGAATGGAAAAAACTGCATTACAATTAGTAATGGGGGGGGAGCTTGGGCAGTTAGTGGTTGGGGGTATTTAGTTGATATTTGTTAGACTTATTGGGTACTTGGCTTGAAGCAAATGAGAAACTGAACTAAGCTTCCCTGGTTTTCAGCCTGGTGCTATAACCACTAGGCTACTCCTTTATAATTAATTTTAAGACGCATGCAATCCTATTTCTATAAACAGCAATTCCATCTTCTCACTGAAGTCTTTATATATCTCACTTAGACACCCCCCCCTACACACACACACACACACACTTTTACTAAGCTGCAGTGGAGGCTTCTACTGCAGCCCGGAGCACTAAATACTCCAACATTCATAGGAATTCTATGGGCGTTGCATTTAGCGCTCTGGGCTGCGAAAGAAACCTCCACTGCAGTTTAATAAAAATGTGTGTGTAGGGTTAGGGTTAGATTATTTGCAATGTCCTTTATGCTGCTCTCTCCACTAGACTGCAGTAAAAGCTTCAGTTAATGCAAAACATGGCTGCGAGGTTAGTACATAGAAAAATCATGGTAGATAAAGGCCAAATGGCCCATCTAGTCTACCCATCCGCAGTAACCATTATCTCTTTCTCTCTCTGAGAGATCCCAGGCCCTTTTGAATTCAGACAGTCTCTGTCTCCACCACCTCTTCTGGGAGACTGTTTCATGCATCTACCACTCTTTCTGTGAAAAACTATTTCCTTAGATTACTCCGGATACCCCCAACTATCATCTCTTAACTTCATCCTATGCCCTCTCATTCCAGAGCTTCCTTTCAAATGAAAGAGACTCAAATCATGCGCATTTACATTATGTAGGTATTTAAACATGTCTATCCTATCTCCCCTCTCTCACCTTTCCTCCAAAGTATACAGATTGAGATCTTTAAGTCTGTCCCCATACGCCTTATGATAAAGACCACATACCATTTTAGTAGCGTTTCTCTGGACCAACTCCATCCTTTTTATACCTTTTTGAAGATGTGGCCTCCAGAATTGTACACAATATTCTAAATGAGGTCTAACCAGAGTCTTATACATAGGCAACAATACTTCCTTTTTTTCTACTGGCCATACCTCTCCCTATGCAACCTAGCATCCTTCTAGCTTTTCAACCTGTTTGGCTACCTTAAGATCATCACATACAATCACAGCCAAGTTCCGTCCTTCTGTCGTGCACATAAGTTCTTCACTCCCTAAACTGTATCTTTCCCTCGGGTTTTTGCAACCCAAATGCTTGGCCTTGCATTTTTTAGCATTAAATTTTAGCTGCCAAATTTCAGATAGGATAACCCCACTTCTTCATAGTCTATACTGGTTACCAGTGAGCTCTCATGTATCTTTTAAGGTAGGAGGTATGTTTAAAATAACGCATGGCCAAGCTCCCCAGTATATGGTACACTTAATTTTCTTTCACACCTGATCAAGTTCCTGAGATCCCAGGATAGAAAGAAGATCTTAGATCTTTTATTGCTAATTTCCAAAAAAAATATAACAGAGTGGTAATATCTTCTTTCCCCTTGCAGGTGGCCTTGCTGTGGAATAAGCTTCCTTTGTCTCTACATAATCACAGGGGACTAGTTTTTATTCCTTTGGCATTTGAAAACTTCTTGTTTGGAAAATCTATAGAGAATCCTGAATGAAGGCACTACCCTGTTATTCCAGTAACTCATGTTATTACATATTGAGAAAGCTAAGAAATAGTCATTATTGTATATCCTAACATTGACCAGATAGATCTTCTGTAATCTACTTGAATTCACAATGGATTTAGTGGAATATAAAATCCAGATTAAATTAAATGATGTAACCTCCCTTCAATAACAGAGTTATACTCCAGCAGCTGAATTTAAAGTGGATCTTTTGAAATGTTAAAGTACTTTTAATGTTTAACTGTGGGGGAGAGGAACATTTTGGTTAGATTGCAGAACCAGAACATAACTCACCCTGGCCACCACATGCTGTTTTCTGACTAGGGTGGACAGGTGTCTGGATCTGTGCCAGCCAGTCTTGTGTTCTCCCTATCTCCTGCCTGACAAAATAACTTGGGGGAGGAGGGGGAAAGCAGCCAAAGAGATCTGGAGTCATTTTCTCCACAATGCTGAGAGAGCCTGTCCCTCACTACCTTCCCTTGTCTATCATAGTATCAGCACTGACTGCAGGAAGTTTGAAACATATGTGCACGCATTTTCTGATGCTGCTCAGGAAGTGTCTGCACAATTTTCAAACCGGGGATGGTTGGTGCCGGTGCTACAGTGGAAGAGGAAGAATGATGTGGAGCAAAGGGGAAGGCTCTCACAGCTGTGTGGAGGAGAGCATCAAGTGGCAAGTGATGGGGTAGGCAGAGGGGGTATCGCTGGCAGATGGGAAGGATGAGAAAGGTAGATGTTATGGAGGAGGGAGAGGCAGGGGCCAACAAAATAAAAAGATTTGTAGGAAGAGGAGAAGTTAAGTGGAGGGAGGAGGTACGAGCTGGGGAATAGAGAATGACACGGGGACAAATTTTTCCCCGTCCCCACAGGTTTTGTCACTGTTCCTGTTCCTGTCCCTATCCCATGCCTTAACCGCACAAGCCTTAACGTGTTTGAGGCTTGTGCAGATGACAGAGCTTGCAAGAATGGGGCAGGGACAGGAAAAGAACTTGCGGGGATAGGATGGGAAAATGAGTTCCCATGGGGATGGGGAAAAATTTGTCCCCATATCATTCTCTACTGGAGAAGTAAATGAATCATGGGAGATTAAGAGAGGTGAGTGGGCTAGGATAGGCTGACTCTGGGGAGCTAAGCCTGGAGAAGAGAGGCGGTCAGCTCGGAAAGGATAAGAATAAGATGACATGCGGAAGGAGTAAACTTGTGGCTATGAGAGATAAGGGGTGAGCTGAGATGCAGCATAAGTCTAGGGGGCTGTGAGCCCTTGGTTGAAAGGCGAGAGCAAGAGAAGGAGTACAAAGAGCAAGAGAAGACAGGAGGAAGCTGAGAGAATATAGTATGGAGGGACAAGAAAGGAACAGAGAGGACAGAAGAATAAAGGGTAATACTCAGACATTCACCCACTCATTCACTGGAATGCGCTGCCTGGTATTCTGCAATTCTGTGAGGTGAGACTGAACTTTAAGAAAATGTTGAAAACGCAATTATTTGTCAGTGCCTTCATGTGCTAATGCTATTCTCTGTTAATGCCTTTCTGTCCTGTAAATGATTTTATGGGATTTTTGTGCTTCCATCTTATAGGTTGAATTTAAAAGAAGATTTTAATAATACCGTTAGTTAATGTCTTTTTGTGTTTGTCTTGTTGAAACATGTTTAGCATCTCTTAAATATGTATGCATGTAAATTTGTAAACCGCATAGTTTTATGCGGTATATAAATTTATTAATAAATAAAACACACATACTCACAAACAATCATACACACATATACACATACACTCACACATATTTATCCACTCACAGACCCCCCCACCTACACACTGTACCCCGTAATACCCATACCTCACCCACTAAAGCACATCACACCCAGGTACTCTGTACACAGTGTCACACGTTCTCCAAGCCCCCTTCTCATGCTCCAACCTCAAGGCTATTCTCCACTCATGCATCCCACCCAAAGCTGCTCCCAAAGTGCAGGCTAAATCAATTTAGGGAAGTTATGGCCTTGGGAGATTCAATAGTTAGCACTCGTAGACTAAGCAAGTGTTTGTGTTGCTTGGTATAATATGTTGAGTTGTATTTGTTTCTAAATTATGGTAATGATTAGAAATGATACATCTGTGAAAATATACATACTGTATATGGGGAGAGAAAGAGATTTACCACCTTATAGTAACATAGTAACATAGTAGATGACAGCAGATAAAGACCCGAATGGTCCATCCAGTCTGCCCAACCTGATTCAATTTTAAATTTTTTATTTTTTATTTATTATTTATTTTTTTTAATTTTTTTAAATTTTATGAAGAGATTCATGCAAATTCAGTACAAGCATTTTGTCTTCCCCTTCTGGAGATGAATTCCCTCCTTTTGGAGAACTCTGAATTTTTCTTTAATTCAGACTTTTTATATCTTCCTTCTCAACCACATGATGGCCATCCTAACTCTTAAACATCCTAATATTGCAGTTCTCTCCCCAAAACTTGTAGCAATATCCCCCTACACATACCACAACCTTCCACACACGTCCCAGCACAGAGCTGCAAAGTTACCCAGTCCTAGGAGGAAGACTCCTGGCCAGTCCTGGTTTTGAACTGACATCCCAATTCCATCTACATAAGAACAGCCATACTGGGTCAGACCAATGGTCCATCTATACCAGTATCCTGTTTCCACAGTGGCCAAGCCAGGTCACAAGTACCTGGCAAAAACCCAAATGGTAGCAACTATTGAAATCAGTGTTGCCCATCTCAAAATGTATCAGGACAGAGTTGTCATAAATCCAGGAATGGCCCAAAATCTCCCTCCTGGAAATGGCAGCCCTGCCACCATGCACACTATTTACATGTGTGTAAACATTCTTCCCTCATGTTTACAGTATGCCGCTGTTTTGCTTACAGGAAAAATGTGGAGAAACGGTCCCTTCTAGATAACTTGGACAGTGCTTTCCTGGTGATGGATGAGATTGTGGATGGCGGGTAAGCAACTGGAGCCAGTGGAGGAGGGAAAGCAAGCATAAGGTTCATGCTGCAAGGCAGGAGTGAGGTACAATGGCAGAGTTGTCTATGAGGGGCATCTCAGCACTGGAATAGCAGAGGCTGCTTCAGGGCAGGAATGAAGTGAATTAGTGGAGCTGTTGGGAGGGGTCAGTACTATATTAGTAGGACATATGGTATATTAGCTGTATTATATGAAACTCACAATATATGAGCATTTTACACTGGAGTTTCTTCATTGCACTGTGTCCTATTTTGAGAGGTACCAAACAAAAACAAAAAAACGGAATAAAATATATTTAAATGCCTTTAGACCAAGAAGGTGCTCAGATTCCATGAATGGAACGGAAATTCTCAAAGCAGAGGACAAACCCCTATAGAGACTTTCACCAAGTCTATCACTGCACCAACTTCTAAGGTAGAAAGGTAATTAAAATATAGTCCATTGTGACGTAAATGTGTAAAAGTCCATAAATGTAAATAGATTTTTGGATTTTTTTTAAATTTCTTTTTTTCTATTTTCTTTTTATCTTTATTTTGGTTCTAAGTAGAACAACCAAGTGCAAAAAAGGTCAACTTAACTTAAGTGTCCATACAGCATGATCCGACAAGGTTCTAACGCGTTTTGCCAAATGGCTTCTTCAGAGAACCCGCTTGTGCTGAATGTAACTCCAATTTTGACTCCTTCCTCATTCAAAACTTTTCATTTCCTGTGACAGGGTTTGTCCTCTGCTTTGAGAATTTCCGTTCCATTCATGGAATCTGAGCACCTTCTTGGTCTAAAGGCATTTTAAATATATTTTGTTCCGTTTTTTTTTGTTTTTGTTTGATTTCAATTGCTTTTAGGGACATCATTTGTGTACTCTTACCCAGTTATTATATTGGGAATCCAGAACTATTTTGAGAGGTGACATGAAGAAAGTTATTCTCCTTTTTTAAAAAAATCTTTGGCTTCAAATTGCAGAGTGATCCTGGAGTGCGACTCTCAGCAGGTGATACAGAAGTTGAACTTCAGGGTAAGGCATGGCAGTGGCCTCTCCTACCTCCTTCCTTCCTGTGTTCTCACTGTCCAGCTCTTCTCATTCCCGTTTAACCCTCTCTGTCGCAGACTGCCTCAGAGCCTGCTTATGGATTCGTTTTGTTTGACTATATCACTGGTACTGCAGAGCAGAGCAGCTCTGCTTCCAGAAGGTGCCAGACGTAGGCAGCACCGTGAGTCCATTTCTGCATGATTGTGTGTAAAGTGTTCTTTGCTACTGTCATGAAGGGGAGGGAAGATGCAGACCGACCGGCACTAGCTTGTCTAAGAACACCTCAGACCCTGAAACAGCAGGGTCTGAGCATTCTCCTCCCTCAGGATCTCTTGGGGGAAAGGTGCCATCACCATCGGAGAATAAGGAAAGAGGTAGGAGGGCTGAACTCGCTTGCACACAGTGCACTGTGTGTGTGTGTTAACACAATCTGCATATAACATATACAGCAAGAGACATTAAGGGGGCCCGAGTATTGTTAATACAAAAAAATATATTAAAGAGAGAAAAAAATTTTAATAAATAAATTCTCAAAATCAAAAATATAAATCCTAACACTGGATAATTTTAAATAAACATAATCTAACATAAAAGAACTGATTTGTGCTCAGTGACGTGAACGTTCAAAAATGCCACTGGGAGGCTATAAGATATTCAACTCCTTACATCATTGCACAAGCCCTCCCTGCCTCCATTGTAAATGTGCTCATAACACTTAATATCATAACTGAAAATCTGAAAAATAATAAATTACTTAGCTCAGTGGGTCTTTATAGATCCTTGTAAATTGCAAGCAGGGGGGTATCATAAAGTGCAAAAGCCGCCTGAGTATTGTGTCAGAAAGCATTCATCTTAGCAGTGAAAGAAAAGGCTACATAGAGAAAGCTGCACCGATTCCCCCCTCCCCCAATCCTGCCATGATAGTAAAACACATTAGAAATGTAGCACAATGAACTAACTAAAATTCAAAGATTTCAAAGATAGAAACTGACACTTTTGCTTTGCCACAAATGGAAGAATGGCCATAGTCTCACTTTCATTTAGCATGTTTGATTGTCTCTATGAGATTACGGTAAATGTGAAAAGGGCAGGAAATTCCTGGGCTGTGAACTCAAAGAAAGAAATATTCAAAAGACCCCTCCCTCCCCCAACACACACACTTCACTTGGGCAGCTCTGCAACTGATCTCATTTTACCTATATGAAATAACTTTTCCCCTCTGTTGTGAAACAGTCCAGGGGCCAAAGCCATCCTCTTCGTCCTTTCCACTTTGGGCAGAGCTGGCTCAGGGGTCTCTGACATCCAAGGCAAACTCTCGGCTTTGTACTCCCATGCCACTCTGCCCCACCCTAAGTCTATTATCTCTACTTCCCCCCACCCAAGGTGTCCCCAATCACTCCTCTCCTTCATCTCTCTCTGCCATCATTGCTGCTTCCGGTGCCACAAGTGTACATGACTGGGCCTCTGAGCATCTGTGCCCTCAAGGCTCACATGATCTGACAAGAGGCATCAGGCCTTGAGCAGATGCACATGGGAACAGATATTGAAAGGCCAAAGGGCTGCCATGCACTGTGCTGACTGTGCCACACACCCACATCCCAGGAGCCTTCCACTCTAGGCAGAGACCTAATCCACATAGTAGGAGGAGGAGGAGGAGGAGGAGGACTGGCCCTGACTTTGGGGGTTAAATCCACCTAGTAGTAAGCTTGGCCTTAGTTTGGGGATTAATTTTGCAGGTGCCCACTTTATTAAAAAAAAAATAAAAAAAATCTTATACTCTGACTTTGAAAATTAGCCCAGGAAATCTACCCAGTTTTTACAGCTACTAACTTGTGTGGAGAATTTTAAATGTGTTTATATTTTGCCATCTTATGCAACTAAGTGCAAAGCCATCCCAATCCTCCCTTGGGATTACCCCCTCAATTTGTGGCTAAAATTATGTGCGTGGAGATAGTACATGCTGTTTTCCTGCACATGAGGTGAACAGCTTTATAAAAGACCATTTTCCCTAAGGAAATGGCTTGGAACTGGAAGATGACCCTCCCTATGCTCAGACTTGCAACTTAAGAAAACAGAAAAAAATCTGATTCAGGGTCCCTGTCCATATGTGCTCATATATTCTCAACACACCTAAAAAAAAGTTATGCAATTTAGATAAGCTACAAACGCACTTCCCCATCCCACGTGCACAGGAGTATGCCCTCCCACCCACTGCTGCTTGTACTAATATTGATGAACTTTCTTTCCTGCAGGTGGATGAAAACCTACTGTCTGAGCAGAGCGTTGCCCAGGTAAGGAGATGACATGTTACCCTTCTGAAAGTGTAAAATATGGGGGAGAAGGATGTGCTGAAAGGGACGGGGTGGGGGGGGGAGGCATCTATCACATAGAGCAGTGGATCGCAAATTGTGTGCCTACTGAGATATCAGGTGTGTCGCAGTACACTGGGAAAGAGGACAGGTACCGGTGCCGGCTGACTGTCTACTCGTGAAGAAAGGCACGTCTTATAAGCAATCTCCCGACGCCAGCACCTCTTCTCTCTGCCGGTCCTTCTCTTGGCGCAAGGTCTGTTTTTGAAGGGCCTTTGCGCGTGCGCTGACATCGGCATGCTGACGTCATGCCTACAAGTGATGTCATCACGCTGACGCTAGTGCACTTCTGGGTGTCTCGAGCCGGGGACACTAGGTTTAGTGTGCCCCAGCTCGAAAAAGTTTGCGAGACACTGGCATAGAGAGTGGGGGGGCAGGGAGCAGCATACCAGAAGCAGTGAGGAAGGCACTCCGTTCTCCGTCTGAGAACCTGGGGGAACTGTGATCGATTCCCACTGTGTACAGTTACCAAACGTCCGGGAAAACCCGGACATGTCCTCTTTTTAGAGGACTATCTGGGGTCCCAGATGGACTTTCCAAAACCCGGCAGTTTGTCCGGGTTTTGGAAAGTCCCGACGAGCTCCGGCCACATCTGGAGGGCATCTGAGCAAACGTGGATGTCACACACATCTGCGCATGCTCCAAGCCCTCCAGACATGGCCAGAGCTTGTCAGGGAAGAAGAGATGAGGTTTTTGGGGTCGGGACTGGAGGTTGAATTGAGAGGGTCTGGGATGGAACAGGGAAGAGCCGAAGGTGGAATGTGACGGGCTGGAGGTGGAACAGGGCGGAGCCATGTGTCTGGATTTTGGCAGCCCAAAAAATGGTAACCCTACCACCGTGGCTCTTTGTGACTCTGAGAAAATCAGTTAACCCGCTGTTGCCCCTCGGAACTAAAAATTAGATTGTGAGCCACTAGGGACAGAGAAAGTATCTGCATATAATAAAAAAACGTAAACCACTTCAGTTGTACCACAAAAAGGCAGTTTATCAGTTCCATGATCCCATTTATTCCAAAGGTGGATCATAAAACTTCCACTCCCACCTCCTCCACCTGCATTCAGCCCAGGCAGAACTGGCTTTATACCCCAATGGGAATCAACCATGGACCAGAAATGAGCAGCCTCTCTCCTCCATTAATGACCCCCCTGGCCAAGAGCCCTCACCTGGAGTACTGCGTCCAGCACTGGTCGCTGTACATGAAGAAGGACACGGTACTACTCAAAAGAGTCTAGAGAAGAGCGACTAAGATGGTTAAGGGGTTGGAGGAGCTGCCATACAGCGAAAGATTAGAGAAACTGGGCCTCTTTTCCCTCAAACAGAGGAGATTGAGAGGGGACATGATCGAAACATTCAAGGTACTGAAGGGGATAAACTTAGTAGATAAGGACAGATTGCTCACCCTCTCCAAGGTAGGGAGAACGAGAGGGCACTCTCTCTAAAGTTGAAAGGGGATAGATTCTGTACAAACGTAAAGAAGTTCTTCTTCACCCAGAGAGTGGTGGAAAACTGGAACGCTCTCCCAGAGGCTATAATAGGGGAAAACACCCTCCAGGGATTCAAGACTAGGTTAGACAAGTTCCTGTTGAACAAGGACATACGCTGGTAGGGCTAGTGTCAGGGCGCTGGTCTTTGACCAGAGGGCCACCACGTGAGCGGACTGCTGGGCACGATGGACCACTGGTCTGACCCAGCAGCGGCAATTCTTATGTTCAAGTTAGATCCTTGCCTGTTCCTTGGTCCTACAGAAAAACATTAAATTCCCTTTTCCTTAGTATTGTTGATTTCTTAGCAGTTTAGAGACTTGCTAAATCCAGCATTTTTGGACTCCAGCTTGCATTTTAATTCCATTCTTCCCTCAAAAGGATCTTCAAACCACCTAGACTCTACTACTACTATTAATTATTTCAAGAGTGCTACCAGACGTACGCAGCACTGTACAGAGTCACAAAGGAGACGGTCCCTGCTTGGAAGAGCTTATAATCTAGACCAGGGGTGGGCAATGAGGGCCGAAATCCAGTTGGGTTTTTAGAATTTCCCCAATGAATATGCATGAGATCCATTTGCATACAATGGGAGGCAGTGCATGCAAATAGATCTCATGCATATTCATTGGGGAATTCCTGAAAATCTGACTAGATTCCGGCCCTCGTTGCCCACCCTGATCTAGACAAATAAACAGGATGCCAAGGTGGGGGATACAGTTTGAGGGGATGGTTAATCTGCTGGCTAGGGTGATGAGCAGTGGGCAGAAGGAAGCAAGGCTAAATCAAAAAGGTGGGTTTTCAGTCTACTTTTAAATGAGGAAAGGGAACTCAGTTTATTCCAGGCATACGGGGCAGCTAGATGAAGGGAACAAAGTCTGAAATTGGCAGTGGAGGAGAAAGGTACAGATAAAAGCAGCTTATATGAGGAACTGAATTCTCAGGGAGGTGTATAAGGAGGGATAGGAGAGGAGAGATACTGAGGGGCTGTGGCACGAACACATTTGTAGGTTAGTAATAGGACTCATATGAAGCGCTTTCTTTTTCAGGTTTTGCAGTCCGCCAAAGAACAGATCAAATGGTCCTTGTTAAAGTAAGGAGAATTCTTCAAAGAAGTTACAATTCAAAGATCAGTGTTAATGGAAGAGGTGTGCTGTGCTGTGCTTTTGTTACTGACAACTTTCAACACTAAAGCTTTTGCAAACAGAAAATGCCAAGGACTAGATTTGAAGAGATTCGCTGAAGAATTAGCCAAAGATTCAAAACATGAGAACGTTGCAAAAGAGAAATTTAATTGAATGGATCAGAAAAACAATTCTCTATCTGACTTTACCAGTGCAAATGAGAATTTAGAACCTGAAAAGTTTAACAAGAGGCACACAAAAGACTTTTAAAAAAAAATAAAATAAAAAAGCCTGTTTAATAATTTATGATGATGTGAGGCCTGTAAAAAAGGTGAATGGATCTGACAGATAAGACAAAGGCACAAGGTGACAAAACTAACTATAATTCACTGGCAACAACCAACTGTTATTTTCAAATTTGATTTTAAAGTTTTCTATCTATTTATTTCTGAATAAGAAACATTTAAAGTGGATTTAAGAAAGCAGTTCTCTCACACCTCCACTACGTTCACAAATGCAATTAGAAATATCTGAAGGATACTATTAAAAGCTCTTCAAAAAAGTCAGAAAGGAAAGGGTTCTTCAAGTAAAGAGGAACAGCAATACACACCTGGGAAGTGATTCCTGAGGCAGACAGCTGTTGCACCAGTAAGGGGCATCGTGTTCACATGACTATACAGTAAAACCTTGGATTGCAAGTAACTTGGTTTGCAAGTGTTTTGCAAGACAAGCAAAACATTTGATTAAATTTTAACTTGATATACAAGCAATGTCTTGCAATACAAGTACATACAGTATACATACATCACAACTGAGCCGACGGTTCTTCTCTCTCTGACGCTGCAGGAGTGTAGTGACTGTTCTAAATGAATGAGGTCTTGCAATATGAGCACATAAAGTATACACGCGTCACATCATCACAACTGAGCCAATGGTTCTTCTCTCTCTGATGCTGCAGGAGTGTAGTGACTGTTCTAAATGAGCAAGGTCTTGCAATACAAGTACGTATAGTATTTTGTAATAAAGTTTTTAGGTTGTGGAATGAATCGTCCGAGTTTCCATTATTTCCTATGGGGAAATTTGCATTGATATACAAGTGCTTTGGATTACAAGTATGCTTCTGGAACAAATTATGCTCGCAAACCAAGCTTTTACTGTATTTCTGATTGTGCTGTCTGCTGCCTATTAGACTACAAATTCTGAAACAGGGTTTGTTACAGATTCACTAAAATTTTGAGAAAGCCTATTCACTGTTCTATGTTTTCATGGTTGTTAGTACAGTTATTGTTCTTCATTTTAGATAAGGCACAAGGATCTAAATCTACACTTCTCCCTCCATAATCGCTGTGATAGGGGATTAACAAACCCGCGAATACAGAAAAACTGCAAATAACTTTTTCATATGTTGTTCGCTGTTTTCTATTAAAAACCATCGTGAATATGGTGAAACCACGAATAACATGGTAGGAGGCCTGGCCTGTTCCTGAAGGAGAGGCAAAACACTGAAGTGATTTTCTCTGTAAATGCTTGGAATCAGCGATTTCCCTATGCAAGCTGATGTAATTTGGGGGAAGGAGCCAGCAAGCTAAAAACCGCAAATAATTGAAACCGCAATTGCTGAAACTGCGAATGTGGAGGAAGAAGTGTAATCTAATGTCCAGTGCAAAAGGCATATGAGTCTAGGTTGTGTACCCCTACTTGCAAGTTTGTGTAGAAGGCATCATCTATATTTTTTCAGCTCTGCCTCCTCTGACACTGCTCTGTGCTCCTCAGTTTCTCTTTCTACATGCGAGTTGAAGGTGTCATTCTGATCTGCTCTGTTTTTGGGTTTATTATTTTCATTTTTTTTTCTATTTACTGTCAGAGGTTTTTGATGCTCAAGAGATACCCAGGTCTTCTGGGTCAGCTCTGCCTTGGTGGAGACATAGATTCTCATTTTAAGGAGGGCTCCCTGGTTCAGGACATCTACCTACCTACACTAACACCTTTTGTGGCTCAAGGACCATTCCCCTTGCATCATAGACCATGAGCTCTACCCTCTTAAGATCTAAGAAGCCAGCAACAATTGTTGGCTATGCTAAGACTTGGAAGTTGTTTCAGCACTGGTGTGCAAAGGAAAGCGTGGAGCTTTAACAAGCCCTGCTTTTGGTGGTCCTAGCGTTTCTTCAGGACAGGCCATTGAAAGAACTAGCGGTTGGTTCACTCAAAGTACAGGTGGCAGGCCTCTCTTGCTTTAGGACACAAGTGGAGGAGGTTCTTCTGGCTTCCCATCCTGATGTTGCCAGATTTTTGAAGAGAGCTATGAGTCTGAGACCACCAGTGTGGCAGCCTTTTCCAACTTGGAATCTTAACATTGTCCTGCATTCTCTGAACAAGGCTCCATATGAGCCCTTGCCAGAGACGTTGCTGATGGATCTCACTATCAAGACAGTGTTTCTTATAAGTGATTGCCTCGGTAAGGAGGGTTTCAGAGCTTCAGGCTGTTTCATGCAGAGAACCCTTCCTCCAGTTCATGGAGGTTGGGGTCTCTCTGCAATTGGTACCTTCTTTTCTACCAAAGGTTGTCTCAGCTTTCCACATGAATCAGGAAGTCCAGCTATCTGCATTCCATGCCATGGAATTGAGGGAAAAAGACAAAGTGTTATCTTTGCTGAATGTTTGAATAGCTCTTTTCTCCGTTACCTCGAGGTGATGAATGATTTTCATCTGTTGGATCATCTCTTTATGTTAACAGAGCTCTTATCCTTAAGAAAAAGTGGAGCATAGATCTTAGATTTAAACTTCAAAGGTGTCTTTTATGCAAGAAAGATTTCAGGGAACCCTTGAATTTATCCAGAGACGGCACACCTCTAAAGGGAGAAGGCATGGAGTTACACTTTAAAAAAAATAATAATAATAAATTGGGAGAGTATGAGAGTCACAGCAGTGTTAGTGCCAGTTGCAGTTAGGTAGGTGTCTTGTTGGGTTCCATCTTGTTATATGTTATTGTTTAACATGTTATCTGTTTGTTTTGTTTGATGTCACAGCAGACTTGGGCTGAGTGGGGAGTTCCCTGTGCCCCTACAATTTGTTTCTTTACTTTTCTATCTCAATTGGTTTGATATGAACTGGGGAACACAGAGCGGTGTCGGAGGTGGAGCTTAAAAAAAATGTAGATGATGCCTTCTACACAAACTCACAAGTAGGGATACACAACCCATTGGTCAAGATTTATATGCCTTCCTACTAGAAAAAGATTATCAAGGCAAGTACCTTAATCTTCCCATGATTTTTATATACCGTTTATCCCCCAAACTGGGTCCAAAATTATTTACATCAATCAAGTCTCAGTAACAACTGCAAATCTAAAGAGCGATTAACTAGGGGGGGTGGGTCAATGGAGTGGGCAGACTCGATGGGCCTTGGCCCTTTTCTGCCGTCACTTTCTATGTTTCTATGTAAATGACAACAATAGTTATAACTCAATCAAGAAAATCAAATTAAAAATCTCTGAAACAAGAGAAAGAGGAGCAGTCTTTAGCAATGGAGAGAAAGTCACCACATCAAGGGATTAGTCTCAGAGACGATGTCAGGAAATATGTTTTCAGGAGGAAAAAATGGTGGACACAAATGCCTAGAACAGTAAGTACACAGTTTATAAGCATTTTAAATAAATGGCAAAATTTAGAGATGTGGGCTAAACACAAATAATCCCTAGAGGCAAGAGAATTGAAATGAATCCCTGAGATACTTTGCACCAGTGGTATAGCTAAAACTGAATTTTTGGAGGGGGCCAAAAGTTAGGGTTACCAGATGGCTCCAGAAAAAAAGAGGACAGATTGAGACATCCGGGTTTTTCTTCCATTGCTTTCAATGGAAATAAAACCTGGATGTCTCAATCCGTCCTCCTTTTTTTGGACCCATATGGTAACTCTAAAGTTAATCTGGTGGGTTGCTAGGCATATAAAGCTGAATATTTAAAGACTTGGAAGGTATAAATGAGCAATCAAATCTTTTCAAAGATGAACCTATACAATTAGAGGACATGAAATGAGACTGCAACACCAGGGATTTCTTTGTCATGGAAAGACTGGTGGATGGCTGACAGAGGTGGTTGGGACAAAACCTGTGACAATTCAAAAAGGGATAAAAACAGAGGGCCTTTATCTAGCAAGAGGCTGGGATCAAAGCAAAACAAATGACTGAGGGGCAGTGCTCCCTCTAAGCGGGCGGGTGTTGTGAGCAAAATTTTTTTCGCTGAGCGCTAGGCGCCAGCAAGTTATGAGCCAACTCGCCCGATTCTCCTCTCGCCGCCCTGCCATCTGCCGTACGCCGTGCGCTGTGACGTGAAACTTGTGCGCTGCGATGTAATATTTTGTGTGCCAGCGCACGCCAGCGCAGCTTAGAGGGAACACTGAAGGGGGTATTATGTGCATAGAGCAGCAGGTATAATCCAAACCAAGGCAGAAAGGAGGTAACCTGCATGTCCAGCACAGAGCAGCCCCACTACACCTTGCAGGACAGACTAGACTAGAGGGACCCCGCAAATCTTTATCTGCTGTCTTACTATGTTACTATACTCTTATTTATGGTTACCAGACATCGGGATTTACCCAGACATATCTTCTTTTTAGAGGACATGTCCAGCCGGGTTTTCAAAACCCAACACTTTATCTAGGTTTTGAAAAGCTTTCAGCTGCAAGCGGCGTTAGGACGGCATCTGCGCAGGCACAGATGCAATACGGTGACATCACGCGTGTGACATCGTCGCCTCACACCTGCACCTGACGCCGCCCCGAACAAGTCAGGTTGAGGGGGTAGGGCTGGGCCTGGGGATGTGGCCATGGATCTGGATTTTACATCTGTAAAATCTGGTAATTCTACTCTTATTGATAAATTTTGCTTTCACGTCCACCTAACAATGGATTTCTAAATAGTTGCAACAGCTGTCGTGTATTGTAGATAGACTAAGACTATTATAATGCTCCTCTATTGCTCCATGCTGCGAACTCATGTGGAGTATTGGTTCAATTCTGGTCTCCTTATCTCAAGAAAGATATAGTAGTGCTAGAAGAGGTTCAAAGAAGAATGACCAAGATGGTCAAGGGGATGGAACTCCTCTTGTATGAGGAAAGACTAAAATGGTTAGGGCTCTTCAGCTTGGAAAAGAGACGGCTGAGGGGAGATAGGATTGAAGTCTATAAAATCCTGAATGGTGTAGAATGGATACAAGTGGATTGATTTTTTTTTTTTTACTGCATTAAAAATTACAAAGACTGTGGGACACTTTTTTTTTTTTTAAATAAATCTTTATTGATTTTCAAACTTTGATAGTGTAATACAAATGGAAAATCAGAACACTTGATGAAGTTAAGAACATAAGAATAGCCTTTGTGGGTCAGACCAATGGTCCATCAAGCCCTGTAGCCCATTCTCACAGTGGCCAATCCAGGTCACTAGTACCTGGCCAAAACCCAAGGAGTAGCAATATTCCATGTTACCGATACAGGACAAGCAGTGGCATCCCCCATGTCTTTCTCAATAAAAGACTATGGACTTTTCCTCCAGGAACTTGTCCAAACCTTTCTTAAAACCAACTACGCTATCCGCTGTTACCACATCCTCTGGCAACATGTTCCATAGCTTAACTATTCTCTGAGTGAAAAAAAATTTTCCTTCTATTGGTTTTAAAAGTATTTCCCTGTAACTTCATCGAGTCTTTGTAATTTGTAATGGAGTGAAAAATCGATCCACTTGTACCCGTTCTACACCACAGGGGCATTATAACATTCATAGTCTTGTTAACCATCCCTTTTAAAATAATTCCTAGCATCCTGTTTGCTTTATTGGCCGCCACACATTGGGCGGAAGTTTTCATCGTATTGTCTATGATGATACCCAGATCCTTTTCTTGGGTGCTAATCCCCAAGGTGGCCCCTAGTGTCCGGTAACTGTGATTCAGATTACAGAGAAACTTTCTCCAAAAGTTACACTGGCTCCCAGTGAACTATAGAAGTCCATTTAAAATACTTATTATGACCTACAAGGCACTTCATGTTGGCCTGCTTGATTATCTTGCCAAAATGACTATCCTTTACATCCTTATACAATACCTTCATTCTGTAAATGAACACAGATTAGAGTTGTCCAACCTCATCCAGGCTTACCGTGAAATAATTTATCCCTTACCACTTGATCTGAACCATCACTAAAAAGGTGACCGCGAAAGGATGCTAGGATGCATATGGAGAGGTATGGCCAGTAAGAAAGAGGAAGAATTTATGCCCCTGTATAAGACTCTGGTGAGACCTCATTTAGAATATTGTTTACAATTCTGGAGACCATACTTTCTGAATTGTTTGAATTTGCGCTCTATCCCTGTTTATAATAGAGATGATTAATGATGTTGTTTAGACATGTCTGTGCTATATGTGATAATCGTAGGAAAACAAGATTTTATGTATGTGATATGGATACTGCATAGTTGTATGTGGTATATAAATTGTTAAATAAATAAATATAAAAAGGATGGAGTCGGTCCAGAAGAAGGCTACTAAAATAGTTGGTGGTCTTCGTCATACGGCTTGTGGGGGACAAACTTAGAGATCTCAATATGTATATATTTGAGGAAAGGTGGGAGAAGGAAGATATGATAGAGATGTTTAAATACCTACGTGGCAAAAATGTGCATGATGTGATCTTCATTTGAAAGGAAGCTCCGGAATGAGAGGGCATAGGATGAAGTTAAGAGGTGATAGGCTCAGGAGTAATCTAAGAAAATACTTTTTTATAGAAAGGGTGGTAAATGCATGGAACGGTCTCCCAGAAGAGGTGGTGGAGACAGAGACTGTGTCTGAATTCAAGAAAGCGTGGGACAGGCACGTGGGATCTCTGAGAGAGAAAGAGATAATGGTTACTGCGGATGGGCAGCTCTATGACCTCACAATGCAGGTGCACAGAGCCTTAGCCTATAGGAAGAGAAGATGCAAATGGTAAGAACCTTAGCCAATAGAGAGAGGGGAGATATGATGAGACGTTTAAATGCCTACAAGGCATAAATGTGCATGAGTCGAGTCTCTTTCATTTGAAAGGAAGCTTTGGGATGAGAGGGCATAGGATGAAGTTAAGAGGTGATCTCCGGAGTAATCTAAGGAAATACATTTTTACAGAAAGGGTGGTAGATGCATGGAAGAGGTGGTGGAGACAGAGACTGTGTCTGAATTCAAGAAAGCGTGGGACAGGCACGTGGGATCTCTTAGGGAGAGGAGGAGATAGTGGATGCTGTGAATGGGCAGACTGAATTGACGATTTTACCCTTATCTGCCGTCACGTATTTATGAAAAATTTTAAAGTCACTTTAAAGACATACTTTTTTTTTTCTACTGAAGCTTATCATTAGACATTGCATATTCTGTGTTAATGGCATTCTTTTATTTATCTGCTTTGATTTGTTGTGAAAAGCAGTATACTTAATAGCTAAACAACAATAAATGGTGAGAACTGCAATTCATTGCCAAGTTTTCTGAATGCAATCTTAAGTGTTTTGTGTGCTTTCCTTTAATTGAATATTCTTTTCTGAAAATGTGTTTCATTGTGCATTGCTTTGATGTCTGTGTTAAAAAAAAAGATGCTTCAATAAATAACCTGCACAGAGCACCAGTTGCAACCTTAAAATGGGGTAACCTGCAAGGAGTGGCAACCTTTAAATTTCTCAAAGATCATTTACGAGAAAGCACCGAATGGCAGTTGCAACACTGAAACAGATTTATTAGAAATTAATGGGGTAGCCTGCTAGGAACAGTAACGATAGCCCTAAAATTACCGTAGTAGATCTATGAGAAAGCACTGCTGTAACCTGCACAGAGTGGCACTGGCAACCCTAAAAGGCAGTTTTACCGTGTTTCCCTGAAAATAAGACTGTCATATTAATTTTGGGCCCAGAAAAGGCACTAGGTCTTATTTTCGAGTAGGTCTTATTTTTTTTCATGTACAATGATCATCTCTCCCTTCCTCTCCTCACCCCAATTCTTCCTATTTCCTTTCTCTCCCCCACATGTGTAGCATCTTTCCTCCCCTTTCACCCATCCCCTTGTGCAGTATCCCTCCCTCTCTCCCATCCCTCTGTGCAGCAGAATCCTTGAAGCTTCTATCTCTCCCTTCCATCCTCCTGTACAAGATCTTTCTATCCCTCCCAACTTCCCCCCCTCCCCCGCTGACCCTTTCATCTCTCCCTACCATCTGAACCTCAACCACAAGACTGAAATACCTGGTAACAAATGGCAGCATCGGCAGCACAGGCTGCATCGCGGCCTGTCCTCACGTCCAGCCGTTCCTCTGCCACATCACTGATTATGTCATCAGCAATGTGGCATGGAATGGCCAGGCGTGAGAAGGACAGGCCGCGATGCAGCCTGTGCTGCCGATGCTGCCATTTGTTACTAGGTATTTCAGTCTTGTGGTCGGGGTTCAGATGGGAGGGAGAGATGAAAGGGTTAGCGGGGGGCGCGGAGAAAGCACTGCTGCCAGCAACTAGGGCTTATTTTTGGGGGTAGGGCTTATATTAAGACCTACCCTGAAAATCATGCTAAGGCTTATTTTGGGGGTATGTCTTATTTTCAGGGAAACACGGTACTACTTTAATAGCTTAGATCAGGGGTGTCCAATGTCGGTCCTCGAGGGCCGCAATCCAGTCGGGTTTTCAGGATTTCCCCAATGAATATGCATTGAAAGCAGTGCATGCACATAGATCTCATGCATATTCATTGGGGAAATCCTGAAAACCCGACTGGATTGCGGCCCTCGAGGACCGACATTGGACACCCCTGGCTTAGATGAAGGACAGAGGTGAGGGGGGTTATGATTGTGGTTTGGAGTTTGTCTCTGGGGCGTGGGGTGTAATTTCTTCAAGTTGGTTAGTTTTGCACATAACAAGACAGCAATGAACCTCACTCCTAAACCAGGGCATGTGGAGTATGATCTCCATATTTCAAATAACTTGCATTGTGCCAAAATGACTGCTTCCCTCTGGAATTCATACGATGTAGTATGTAACATAGTAACATAGTAAATGACGGCAGATAAAGACCCAAATGGTCCATCCATCCAGTCTTTCCAACCTTGCATCCTCAGATTAGTGCCCTGGTCAAAAACTGTTTCTAAAAGCTCAGGATGATCCATTCTTAGCTCCTCTTCTGGACTCTAAGGCTCTTAACATCTTAACTCATTCTTTCATCATTTCTAAAATTGATTATTGTAATTCCCTTTACAAAGGACTGTATCAGAAAGATATTAGGTATCTCCAACTCATCCAAAATAAAGCCATAAAAATTATCATGAACTCAAAAAGATTTGATCATGTTACCTCATTATTAAAGAATGCACATTGGTTTCCTATTTCGCACCGAATTACATATAAAATTGCATTATTAACTTTCAAAATTCAAAAGACTAATGCTCCCGCTTTTCTAGACAGACTCTTAATACCATATGAACCTCTCAGAACACTAAGGTCCACTTCGCAACATAGCCTCAACGTCCCTTCACTTAAAATAATTGGCATTCGTTGAGCCAGCATTTTTTCGGTTACTGCTCCTTTAATCTGGAACTCCCTCCCACTTTTTATAAGATCAGAACAAAGTTTGGATAAATTCAAGAGCAGTTTAAAATGGTTTTTTGTTTAAAGATTCCTATGAATGAATTTTCCAATCCTTCAGTTTTTATAAATTTTGAAGCCAACTCCCACTTCTTCTTATCCCACTGTGTTAGCCTTTTATGTTTACTTTACTTAAAAATTGTATTTCTCCCCTCTTTTCCTCTTGTTTACAATCGCCCTTCCCTAATCAAGTATGTCTAAATGTATGAAGATTTTGTCTACTACTTGTTGTTTGTTCCCCATTTTTATATTTTAACTTTTTAAAATGTACAACGCTAGGATTGTTATGTTAAGTGTTTAATCAAATGTTTAATAAACTCTGAAACTGTGAAATATCAACTTTCTTCCGTGAACAGCATGGTATCTACTTCGGAAACTAAAGAACCATGGGGTGGAAGGAGACGTACACAGATGGATCAGGAATTGGTTTGGCGGGCAGGAAGCAGAGGGTAGGAGTGAAGGGCCACTACTCGGACTGGAGGAAGGTCATAAGTGGTGTTCTGCAGGGGTCAGTGCTTGGACCGCTGCTATTTAATGTATTTATAAATGATCTAGAAACGGGGACGAAGAGCAAAGTAATAAAATTTGCAGATGACACCAAGCAATTTAATTGGGCTAGGACTAAAGAGGACTGCGAAGATTTACAAAGGGACCTGAACAAACTAGGGGAGTGGGCGATGAGATGGCAGATGAAGTTCAATGTAGAGAAATGTAAAGTCTTACACGTAGGAAACAGAAACCCGAGCTACAGCTACACGATGGGAGGGCTGTTATTGAGTGAGAGTTCCCAAGAAAGGGACTTGGGGGTAACAGTGGACATGACAATGAAGCCGTAGGCACAATGCGCAGCGGCTGCTAAGAAAGCGAATAGAATGCTAGGATTAATCAAGAAAGGTATTACAAGCAGAATGAAAGAAGTTATCCTGCCATTGTATCAGGTGATGGTGTGCCTGCATCTGGAATACTGCGTCCAATATTGGTTGCCGTACCTAAAGAAGGATATGGCAATACTCAAGAGGGTTCAAAAGAGAGTGATACGTTTGATAAAAAGTATGGAAAACCTTTCATACGCTGAAAGATTAGAGAGACTGGGGCTTTTTTCGCTGGAGAAGTGGAGACTTAGAGGGGATATGATAGAGACTTACAAGATCATGAAGGGCATAGAGAAAGTGGAGAGGGACAGATTCTTCAAACTTTCGACAACTATAAGAACGAGAGGGCATTAGGAAAAATTAAAAGGGGACAGATTCAGAACCAATGCTAGGAAGTTCTTCTTCACCCAATGGGTGGTGGACACCTGGAACGTGCTTCCAGAGGGAGTGATAGAACAGGGTACGGTATTGGAGTTCAAGAAGGGATTGGACAATTTTCTGAAGGAAAAGGGGATAGAAGGGTATAGATAGAGGGCTACTATACAGGTCCTGGACCTGATGGGCCCCCGCATGAGCGGACTGCTGGGCATGATGGACCTCAGGTCTGACCCAGCAGAGGCACAACTTATGTTCTTATGTTCTTACTCCATTCTCATGTGTAACTTTGCTAGACAATCTCGGTCCTTCTCCAGGATCTTCTGTGAACACAGAACAGAAGTATTTGTTTAACATGTTTGCTTTTTCCTTATCACTCTCCACATATCGGTTCCCAGCATCTTTTAGTCTCGCAATTCTATTTTTCATCTTCTTCCTTTCACTAATATATCTGAAAAAATTTTGCCTCCATTTTTTTACATTTCTAGCCATTTGCTCTTCTGCTTGAGATCTTTAAGTCTGTCTCTATATGTCTTATGACAAAGACCATGCACCATTTTAGTAGCCTTCCTCTGGACCGACTCAATTCCAACATTTTGGGTGCCACAGGCTTGATAAAAAAAAGAATTTCCAAACCCACCTAGACAGGTTACCTATACATAGCCATTTGTTCTTCTGCAAATGGCTATATATAGGCAACCTGTCTAAGTGAGTTTGGAAATGCTTTTTTTTTTTTTTTTTTAATCAAGTTTGTGGCACCCAAAATGTTAGGATTGAGTCGGTCCAGAGAAAGGCTACTAAAATGGTGCATATGGGGACAGACTTAAATATCTTAATTTATATACTTTGGAGGAAAGGCTGGAAAGGGGAGATATGATAGAGGCATTTAAATACTTATGTGGCATAAATGCACATGAGTCTTTGATTTGAAAGGAAGCTCTGGAATGAGAGGGCATAGGATGAAGTTAAGAGGTGATAGGCTCAGGAGTAATCTAAGGAAATACTTTTTTAAAGAAAGGTTGGTAGATGCATGGAACAGTCTCCCAGAAGAAGTGGTGGAGACAGAGACTGAATTCAAGAAAGCATGGGATAGGCACATGGGATCTCTTAGAGGGAAGAAGAGATAATGGTTACAGACTGGATGGCCATTTGGCCTTTATCTGCCATCATGTTTCTATAACCATAATGCTCTATGACCTCACAATGCAGGTGTAAAGAGCCTTAGCCTATAGGGAGAGGAGGAGATAGTGGATGCTGCGGGTGGGCAGACTGGATGGGCCATTTGGCCTTTATCTGCCATCATGTTTCTGTGTAAATATTTGTGTTTATGCCACATTTTCTTGGTCTCAGACTACATTTCTTGGTACTTTAGGATCTTCTCTCTCTCGGTGATTCACAGAGTAATCATTTTGGATGGAATGTGTCTAGGATTAAAGCCATTCTGGTGTGTTTTTTTTTTTCTTCCTTTTACTACTATATCCAGTTTTTATGCATCCAACTGTTTATCTATTGGGATGGGGATATTCCAGGTGATCATAACCTCTCAATTTTCAACAATTCTTTTAGGGTTATAATGATCCCAATGCTTTTCTGGTACAGCAATATTTTAATA
This sequence comes from Geotrypetes seraphini, assembly GCF_902459505.1. NCBI lineage: Eukaryota > Metazoa > Chordata > Amphibia > Gymnophiona > Dermophiidae > Geotrypetes > Geotrypetes seraphini. Next base: position 79,437,570 of record NC_047096.1, on the reverse strand, counting down.
TTTACAGTAGTTTCCAATGAATGAGACATGCCACCTTGTGCATTTCCATACAAAAGTTTCTGCTGTCAGCACTTTGCTGATAAACAACCATTTGGATTCTATATGGAAATTTGCATTTGCATCTCTCCAAACTGGGCAAACTGCAATTGAGCAGATTGTTTGTTTGGCCCATTTTAGTATGTACCGTATATGCTGTCATTTACTGTGCTACTATATCTGTGGAAAATTCCATTTGAAGAAATGGGGCTACAGATCTTCCTATGTGAGGATAGTGTGCTTCACCACACTCACAGTCTGCTTGGAAGTTTTATGACACCCTTACTGTGAGAACACAAAGCTGTTGGTCATACTGGCCACTGTCTACTTGTTTGTCTTTTAATAGCAAATTTTATTTCTACACATTCATGTCAACTAGTACAGTTCACATAGGCCTTTTTTCTAGCATCCCTACAGCTCTAACAGAATGATCACAACATTCCTGATCCTGTGGTGCCACCTACTGGTAGCAGGTAGAAGTATCGGAAAAGCTTCCCTTAAAACTCTCAAGCTTAGGTTCATGCTGATCCATTCCTGGCTTTATGATAATGCACAGCATCATATCTGACATCCCATGAAGCACTGCAGCTCCATGCATGCAATGGTTTAAATCATGTAGCATTAAAACACATTAAATATCACTCAGTAGGATTAATTAGTAGTGTTGAGCAAAGAATGCTCATCAGGTACAGTTACGATTGGCTTCAGAAAAAAAGAGGATCCAGATTTTACTTCCACTGAAAGCAATGGAAGTAAGGAGGACAGATAGAGACATCTGGGTTTTACTTCCATTGAAAGCCATGGAAGTAAAACCCGGATATCTCAATTTGTCTGCCTTTTAATGGAGCCATATGGTAACGCTATCATCAGGTGTTGAAAAGCCTGCTGGCTAGGCATAATTCAGGTTCCAAGCTCTCTCACAGTAATATAATTTAATGGTGGTGCATAAGGACCAACATGGCACTTCTGGTCTGCCTGAATGGCATTCTTTTCTTTGAGGTAGGTGGACATATAAATTGATATATTTAAGTTAATATCAGCTCCTTCCTGCATCATGTTTTTCAGAACAGTTTAGCTGCAGGAGCCTGATAGCTGCAGCTACAGTACAGAACAGGGATTTTAGGAGTAGCAAACTAGAAATGTCATATCCTGTTGTGAATCATCTTGCTAATTAGAGCCAGCCCAACCCCAAGGTGGACTAGGCATAAGCCTAGGGCAGCACTGATGTAGCAATGTTCTTTTGGAAGCCATTGCAGCCAGTGAGGGGCATTAATGCATGCTTAAGGACTACTGGGTTCTATCCCCTCCGAAATTCCTGTTTCAGAAGGTGCAGGACCTGGCAAACCTTGAGCAAGCACAGATGTGAGTTGAGACCCTGTACCTGCTGCAATGTCAGTGATGTTCAAAAGGGGGTAAGGAGGTGAAGTTGCTGAACACTTTGGATGGACTGTAGTGGGAGGGGGAGGAGGAGAGGGAACGTTATATAGGCTGGTATCTCTAAATTTAACTTAAGACATCTTCAGATATTCTGAGGTCACTACAAGACAATAGATTAATTATTCCATCCATCAAAAGAACTAGGTGGGAGTCTATTTAGCACTAGCAACCTGGAATCAACTTCCAATACAACTAGTACAGTGATTCTTAACCTTTTTTTGAGTCATGGACCCCCCTGCCCCAGAAATATTCATATAAACTCAACTTTGCATGCAATGTCTATAAATGTACTTTATTTATCAAGATTTGATTGTCTCATACATATATGGCATACACAAAGTATTATTTAACTAAAAAGTATTATTAAACAAAAAAACAACACTCCTTTTTATTCAAAAAGTAATGGCCACACATTATAATTATGAAATGCAATCCACTTGTGCAAATTAAAACAGATCTACTACTACTCCTCTCTCGTTATCTGCAAGAAAAATCAACAGTACAGGGCTGTATAATGAATATAAATGTTAAATTTTGTCTGACCCTCACGGACCCTTGGAAACCCATCCATGGACTCCCTAGGGGTCCTCCGAAGTCAGGTTAAGAACCCCTGGTCTAGAATGCAATTTTAAAGCTTTTAAAACATTATTGAAAGCACATTTCTTTAATCTTGCTTTTGGAGAGGAAATACAACATAACAATCACATTTATTAATTTTTGATTCATTTGAGAATTAAGTTTAGATGACACTCCAGCTGAACACAATGATTTTTTTTTAATTATTTGTGTGTGTGTGTGTGTGTGTTAGGTCTTTCTTATTTTTATTTATGTATTTTATGTGATTTTTTTTTGCTCATCCTCCCAAAGAAGCTCAGAATGTGTTACAAATCGGGTACTAAAACATTTTCCCTATCTGTCCTGGTGGGTTCACAATCTATCTAATGTACCTGGGACAGAGGATTATGTGACTTGCCTAGGGTCACAAGAAGCAGTGTGGATTGAACCCAGAACCTCAGGATGCTGAGGCTGTAGCTCTAACCACCAAGAACTATCACTAGATTCTGTGGCATATCACATTTTAATAAACATAAACATAGAGGGCTTTGAGCTGCCCCAGGGTGGGAGGTGGAAGGCACATGGCAGAAAGTGTATCAGCAGTGGCCTAGTAAGGGGGGATAGACCACCCCAGGTGCTGTCTTTGTGGGGGTGCTGGTACCTCTTCTCCTCCCGTGCACTTCTTGAAATGTTTGCTGGTGCGAGCAGCATCTTCCACCTGCTGCTCATGCTGGCCTTGGCTCCCTTCTGACATCACTACCTGAGTGGAGTAGAACGGGTACAAGTGGATCGATTTTTCACTCTGTCAAAAATTACAAAGACTAGGGAACACTCAATGAAGTTACAGGGAAATACTTTTAAAACCAATAGGAGGAAATTTTTTTTCACTCAGAGAATAGTTAAGCTCTGGTACGCATTGCCAGAGGTTGGGGTAAGAGCGGATAGCATGGCTGGTTTTTAAGAAAGGTTTGGACAATTTCCTGGAGGAAAAGCCCATAGTCTGTTATTGAGAAAGACACGGGGGAAGCCACTGCTTGCCCTGGTAGTCTTAGCATTGCTAAAAAGACTGATAATTCATGTGTTTCTCAGCCTGGATGATTCGTTGATCAAGAGTATGTTGAAGGAGGGTGCTCAGGAATCAATGCAGAGAGCAATTTGGATGTTGGAGCTGCTAGGGCTCATAATCAACTACCCCGAGTCCCACCTCCATCCAGTACAGCAGTTGGTCTTCACTGGAACCCTTCTAGATACAGTTCAAATTGTGGCTACCAGCAGGTCACAGTTCAGCAGATGTTGAGGCTGTTAGCCTACATGTCCTTCATTGTTCATGTGAAACCAATGATGCACCTCCATTTGCTGGGCACTCAGTGGAACCTAGCTTTACATTGGTCCCAGACCAGGAGGAACTTAGCAGATGTCACCAAGATCACCCCTCCCTCAAATGGACTCACTCACTACTTTGGTGGACAATTCAATCCAATTTGAACCTTGGGACTACCATTTCAAATTCATCCACCACAGAAAGTTTTGACACAAATACATTCATTGCTGGAGTGGGAAGCTCATATAGATACTCTTCACCAGTGGCGTATCTAGCTTGTTTGCCATCCGGAGTGGAACACCGCCTCCTCCAGGTAGTGGGGAGCATGTGGAGCAGTCATAGTGCCATGGTCAGCCCTGGAACAGGAAGTTGACATCAGAGGGGACAGGGCTAACACCTTGTACTGCAAGTAGTGGCATAGTGAGGGAAGATGGCACCTGGAGCGAAGGTACCAGGCATCACTGCACTGGGTGGCCCCCGATGCGCTCTTTCCTGCTGCCCCAACATTACCACACACCCCACCCAGTCCCATTCTTCTTCAAATCTTTACTGGCAGCGATCAGGCTGTCCTACACCTGTTCATCAAAAACAAAAAACATGGATCCTTTTCAAAAAATCCTACCCAAGCTAGAGTAACTTTAGTATATAGGGCTGTAGGACATTATCTCATTTACTTGTCATAATTTAAAATTAGTCAAAAACGTACTTTGAAACTCATTTTCTTTTTTATGATCAAATTAAACTACCATTGTTTATCATTTTTTTTTAAATTTTTATCAATCACTGGACCCTCAATTAATAAACTAGGAGGGTGGTATATCATATTATGTAAATAGATTTCAGTGCATAGGACCTCCTATAACATATGTTATCCCAAGTCCGCATTCTGTTCGGTTTTAAATAATTATTTATACCAAAGCCTCCTTCCCTTCCCTTAATTAATTAATAACCACCTTTATTTTCTTTTATTTCATTAAAAAATGTAATAAATTAATATAGTGCAATACTGCAATTCCTCAATTCATTATCATGATTTTTAAGAATTAATTATATAACTTAAAATCTTTGATATATATCAGCAACACTTATCTTTAACAGCACACTGCTGATCCAACATTGGTTTTTTAGACTACAACTGCCCGACGCTCCACTTTTGCATGAGCGTTTCAGTCAACAGACCTATGGTTGCTACATTTTCTTATAATCTATAATTACAAACAATACATTGGAGGAAACACATTTTATTTTAGAGACTCAACAAACCAATCAACCTGAAACTATATACAGACTAGTCATGAAGATGCAGCCCGGAACAGAAAATATGGGCCTAGGAGATTAGAATTGAATTCTAGACACCAAAGATTCTGCAGTACTGTTCGACCAAACATAGTCTGCTGAAGTCAGTAGTAAGTATGAATGTGTGGACTGACGACCATGTTGCAACCTTATAGATCTCTTTGATGGAGGCTGACTTCAAGTGGGCTACTGATGCAGCCATTGCTCTGACATTGTGAGCAGTGACATGAGGCTAGAGAAGAGGTGGACAACTCCGGTCCTCGAGGGCCGGAATCCAGTCAGGATTTCCCCAATGAATATGCATGAGATCTATTTGCATGCACTGCTTTCAATGCATATTCATTGGGGAAATCCTGAAAACCCGACTGGATTTTGGCCCTCGAGGACCGGAATTGCCCACCCCTGGTTTAGAGCAGTGGTCTCAAACTCAAACCCTTTGCAGGGCCACATTTTGGATTTGTAGGTACTTGGAAGGCCTCAGAAAAATAGTTAATGTCTTCTTAAAGAAATGACAATTTTGCATGAGGTAAAACTTTATAGTTTATAAATCTTTCCTTTTGGCTAAGTCTTAATAATAATATTGTAATTTATAACTAAAGAGGCATATGATCAAGAAACTGTTTTATTTTACTTTTGTGATTATGATAAACTTACTGAGGGCCTCAAAATAGTACCTGGTGGGCCGCAAGTTTGAGGCAACTGGTCTAGAGTCAGCCCAGTCTGGAGACAAACAAGAAAGATGAAATCTGCCAGCCAATTGGTTAATGTGTGTTTGCCGACAGCTATCCATCCTGTTTGGATTTAAAGAAACAAAAAGCTGAGTGGGCTTTAGTTTGCTCTAGATCAGTGGTTCTCATCCCTGTCCTGGAGACCCCCCCCCCCCCCCGCCAGTCGGGTTTTCAAGATATCCCTAATGAATATGCATGAGAGAGATTTGCATATAATGGAAGTGACAGGTATGCAAATCTCTCTCATGCATATTCATTAGGGATATCTTGGGAAAACCGACTGGATGGGGGGGGGTCCCCAGGACAGGGTTGAGAACCACTGCCCTAAAGTAATATTGTACAAAGCTTCTTCATAACACATCTGTTATTTCAGAAATATGTAGAATATCCACATGAAATTGGATATTCCAACTGCAGGTTCAGAAATGATGATGTAGGAGCTTCACAAGAACCAGCACAGCGTTGCCATGTCTACTTCTTGGGAAGAAAAACAGAGGCAGTCTCATTACTTGTCAATCACCTCTCATATAAAAAAAACTTGCTATTAAAACGAGTGTCCAAATCCAGAGCCTCCCTTCTTTTGGTGTTGGAGAACTCAGCTGCATGAGCTGATGGGCTGGGAGGCTCGGATGGCTTATTCTTCTCGAAGACTGATGGAGACTTTGTTAACACCTGGACTCCCTATTTGAACATTCTCCAGAGAGTCGTAGTCGAATATTGAATAGACTTCAGTTATCTACTGCCTTACCTGGATCAGTCTGTGCATTGTTGGGTTTTTTTGGGGGGAGGGACCAAAAAGGGGGATGGAGGTTAGGGAGGGGTTCTGAGAAGAGGTCATGGTGCTTTGGTGTAGCTGTGGAGGATATAAGAGTACAGTCCTCTATTGTAAAATTGCTTTGTGCCTTTGTATTTGTTCTGGTTGATCTGTTTACTAATAAAAAAGATGTAAACATAAAATGAGTGTACGAAGTACTGAGTGGAAGACATTAAGGTTGGCCTGTTTGATAAGTCCTTTGCCAGACATTGAAAGATGACATTCTTTCCTCCAACTGGCTATAATATTTAAGAGGTATGAAAAGAAGCTGAAATCTGCAGTAGAGAATGACATGGGGACAAATTTGTCCCTGTCCCTGCAGGAACTCAATTTCTCCATCCTGTCCCCACCAGTTTTGTCGCTGTCCCTGCCCCATTCCATTAAGCTCTGTCTTAACCGCACAAGTCTCAAACACTTATGATTTTAAAGTGTTTGAGACTTGTGCAGATGAGGACGAAGCTTGCAGGAATGGGGCAGGGATGGGAAAAGAACCCGTGGGGACGGGACGGGAAAATGGGTTTCCCCATGTCATTCTCTAATCTGCAGGACATAGGCAGTGAATAAGGGTGGCAATACACGAAGCAACAGACGCACCGTTAAAAATATGCTACCCTTTCTACAACATAACAGAACTGATTCCTAGAATACAAACCCCAGTGCAGCAGTGCAAATGTTAACTGGCTACTAATCCCCTATTGCATCGAGATCAGTGTTTTGACCTTGACATCATGCTTTCTATCCTGGTTTTCCACTGTACCTAAATTTTCTAGTTATGCCTCACTGCCCCCCCCCCCACCCCTTGGTCTTTAAGATCTTCTCGAGTGAATATCTTAGTGATTCCACCATCTTCTGTGATCTGATTGGACTCTACACAACAGTCTGCATTTTGCTTCTTGACTCCAACATTGGAACTCTCTTTCCCTGACTTGCTGTTAGGAATCTGCCTTTAGTACTGTCCTGATTGTACAGAGTGCCCACAAAAACACTCCTTGATTTTAAATGGTTACAAAACCAAAATTTATGGAAATATTCTTTTGAAATTTATTGGAATATTCTTTGAGGTTACAGTTTCATCAACTCATGAAGTTTCATATGGTGTCTGTTGATTGCATACACTCGATGTATGCCCCCACCTGGTAGTCAGCAAACATCGATGCGATAATCGAGCTTGGACCAGACTCTCCGAAGCATATCTGGCGTGATCGCATTTATAGCTTCAGTGATGAGTTCCTGCAGATCATCCAGAGTTGTGGGTAGTAGAGGTACGTACACTCTGTCTTTCAGGCAGTGGCGTACCAAGGGGGGGAAGCGGGGGGGAGGGCGGTCTGCCCTGGGTGCACGCCCCAAGGGGGTGCACAGCTGGCCACCCACCGGGGAATAGGCTGCCGCCGGGGAAAGGCTTCCACTGCTGTCATCTGGAACAAGCCGGCCGAGTTCTCCCTTCTTTTCTTCCCTGCAGGGCTGACCAACTCTCGCCGCCCGATGTCAATTCTGACGTCGGAGAGGACGTTCTGGGCCAGCCAATCGCTGCCTAGCTGGCCCGGAACGTCCTCTCTGACATTAGAATTGACATCGGGCGGTGAGAGTTGGTCGGCCACGCGGGGAAGAGAAGCAGGGTGAACTCAGAGCTGGCCTGTTCCCGATGGCGGCAGTGGCAGCCTATTCACCAGTGGCAGTGGCAGCATTTTCCCAATGGCGGTGGCATGGGGGAGGGGAGGGGAAGGGTGAGGAGGGAGAAAGAAAGAAACAGGGGGGACGACGACAGGGAGCCAGAAAGAAAGGGGGCAGGGTGAAACAAAGAAAAAGAAAAAATGGGGCACGGAGAGAGAGAAAGACAGACAGAGAGAAAGAAAGAGGGCATGGAGAGAGAAAGAAAGAAGGGGGCAGGGTGAAAGAAAGAAAGAAATGGGGCACAGAGAGAGAAAGACATACAGAAAGGGGGCATGGACAGAGAAAGAAAGAAGGGGCAGGGTGAAAGAAAGAAATGGGGCACGGAGAGACAGAAAGAAAGGGGGCATGGAGAGAGAAAGAAAGAAGGGGGCAGGGTGAAACAAAGAAAGAAATGGGACACGAAGAGAGAGAAAGACAGACATACAGAAAGAAAGGGGCCATGGAGAGAGAAAGAAAGAAGGGGGCAGGGTGAAATAAAGAAAAATTTTGGGGAGGGAATGAGATCTGGAGGAGAGGAAGCTTACAGGAGGCTGAAAGAAGGGAAGAAATATTGGATGCACAGTCAGAAGAATAAAGTGCAACCAGAGACTGATGAAATTACCAAAAAAGGTAGGAAAATTATTTTATTTTCAATTTAGTGATCAAAATGTGTCCATTTTGAGAATTTATATATGCTGTCTATATTTTGCACTATGGCCCCCTTTTACTAAACTGCAATAGCGGTTTTTAGTGCAGGGAGCCTATGAGCATTGAGAGCATTCAGGGCAGCTCCCTGCGCTAAAAACCACTATCGCGGTTTAGTAAAAAGGGAGGGGGTATATTTGTCTATTTTTGTATAGTTGTTACTGAGGTGACATTGCATAAAGTCATCTGCCTTGACCTCTTTGAAAACCCGCGGAATATAAATGATAATTAACATTTTCTCTCCGTACAGTGTGCTATGTGTTTTTAAAATTTTATTGTTGATAGATCATTTTGACTTGGTCACGAAGGTAAGAGGGAGGGAGGGAGGGGAGCTGCTGAAAAACATCTAGTAATCCTTGCAGGCTTGACTGTGCAGGAAATTATTTTGTAAAATCATGTTTTGTTATGTGACTGGCATTATTTAGACTTTAATTTCTATGAATGAATAGAATGAAAATGATATATAATTACTTGCTTGTTTTTATGTGTGTGCGTTGAAGGAAAGTGGAGAGAGAGTGGGCTGAGGACGCTGAAGAGAAATGGGGGCGAAGACGCTGATTTATAAATTGACAATTGTACAGAATATTGTTTCTTTTTATACTTTAATATAATAAGTTCAATATAAAACAATTCAAGACTTGTGTGGATGAAATCAGGTGGTTTGCGGGGATGGGGACTGAGCTTATGGGGATTAGTCCCCAAAAATAGTATTTTCTTATTTCTCATTATTTGTTTTATTTTTATTTGTTAATTTGTAAAGTGGTGATTGTTATGTATTAGTTTTTTCAAATTTACATCTACTGTCTTTATATTTTGCACAGTATTAGAGGACATGTATTACTGTTTTTGTGGTGTTGTAGTGTTGTATTGTATGCAGAGTCTGGTTTCTTAGCGGTTCAGTTTAACTTTTGTCTACATATTTCTATTTTTACTTTGTGATTATTCCATATTGGGCGAGGGTGTATCTGTCTGTGTGTATGAAAGGGACTTGGCTTTCTGATAGCATCAACTGTACAGGATCAATTGACTGTGCAGGATCTGGCTTGTTTAGTTTTACAATGTATGTGTTGGTGTTCTAGTGCTCACTGCAGTGTTTAAGATGCTGCCTTTTCCTAGATACATTCTTGTTGTGCGATATGTGCATTGTTACTAAAAATCATATTTTTCATATAGATGGGGGGGGTGTCAAAAAATGATGGGCCCTGGGTGTCACATATGCTAAGTATGCCACTGCTTTCAGGTACCCCCAAAGGAAAAAGTCACAAACAGAAATGCCCGTTGATCTCAGGGGCCTCTTGAGGAACACCTGGTCATTTTGTCACGCCGCATTGTCTGAAGGTTGTATCTTCTGCACCAATTGCAGTTTATAAGGGTGAAAGTGCAAGCGATTGTATAAGATCTTGCTAACCGTGCTTTTTGGGACTTGCTGTTATTGTGTGAGAGTACCCAAGAAAGGGACTTGGGGGTAAAAGTGGACAAGACAATGAAGCCATTGGCACAGTATGCAGCGGCTGCTAAGAAAGAAGTTATCCTCCCGTTGTATCATGCGATGGTGCGCCCGCATCTGGAGTACTGCATCCAATAATGGTTGCCGTACCTAAAGAAGGATATGGTGATACTCGAGAGGGTCCAGAAAAGAGCAACACGATTGATAAAAGGTATGGAAAGCCTTTCATACACTAAAAGACTGGAGGAACTGGGGCTCTTTTCCCTGGAAAAGTGGAGACTTAGAGGGGACATAATAGAGATTTACAAGATCATGAAGGGCATGGAGAAAGTGGAGAGGGACAGATTCTTCAAACGTTCGAAAACTACAAGAACGAGAGGGCATTCGGAAAAATTAAAAGGGACAGATTCAGAACCAACGCTAGGAAGTTCTTCTTCACTCAAAGGGTGGTGGACACCTGGAATGCGCTTCCAGAGGGTGTGATAGGACAGAGCACAATATTGGGGTTCAAGAAAGGATTAGATAATTTCCTGAAGGAAAAAGGGATAGAAGGGTATAGATAGAGGAATACTACACAGGTCCTGGACCTGATGGGCCGCCGTGTGAGCAGACTGCTGGGCATGATGGACCTCTGGTCTGACCCAGCAGAGCCAATGCTTCTGTTCTTCTGTTCTTATAAACATATTCCAGTCAGTTTTGATTTGGTAACCATTTATAATCAAGGAGTGTTTTTTGTGGGCACCCTGTAGTTTACCAACTGATCATGTTTGCGCCATCAACCCACTTACCTTTTGTTACTAGTCCTGTCACTTGGTTAAATGGTTTAGCATTCCCTAGCAGTTTTTTTTTGTTTTTTTTTTATTCTTTATTTATCGTTTTAAAATTCTTAACAAAATCAAAACATTTTGTACAGAAAGATTGTCAGATCAATCACAAAATTATAAGAAAATCATTTACATGGAATCGACAAAATAGAGCAGAGAAGATTATTTACACTGTCCAATTTGACACGGACTAGAGGACATGTAATGAAGCTAAGGGGGGGCAAGTTCAGGACTAATATCAGGATGTTCTGCTTCACTCAGAGGGTGGTTGACGCCTGGAATGCCCTCCCAGAGGAGATTATTGAGGAATCGACCGTCCTAGGCTTCAAGAGCAAACTAGATGCATATCTCCTTAAGAGAGGCATATAAAGATATGGTGGACTATAAATTACGCCAGGTGTACACCTGGCAGGGCCTCCGCGTGTGCGGATCGCCGGACTTGATGGACCGAAGGTCTGATCCGGAGATGGCAGTTCTTATGTTCTTATGTTCTTATGTTCTTATGATGTAGAAAGAAAAAGTTCTAGTCGGACAATCTCCCCTAGCAGTTATTTTAATGGTAATGTGCAAATTGTGGTTTTTCAAATGTCATAACAATAATAATCATCATAATTATAATACACCACCTATTGGGAAAAGAGAAGACATCAGATTAGTAGAGCTGCATACACACCCCAGAATTCCTCAATCAGGTTTCAGGTTTATTAAAAATCTGATATACCGCCTTATCAAATATCAAAGCGGTTTTACATGGTGTTATTAAAAGAAGACCTTAAAAACAAATTTTCTATACAGCGACAAGAAAACCAACAGACAGACAATGACTTATTGGTAAGAAAGGTAACAGGGAGGAACTACAATATTTCAATAGTAAAGAATGGGAGAGAAAATTACAATGGGGAGGGCCAATCATACCAAAGGGGTCTTCTGGACGTTTCCGGGGGCATAGTTCTGAGTGAAACAATAAAAATGTTCGTCTTTTCTTGTGTGGGGCCAGAACAGTGGAGCAAGCTTCTTATATGTTGAAAGCTATCTGTGATATGCTGCAGTTTGGCTTTTTGTGGCTGCATTTGGTGTGTGATGGCTTGATGTTGAGAAATGTTTTCTTATGGAATTGTTCAGTATTTTGCATAGTAATTTTATTTTGTAAAGTTTCATAAGGAAGATTGTGTACAAAAAATAATAAATAATTCACCCCCCTTCCCCCCAACACACAAACACTTTTGCCAAGCAATGCAAGATAGATGCCGAGCCGCACACAGGATCAGAATGGTCGGCTTGGCATTTCAAGTTTATTTAAAATTTATTATACCACCCACTCAAGCCTTCTAGGCGGTGTACAAAAATGTCATAACAATACGGCAATTAAAATGCAATATAATAAAAACAAACCGAGGGAAAAGACAATTTTAAGAACAAAGACAAACGGGAACGAAAGGGAAGACGGGGTTGGAACTACAATTGATAGAAAGAAAGAGGACACTTAAGTAGAAGAACAAAAGGATGGGGAACTGTAAGTAGAAATCTTTCTTAAATTTAAGTTGTCCTTAAAAGGACAGTTTAAGTTTCAAAGGCATCAAGGAAAAGGAATGTCTTTAGCTTCACCTTAAAATTGATAAGTGTATTTTCACGCAAGTAGTTAGGGATACTGTTCCAGAGAAAAGGGGCGTTAACAGAAAAGATTGTAGTCCTCATTGTACTGATATGTCTCAATGAGGGAACAGTAAGGAGATTATTCGCAGAAGATCGTAGGGTCCTAGTTTGATTATAGGGGATAAGTAAATTATTAATAAATTCTGCTTGTGGTGCTCAGCAGAGCGGCTGGATAAAAGGGAGGGTAAATGCCTGCAGAAGATAGGCAGCCACTCACAAAATCCTAATGAAATGACAACCAATTAGAAAAGGAGACCTCAAGTAACCAGATTATGCATCCAATGTAATAACAGAGGGCCTGAAACAGAAATGTATTTCTTACATTGCACAAAATTCTAAAGCCAAGAAGCAAATTTCTCAGTGATTAGGGAGAATTTGACTTTGAGGTAAGCCTTGGGGGTAAAAGGAGACAGAGCAACAAATGTAGCTGTGCACTAGACTTTGCACCCGAATAGTTCATGCACAAAACCACATTTTGCATAGGGTGTGCTAAAGGCTAGCATAGCTTTTTACACCTGTCCCTTAGTGGGAGATGTATGCTGCTAGAAGGCCAAAAACCTAACCTACCCTTGGTGTTTGCCACCTAAGAATTTCCTGCTTGTATTATTATAATCTCATGTTTTTATACTTAAACTCCTATCATGTAATTTCCCTGAACCCCTGGGGCAGCCTTTTCAGACAGATGTCAATTTACACAGCATGGGGTAGTTCAAACAGCGTGTATAATCTCATTTCTGATACCCTAGCAAGAAAAGACCAAATTAATCAGTTGCGTTTGCTTTATGCAGTTTGTGAGAAACTGCAGGGGACCAGCAGAGAGAGAACCAATGGCTTAAAAAATAATATTTAAATGATACAAGGTAGATGTCAGTGCTTGTCATCTGTATTTTTGAAATATTACTCAATACAGATTAATTTAAACAAGATTCCCTCCCCTTCCCCCACACACTTTATCCTTCAGCCACCAGAGGCGCTCCAAGACAGGAATTCACTATAATGCTCCTGAATGAAATACTAGTGCATACATTTCTTGACATCTCCCAAGAGAGATTTGGTGCCGTCTTGTTTCTCAAAATGAATCACAGAAAGGGGCATATTAAGATATAGACAGCAGAAGAAAAGTAATATTTTAAAAGGAGTCTTTCCCTAAACAGGGTATGGTGGTAGTTGAGTATCTCACACTCAGGGTGGATAACACAAACTTATAAAGAAGTCTGGACAGCAAGACCAACCATACCATTAATTGGCTGAGGGGGCTGATGCAGAAAGCATGGCTTCCAACACAAATGTAATGCCCATTTTTTGCTCACTAATGCAGTAAGCTAATTGTATGTAAATTTGATGCATGCAGATTTTGGGTACTAATCAGGTCAAGACACCAGATGTATGCACACAAGGTTCTGGGCTGAGGGCAGTTAGTACTGTGCACATGTGCTAAAATGTTAATTAAATTGTAAGCTCTACTGAGCAGGTACTGTCTCTTGAATGTTTTAATGTACGTCTAGCAGCACTATAGAAATGATAAGTAGTAGTAGTAGTAATGTTATTATGCTCCTGAATATTAGCATCACAAAAATTTCTGTGCAAGAAACGTTTGCGATGCCAATATTTATGCCCAAAATTACATTCCAGTAGATGTGCATATGCAGTTTTTTTCTGCTTAGACCTGTGCGCAGAACCACCACTTCTCCCATTCTGTCATAAAAAGTTTCAGGTACCTATAGGAAAAAGAAGAAACTACCTTTAAATCTACCCAGACCATACTGCAGAAGAACAGGCTAACCCTTCTACCCCTCCTCAGACCTGGCTTTCAAGTTCTTGCATTGTATTGACCTTAAGATCTTTTGCACTGTTCTCTGCATTGGGAATGAATAGCTAATAACCGCATCAGGGGCTTAGCTACCATTGAGCGAACCTGACAAAATACACAGAGCCACCTGCTGCCCTCTGCTGTCTAACACATTGTCTGCCTTCCTCAACCGATCTATCTATGGTGTCTGGTAGCACTATCTCTCTTCCTCCTTCCCTTTCCCTCCTCATGCATAGGGTTACCAAACAACTGGTAAAACCCAGATGTGTCCTCTTTATAGGGGACTGTCTGAGAGCCTGGATGGACTTTCCAAAACCCAGTAGTTTGTCTGGGGTTTGGAAAGCCCCGACCTCCCGGCCGCATTTGGAGAGCCTCTGAACATGCATGGATGATTTTACACGCATCCGCGGAAACCCTCCAGACGTGTCCTGGAGGTTGGAAAACAAATACAAGGCTTTGCGGGGGCAGGGTTGGAGGCAGAATGAGGCGGAGCCATGTGTCCGGGTTTCTCCGGACAGAAATTTGGTAACCCTATCCATGGGGGTCCGTCATCTCTGTCTATCCTTTGTTTTCCTTCCCTCCACCCCCACCCCAACCCCATATTTCTTTTAGAATCTCAGTGAGTGAGCAAAGGCAGCAATATAAAGAGACTACCTGCAGCCAGCCCCACTGAGGCGGGATGTGGCAGAGGAAAAGCCCTGTTGAGGGTCTGCTTCAGGCAGCCTGTTCACATCAATGCCTCTTCTGGTTACTTGCTGGGATTCTGGAGGATCACTCCAGTACGGAGAGGGGAAGCAGAAGAAGATGCTGGATCTGCAGAGGATGCAGGGGACCAACAGAGAGAGGTGTAGGACATGCACAGAAGGGGAAAAGAAACAGGAAAATAAATGCTGGACTTGGAGGGGGGCAAGGAGAGAGAGAGAGACCTGTGCACTAAAAAGGGGGGGAGGGGAGAGAATTGAGACAGATATAGGATTAATAGAAATAAAATTGTGGAACATGTAGACAAACATAATTTAATGAGACAGAGTCAGCATGGGTTCAGCCAATTTGCTTGAGGGTGTGAATAAACCTGTGGATAAAGGCGAAAATTAAAAAGTCAGGGATAGGTGGCAAAGTTCAGTTGTGGATTAAGAATTGGTTATCGGATAGAAAACAGAGGGTAGGGTTAAATGGTCACTTTTCTCAATGGAGAGGGTAAATAGTGGTGTGCTGCAGGGATTTGTACTGGGACCGGTGCTATTTTGATATTATGTGTGTTTATTGTGAACCACTTAGACATTAAGCGGTTTATAAATATTTTAAATAAATAAATAAATAAATATTTAACTAATTTATAAATGATCTGGAAATTGGAACTACAAGTGAGGTGATTAAATTTGCAGATGACACTGAACTGTTCAAAGTTCTTAAAATGCATGCAGACTGTGAAAAACTGCAGGAAGACCTTAGGAAATTAGAAGACTGGACGTCCAAATGGCAGATGAAATTTAATGTAGACAAATGCAAAGCAATGCACACTGGGAAGAATAATCCAAATCATAGTTATCAGATGCTAGGGTCCACCTTGGGGGGGGGTTCAGCGCTTAAGAAAAGGATCTGGGTATCATCGTGAACAATATGCTGAAACCTTCCACCCAATGTGCGGCGGTGGGCAAAAAAGCAAACAAGATGCTAGGAATTATTAGAAAAGGGATGGTAAACAAGACTAAGGATGTTATAATGCCTCTGTATCATTCCATGGTGCGACCTCACCTTGAGTATTTGAGTTCAGTTCTGGTCTCCTTATTTAAAGAAAGATATAGCGGCACTAGGGAAAGTTCAAAGAAGAGCGACCAAGATGATAAAGGGGATGGAATTCCTCTCATATAAGGAAAGTCTAAAGAGGTTAGGGCTCTTCAGCTTGGAAAAGAGACGGCTGAGAGGAGATAGGATTGAAGTCTACAAACTCCCGAGTAGTACAGGACGGATACAAGTGGATCGATTTTTTTTTTACTGCATCAAGATTTACAAAGATTGTGGGACACTCAATGAAGTTACAGAGTAATACTTTTAAAACTAATAGGAGGAAATATTTTTTCACTCAGAGAATAGTTAAGCTCTGGAATGCCTTGACAGAGGATGTGGTAAGAACGGTCAATTAAGCTGGTTTTAAAAAAAAGTTTGGACAAGCTTCTGGAGGAAAAATCCATAGTCTGCTGTTGAAACAGACATGGGGTAAGCCACTGCTTGTCCTGGATCGGTAACATGGAATGCTGCTACTATTTGGGTTTCTGCCAGGTACTTGTGACTTGGGTTGGTCTCTGTGAAGATGGGCTACTGGGCTGGATGGACCATTGGTCTGACCCAGTAAGGCTATTCATATGTTCTTATGTTAAAGAGGAAGAGACCAGTGGGGGAGGGGTTGTCTGGGTGCCACCGGCAGTGATTATTGCCCTACAGTGGGGAGTGGGGGGCAGAGGTGATAGGAGAGAGAGTGGAAAAAACTGGGCCCAGGGTAGGGATACAGGAGGAGAGGGGAGGAACAGGGACACAGAAAAGAAATGCTGGGCATGGAGGGAGCACAGAGACAGAGACACAGATGGACAGGAGATTATAGAAAGAGAGCTAAAAGAGAAAAAATATGAAAGAGACACTGGGACCAAAGCAATGCTCAGCCAACAAAGGTAGAAAAAAAATATTTTATCTCTGAATTTATTACTTTTAGTATGCCAGCTTTCAGAAATATGCATCTCTATTTGAGTCTCTATTTCTATGCCAGGTACTCTATATCAGGGGTCCCCAACCACTGGGCCATGGGCACCAGACCATACAGAAAGAATAAAATTATTTTATTTTATTTACATTAGTTTGCAAGGTATTTTATTTTGAATCCCACACTTGCCTCAGTCGCAGTTTATTTCAGCAAAACTGAGTAAAAAAAGAAATGTTCTGGAGAACTTCTTTGAAAAGGGGGGGAAGACCCAATGATGAGACAGCAGAAGACTCCAAGACTGCTAACAAAAAGAGAGCTGCGTTTACAAGAAAATACCAAGAATCTTACTTAAATTACAGATTCACTGCAACAGGTGATTCACATTCTCCAAGCCCGCTCTGTATAATACTTGGCGACCAGCTAATGAAGCCATGAAACCTTCAAAACTGCTTCGCCACATAGAGACCAAGCACCCTGCATTAAAAGACAAGCCTTTAGAGATTTTTTGAAACAAAAAGATGTGAACACGAAGGACAGAAGCAATTATTACAGGCTATCACTTCACCAAATGTGTCTGCACTAAGAACATCACTCTTAGTGGCTAACTGCATTGCTAAAGGGGAAGGGGTAAAACACAGACCTCATGGACCTTGCGGATCTAAAACCGCACATCCTTAAAAATCTGAGATCCATGCCACTTGTAGTTTCTGGCTCTGACAGACCTCTATGGCAATTTAGCTCTGACGGATCCTAATGCTTTTCCCTCCCTAGGTTGAGACTAGCGGCAAAACTTTTGCCCTGAGGTCTGTGCCACTTTTAGTCTCAGCATAGGGAGGGAAAAGCTTTAGGATCCGTCAGTGCTAAAATGTCATAGAGGTCTGTCAGAGCCAGAGACTAAAAGTAGTGTGGACCTCAGATTTTTAAGGATATGCAGTTCAGATCCGTGAGGTCAGATGCACTGCAGACCTTTGCACACATTTTTTTTAAACCCCCCCCCCCCCCCAACCCAGCTATTTGCCATCCAGTGTCATATCGCAGGGGCTCTTGGTATCAGCGCAGATGGAGAGATCTGGAGGAAGGGATGATTGGGCTAATTAGCAAAAGCCACAGTGTGCCTCCTCCCTCCTTAGCCATTAGGGAAGGCAGAGCCGGGGCCTGAGATGAGCGGGCAGGGAAAGCGGTGGAATAAGCTAAAAGGCGGACTTGTCAATGCACAGACCTCAGATTTTTAAAGACGTGAGGTTTTAGATCCGCAAGGTCTGTAAGGTCCATGAGGTTTTACCCCTTCCCTTGCTAAAGCTAAGAAGCGCTTTACTTTTGGTGAAGAGTTGATCTTGCCTGCTGCTAAGGACATTTGTCGTGAATGTTTAGGAGAGGCTGTAGTTCAAAAGGTGGCAAATGTTCCTCTTTCAGCTAGCAAGCGTACAAGTGGAGTTGGAACTATACACATCAACCAGGGATATAACAAACAAGTAAATCTTTATTGAGATATATTCACTGCACGTCTTGGACCTGACACGGTCTGTGTTTTGGCTAGAAAGCCTACATCAGGGCTTTATCCGAGATCCAGCAGGTTAAGCCTGATATTTGGCTGCTAGCATTGTCAAAAACAATCACTATATACAAAGTAACTCTTTTATGCAACAATGTAATATTGAACCTCAATGAGGTACTTTTGAATTTGGGTTGGGGATAATAATTAATTTTTTGCTCTTGAATTTTTTCTCACTATGCACTTTAGGTCAAAGTAGCGATAGTAGTTTTCAGTCGATTCATAGAAAATAAGCACTTCCCCTGAAGAAGCCGTCCAGGAGTGAAACGGACTGGCCCAAGTTCCGTTGGAAGCAAGCTAAGAGCTTTATTAAATTTTAAGAAAATTAGTGGTTAATTCTGAATGCTGAATAATACTCATCCACTATAACAAAACCCTTAGGGTGCATGCGCACTTCAATCTCCGTGTTACGTGCCTCCATGCTACCATGTCGCTGCATAAGCAGTAGAGTAGAACTCTGCCTGTGGTGGTTTCACCATTGCCCTCCCTCAGTAACGCTGCAAGGCTGGATCCAGTGACAACCAGGCCTACTAAGAAGGGGGGGGGGAGAGGGCAGACCATCCCGGGTGGAAGCATGAGGGGGGGTTGCGATCACAGGGCAGGCAGGAAGTTTAATCGCGGCTCTGCAGCGATCCCTTGGGGGCTCCTGGCAGTGCTGAAGATGAGGCAGCAGTCCAGGTAGAGCAGAAGAGGCCGGAAAGAGCAGGGCCAGGAAGAGCAGGGCCGGGAAGAGCAGAAGAGGGTCCAGGTAATGAGTTAGAAGATAGCGGGAATGTGAGTGGACCCCAGGTGGATAGGCAGGTAGGAGAGAGAGAGTACACGGATGGGGTGGGCCACCACCACATTGGCGAGCGAGGGCTAAAGGAGCCCTTCCCCCCGCCCCACCCCGGAGAAAGTGAAAGCACGGGAGGAGTGCAGAACTGCAAGCTGGGGCTTGGTTCGGCTCGCCATGGCCCAGCAGTTCACAAGCTTTCTGTGGAGCAGCATCAGGCGGCGATCCAGCACCAAGGATGAGCGAACAGGGTCCGGAGGAGAGACGGGTTGCGTTTGCCCATTGTGCAACTGGGCAGGTGTGTGTGGGCAGCTGGCCACAGCTGGATTGAGGAAAGGGCAATGGATCCCTTAGCTGGCACAGGGGGAAGGTGGCTTCAGTGACGTTCTGGGCAGGGAGAGAAACAGAAAGAAAGAAAGATAGATAGACAGCGGGAGGGAGAGAGACAAAAAGAAAGATAGACATTGGGAGGGAGAAAGACAGAAACAAAGGAAGAAAGATAGATGGGGCAGGGAGAGAAAAAGAAAATAAAAGATAGACAGGGGAAGGGAGAGAGAAAGAAAATAAAAGATAGACAGGGGAAGGGAGAGAGAAAGAAAATAAAAGATAGACAGGGCAGGGAGAGAGACAGACAGAAAGAAAGATAGAAAGAAAGACAGCGTGAGGAAGAGAGACAGAAAGAAAGGAAGAGAGAGACATGGGGAAGAGAGAGAAAAAAAAGAAAGAAAAAAAGATGGGACAGGGAAAGGAAAGAAAAAAGATAGACAGGGCAGGGAAAGAGACAGAAAGAAAGATAGAAAGAAAGAAATATAGACAGCGGGAGGGAGAGAGACAGAAAGAAAGGAAGAAAGAGACAGGGGCAGGGAAAGAGACAGAAAGAAAGAAAGACGGGCTTAAACACTAGTATATCTATATACTGTTTATATAATGACTGTATTAGTCACTGCTTGCACATGCACATAAATTTGATTTAAATAACATGCATAAAAAGAAAAAAAGATTTCCGGGTTTTTTTTGACCAATGATGATGTTGAAGCCCTTTAAAGTGTTTTCAAAAAGTGACTCTTTCAAACACTTGGGCATTTGAGGTCTTTTCCTGGACAAGCTCTTAGTTTGTCTATGCCTTAATTGTGCACTGGAAGAAAAGAAATGATTAGGGGTAGGGAAATTGTTATGAATGAAAAGTTTATGCCATAGGGAGGGAGTGTATGAGAGTAGCCATAAAAATCAAAGAGAATGTTAGAGATTATTCATAAAAGAATGGAGAACAAAATTGACAACATCATTATGCCTCTATGGGGGAAATTCTAAAACCGACGCCCTATCGATGCCTAAATTAATTGAAAAACACCATTAGAAACAACAAAAACGACAAAGCTGAGATGCCTACCAGCACCTAAACAAGAGGTGCCAGAATCAGTCGGCAATGAGGGCAGCAACGGGCAGAATATCCACCCCAATCGCAGGAGGGATGCCTGCTCCCCCCTGCCTGAGGACACACCCAACACCACCACCACACCTGAAATTGACAGGAGGGATGCCTACTCCCTTCTGCCTAAACAAATCCCCAACACCCTCCCATACCCGAAATCGGCAGGAGGAATTCCCACTCCCTTCTGCATGAATGACTCCCCGACACCTCCCATACCTTTACTGGAAGAGGGATTTCCGCTCCCTCCTGCCAGCAGGCTTGCCTTTTCAAAATGGTGGGCCTTCCCCTTCTCAATGCATCCTAGGGTGCACTAGGAGGGGCCTAAGGCCCTGATTGGCCCAGGTGCCTAAGGCCCCTCCTGAGCATTCGGGAACTCCTGCTAGCTCAGCTGATCAGGTATTCCCCTGCTGCATCAGTTCAGCCGGCAGTAAGAGCAGCAGCGGCGGGCAAAAGAAAGCTTTATAAATATTGACAGGAGGGATGAGGGAAGAAGTCATGCCTAGTGATTGCTTCCTGAGTTTGCGCTAGACACAGCTCCTCCCTCTCATACAAGGGCTGCTCCGCAATCAGGTGCGATTCTCTAACCAGTGCTGTCACAGACGTGAGTCTCTAACTGGCGCCTTTATGTAATTGACACGCAATAGGCGCCAGTTAGAGAATCTGAGTACTGTGTACAGTTCTGGCCTCCCTTTAACAAAAAGGACAACAGTGGAACAATAGTCTGTCTGTTGCTCATCAGTTGGGAAGGGTGCAGCCTGCCAATATGTGGAAAGAGGTGTCAGCAAAAATAGTTGCAAATAATATATTTTACTAAATTTAGATATAAACTAAGTACCAAATGCCAAAGAATGACAAGAAAATTACAGTGCAAACTTCAGAGTATATATATATATTTTTTCTTAGACAATTGATAAAGTAGATTGAAAACATTGTTCATGGATCATGCTTATGCCTCCATAGAGGCTGCAGCCAGTCTGTCTTTCTTCTCTCTTACACATCCCATTTGTCCTCAGCCTGTTGGATGTTATGACAACAAAAATTATATTAAAGTTTTGAAGTGAGGGGAAGGAAGCTATTAGAGCTACACAAAAATCCTTCAGAAAGTGGAAGAAGGATCCGACAAAAAATAATAGGAAACGGCATAAGGAACAGCAAGTCAAATGCAAGGTGCTGGTAAGGAAGGCAAAGAGAGACCTTGAAAGGAAGATTCTGCTTTAGGCAGAAACACTTAGGGCTGGATTCTCTAAAGTCACCGTGCATGTCATGATGGTGCTAAACCATCGTTAAATGCATGTGTTTTGTTGTTGTTGTTGTTAGATGCCATCGACTCGTGCTCGAGTCCTAACAACTTGATGAATTGTTGATCTACAAAGAAATCGGTTTTGTGCTAGTCCAGCATCATCCCCATGGTTGTTTCCAACATGTCCAGCCATCTGATTTCAGGTCATCCTCTTCGCATGTATTTTACCGCCTAATTATCAAAATGGTTCACCATGATCTTTTCCGTACATTCTAACAGCCTCCAATTCTAGTATGCAAATATAGTCCATTGAAGTCATTAATATTAAAAATGTAGTATAACGAGGTCATTGATGTTAAAATAAGATCTCTGGGTGATTCTCCAAAAGGAATGCCCCTCTATTTACATGGAATTGGGTCTGAGCTATTGTAGCCTTACTTTCCTGACAGGAAAATAAAGCAGCTCAGACCTGCCATCACAAATGATGTTGATACCTCATAAATGGAGCCCATAAAAAAGCTTTGTGGTCTAGTGGGCCCCCGACCATTGCTACCCTGCGCTGATGTCCCCCCCCCACTGATGCCCTCCAACCCCATAAGGAAGATTAACAGGGGGGATGCCCACTCCCTCCTGCAATAGGGTCAGGGACCCCCGACACCAAGTCCCTCCTGACAACTCCCCACTACACTAAGTCTTGTGGTCTAGTGGACTGTCCTCCCCTCCAATCCCCTTCCAACCCACCCTCATACCTTTTTTAGAAGACCGGCACTCCCGCCAACAGGCCTGCCTCTTCTAAATGGTGGGCCTTCACCTTCCCGGTGCATCCTGGGATGATTGGCCCAGGCACCTATGGCCCCTCCAAAGGCCACTAGGGGGAGGGGTCTTAAGCACCTGGGCCAATCAGGGTCTTAGGCCCCTTCCAGTACATTCCAGGATACATCAGGAAGGGGAAGGCCTGCCATTTTGAAGAGGCAGGCCTGCTGGTGGGAGGGAGGGAGCATCCCTCCTGCCAGTCTTCTAAAAAAGATATAGGGGGGTCAGCGGGGGGAACAGCCCACTAGACTACCAGGCTTGGTGTGGTGGTGGGTTGTCGGGGAGAGCTTTGTGTGTCTAAGTGCTTTGAAAATGTGCCCCATATTATTAAGTGTCACAAATTGGCTATGGAAATCTCTGTGAAAATCCTCTATTTAATATTTTAAAATTAATTTATGCCGCTCCCTTCCCCTCCCCAAATAGATGCCTCTGAGTACAAACACATTTTCAAAAGCTGACATTCTATTAAATAAATTAAAAATAAAATCTCATTCTTTCTTGTGAGACAGGGAGTCTGGCCATCAAAAAGGCAGATGACATTTAGGACTCCTTTTACAAAGCCGTGCTAGGGCCTTAACGCACACTAAATTGCCACATGCGCTAGTCTCTACCGCCTCTTTTGGAGCAGGCGGTAGATTTTCGGCTAGCGTGCGCTAATCCGGTGCGTGCGTTAAAATCGCTAGCACGGCTTTGTAAAAGGAGCCCTTAATGTGAGCAAGTGCAAAGTGATGCATGTGGGAAAGAGGAACCCAAATTATAGCTGCATGATGCAGGGTTTCACGTTAGGAGTCACTGCCCAGGAAAAGGATCTAGGTGTCACTGTTGAAACCCTTAGTTCAATGTGCGGCGGCAGCTAAGAAATGTTAGAAATTAAATGGAAAGGAATGGAAAACTAAGATGAAAATGTTATAATGCCCATGTATCACACTATGGTATGGCTGCACCTCAAATATTATGTGCAATTCTGGTCGCCATATCTCAAAAAAGATATAGTGGAATTGTAGGGTCATGAAATAGTTAACTGTTGTTTAAAATATTGCTCTGGCCTACATAGCTAAAAACAGTGTATAATCTATTGACTGCATCTGCCTGAAATGTATGTCCTTGCCCTACCACATTGTAAGCTGAATAGATAAGAGTTTGAGCCATGATGTGCCCTGCCCTTCTGTACATGTAGCCTTTAGACCTGTAAGATTTAGATAAGCAGAGAAATGAGCTAGTTTCCTATAGGACTATAAGTTGTATCCCTGAGCCTATCATAAGTGCTGGCTTAGGACCAATAATAATTGTAGAAAGTTATAGAAGTAACAAATGAAAATTGTAGTTTTTGCATATATTAGTTTGCGAAAAGGGCATAAAAGTCCGTGTATTTCCTGTTTCTGACACTCTAGTAGGCAGGCTATTAACTGCACTAGAGTCCCGGCATGCTGTGAATAAAAAACTCTTGTACTTTCTTCACGCCTCTGACTTTGTGTATCCAAGTGACCTTTCAGAATTAGAAAAGGTACAGAGAAGGGCGACAAAATGATAAAAGGGATGAGACGACTTTTTTATGAGGAAAGGCTAAAGTGGCTAGGGCTCTTCAGCATGGAGAAGAAATGGCTCAGGGGTGATATGATAGAGGTCTATCTGTAAAATACTGAGTGGAGTGGAGTGGAAAGGGTAGATGTGAATCGTTTGTTTACTCCTTCCAAAAATACTAGGACTAGGACATGCAATGAAGCTACTAAATAGTAGATTTAAAACAAACCAGAGAAAATATTTCTTCACATTTGTAATTAAACTCTGTAATCCGTTTCCGGAGAATATGGTGAAATCAGTTAACTTAACAGGGTTTAAAAAAGGTTTGGATAATTTCCTAAAAGAGAAATCCATAGGCCATTATTCAGATGGCTTGGAGAAATCCACTGTTTATTCCTAGGATAAACAGCATAAAACTTTTATTTATTGCTTCCATTTGTACATCGCACATACCTATACAAGCTCTACAAAATCTGTTTTAATCTAATCTAATCTTTGGTTTATATACCGGGTCATCTCCCAGTGGAGCTCGACTCAGTTCACATATAATTAAGACTAGAGTACATAGCAGAAAACATAAGAGAAGGAAGAATTAATTAAAAACTAAAGTACATAAAAAAGCATAAGAAAAATAACTATATTATCATTTCGTTGAGGCTGTAGTTAAACCATTTAAAAATTGTGAGAACAACAAAGTTTTCAGGAATTTACTACTTGGGATCTTGCTAGGTTCTTGGGACCTGGGTTGGTCACTGTTGGAAATAGGATACTGGGCTTGACTGACCCTCTGTCTGTCTCAGTATGGAAATTCTTATGTTCTTATGGTCCAGTGTCTTTTTTTTCTGTTCTCTTTTGATTTCCTGTTTTTGCAGGATTTTCCTGTCCATTTGATATTTCATGTTTCCATGTCCAAATCCAGACTTGAAGATGGCTTTTCAACCCTGGGATATTGTTTCCACGTTCACCATTGGTCTCATCTCTGTCCCTGTCACTACCCTCCTACCACATTCCGTGTCCCCATCCTTCCTTTAATGCAACATCTCCTCTTGTGTCCCTATCTTGCCCTCACCTGTATTTCTCTCTCTGTGTCCAGCATTGCCCCTGTGTGTCCCTATTCCTTCTCCATCCAGCATTGCCTGTCTGGTCCCTGTCCCTACGCTATCTCCATGCCGTACATCTCTTTTCTGTCTCCCTGTCTCTCCCTTCTCCTCTCTTCCTCTTGCACCCCTACTCTGGGGCCAGAATTTCTCCCTCTCTCTCTTCCCACCCACCCGTCTCATAGTCCAGTATTGACCCTCTTGGTTCTCCAGTGTATACATCTAGTATCTTTCCCTCTCTCTTCTCCTCCAGTCCGCATGCTCTCTCTTTCTTCTCTCCAGCATTTATCCCTCTCCTTCCCTGGTCCAACACCTCTTCCTGTCTGACCTCCACCCCCCCCCCTCCCGAGGTCTAGCACAGCAGCCTCTTTCTCTCCCTCTACAGACTTTCTCCCTTTCCTTCCACCCCCATCTCTGGTTCCAGTGACTCTGACTCTCCACATCCCTCCCCATAGTCCGATGCTGCTAAGAACTTGCCTTGATCATTGCTGGTAAGTAGCATCACAGTGATTACAGCAGGCTGCCTTGGGGCCTTAACCTTGCCTGTGAGGCATACCAACCATGCAGAACAAGATGTTGCATCAGAGGAGGGCAGTATGCCTCACAGGCTTCCCCTGCAACTCAGCTGTTCAGGAGTTCCCCTGCTGGCTCAGCTGATTGCAGCTCCAGAACTGTGATGAAGATGAGTGGGCAGGAGGGAGAGCAGCAGAAACAGAACAAAATGGAGCTGACAGGAGGGATGGGGGGAGGAGCTGTGCCTAGCGATGTGCTCTTATGAGAAGGAACCAGGCACTGTTCCTCCCCCCATTTACCAGGGTTGCTCTGCACAAATACCCCCCCCCCCAAATTGCTCCCAACATGATATTTTTTATTGTGTTGTTGGAGCTTTGAGCATCAAGGCCTTAATGCCTAATTGCTTGGCATATTCCTGACCCACCTATGCTACTCCCGCATGGAAATGGTGAAGAGGAAGATTGGATTTAAGAAAGTATCAGACAAGCACATAGGAGAGAGGAAGGGATAGTAGATAGCATGGACTGGCAGACTAGATGGGCCATATGGTCTTTATTTGCCTTCACTTTCTTTGTTTCTAGGATTAATGGGGTATAGTTAGATGAGGAGGACACAGCCGAGGATGGGGAGATTATGTGAGGAAAAATATGAATGCAAAGGATACAGAAAGACTATGGGGAGTGGTATGCATAGCCAGAGAAAACCTGGATGGGGAGGTTATGTGAGGAACAATATGGAGAAGGTACAGATGGGTTCTGGATGACACAGATATGAATGGAAAGGGTATAGATAGGTTACAAATGGTGAGGATGGGGATAGGAAGAATATATGATGTCAGGGAGGATAGAGATGAGGACATAGAAACTAAGGTGGGGAGGGGGGTATGAAAAGTGGGCTACCATTTCCCTTCCCAACCAGTGCAGGCTCCAGCCGTCGCTATGGCAACGGGGCTGCAGCTGCTTCCTGCCCCCGCGGGCGCAGATTAATGTGGCGGCTCCGGGCTGTCATTCTGCCGGGAGGGGAACAAAGGCGGCGGCTTCTCAATGGCAGCCGCACTGTCAGCGCTGATTGATGGCTGCGACCGGCCGGCCGGCCGGGCGCGCCTCCCCGGATCCCGACCCAGCAGAGCTCGGGGTCCCGGGCCCAGGAGGGCCCGGCAGATGGCAGCCGCGGGAGGGGCTCGCGGGCGCCCGCAGGCTGCCGCTAATTGAGTGAAGTGGTAATTAAGGGGTGGCGGGAAGGCCCGGAACAGATGGACGGGGCCTGAATTGCTCATTAAACTCCCTTCCTGGAAGAGAGGCCGAGCGTTTGCCCCTAAACCAAATGCAGAGCTAAAGAAACTTGCTGGACCATTAGTCTGATCAATCACACCTTGTCCTTTTTTTTTTTTTTTAGGGTCTAAGCCAGGGGTGTCCAACCTTTTGGCCGAAAAAATGTTTCTGGGGCCTTACAAACATGCAACCGCTGCAGCAAGACAGAGGAAAACACTGCATCGCCCTCGATTGGGGCTGCACAAAATACTTCACAGGGCCCTGGTCTAAGCCATGATCTCAGTGAATTGGTAAATTTGCCTTGCAGTCTAGATATTCCCCACCAGTGTCATAAAATCCACACTCCAGTTTTAAACCTCTCTCTTATTCCAAATTCTTGACTAGAAGTGGCTATAATAGCTTATATCGTGACAGGGAAAAAAAAGGAAAATTAGGAGACCGTCGAGGTCCATGCTAGGAAAACATCTCAAGCAGTGCAGTGCCTCATTGAATTGCTCTACAGCAGTGGTTCCCAACCCTGTCCTGGAGGAACACCAGGCCAATTGGGTTTTCAGGCTAGCCCTAATGAATATGCATGAAGCAAATTTGCATGCCTATCACTTCCATCCTATGCAAATCTCTCTCCTGCATATTCATTAGGGCTAGCCTGAAAACCCGATTGGCCTGGTGTTCCTCCAGGACAGGGTTGGGAATCACTGCTCTACAGTAATAACACGTTACACCTTCAACCATCATACTGTACTCTGTTCTGTCTGCACCGGTATGGCCAGGCTTCCTCTGATTTTCTGCAGTGAATCGGCATCCACGACCTGGTGCAAAACAGGCGTCAGTCAATCGCAGTTAGATGGACACTGAATCTATTACAGGGTGTCACCACTTCTGTCCATCCCTGCTTTCCATCTGTGACTTCCAATCTGATAACTAGTAGTCAATTAGATCTCATTCTTTTCTTTCCTTCAAATTACTGTAGATGGATAACACTTTATGGAGGGAACATACTGCTAAAATTGGAAATTGTGAATCTCCCACAGTCACTTGTCTGAAAAAGGGAAATAAAGCAGAATTCCAAGCTGGAAGCCGTTCATAATGTACGAGAGAAAAGAATGTTTAAGTTACTTATGCATATTTTGACTGGCTTCCTGCAATGTACCCAAGGCCAAGTACTAAATAATATCTAAGTAAGAAAGACATAAAGGAAAATACTTAAAACAAATGTTCTGTATCTGTAATGCTGCTGTTAATTCAAGGATAAAGAAAGACAGAACTGTAAAGAACTACAAAGGCTCTGCACAGTTTTCCAGGGTTGCCTGGAGTCCAGAGACTGCAAACCCCAAACTGCTGACTGCACACAATGGATACCAATAAAGCTGAAGGTCATGATCCCACCAAGGAATATATGAAAATGTAACTCTTTCCCTAGATCCCCAGAGGAACATGTAGAACTGCAGCCCTTTTTTCTTTCCCAAAATCCCTGGAGAACCGTAAAAAATTAGTCATGTCTCCCAGATTCTCAGGGCTGCACATAGGGCAACTACCTC
Source organism: Geotrypetes seraphini (assembly GCF_902459505.1). NCBI lineage: Eukaryota > Metazoa > Chordata > Amphibia > Gymnophiona > Dermophiidae > Geotrypetes > Geotrypetes seraphini. The sequence goes on along the minus strand of NC_047096.1, from coordinate 79,408,850 downwards.
CAGTGCCAAATTTTGCTAGGCACCAAAGCACCGCTGTGATTGCCATGTCGTGATCTAGGCCTGCCGCTGTTGTACAGCTGTCTTGAAGAGCAACTGGCTCTGCAGTAGCAACAACTCCTTTGTAGCAAATAACCAGTTGGGTATCTACTAGCCATTGCGTGCTGACAGGCTCTGCCCCTTGCACAGATTTCCATAGTGACAAGAAACCCATGTAGAAGGAGGGGGGTGGAGCACCATGAAGGCATGTAGGCATTACACATTGAATTACAGTACAGTCTCGATTATCTGTAAACCGCTGTTGGATAAAAGTTGGAGAATATGGAGAACAATGGTAACTCCTTAAAAATGCACAGAAAATATAGTTTGTGCATAATGTACAAGCATAGGGTATCTGTAATAAAAATATTTTTCATTAACAGTAATTAACAAAAAAAAAAAAAAAATGGATAGGATAATTCCTTGCAGTGTGTGATGCCAGAAAACAGGAGAGAACCTGCACACTTCTTAATAGCAATGCAATGAGGTCACAAGGATGGGGGGAGGCCTGTCAGATATACTAGATGGCTGAATTAGCAAAGGTTGGATAATCAAGACTGTACTTACTAGAGAGGAGCTGGTGCTGCAGTGCCAGTTGTGTTTCGACAGCAGCAGAGGTGATGGGGAGAACGGTGGGCAGGGATGTTGGGAGGAGGGAGGAAGGTGGAGCTCCTATTGCTAAACAGATGCCCATCATTTAAATCCGGCCCTGCAGATGCTCTAAGGAACGTGTAGAAGTGCTGCCAGTCTCCCAGATACCCCCAAAAATAGAACGGGATGATTTATTGTGTCCATTTCATCGCAGGATGTTTTATCATGGTCACAATGAATCATCCTCCCTATAATGGCTGCGATGAATTGTACCTCTCCTTCTTCCTCCCCCACCAGTGCCTCTCGTCTTTGCACCAGTGCCTCTCCTCTGCCCCCCTCATGCCTCTCCTCCTGCTGTTGCCTCTCCATCCCCCCAGCTACCGATGCCTCTCCTCTTTGCACCAGTGCCTCTCCTCTGCCCCCTCCCCCCATGCCTCTCCTCCTGCTGGTGCCTCTCCTCCTCTCCATCCCCCCAGCTGCCAATGCCTCTCCTCTTTGCACGAGTGTCTCTTTTCCCCTCCCCCCCCGCCAGTGCTTCTCCTCTCCATCCCCCCTGCCGCTGGAGCCTCTTCTCTCAATCCCCCCAGCTGCAGATACCTCTCCTCCTCTCTGCCACCCCCCCTGCACACCTCATGAAAAGTTTGCTGGCGTGAGCATCTTTCACCCCCTGCTTGGCCAGCCAATGGCTGCAATGAAACGGCAGTGCTGAATTGGCCATGATGAATTGTCATAGGCACCCCCAAGAAATGTTTGAAAGTTTACATGGACAAGCACCTTGGATTTTAGATCTCCTGAGAAATGCACAGAATTGCAACACAAACGGATCAAGGACGATTCATCGTGACCAGATCATCGCAGCCGTTTCAGCATGATGAACTGGCCACGATTAATCTGATTTAGCATTTGGGGAGATGATGCCACCCCACCCCCTAAATTATACCACAATGCCCCCCAATCCCCTCCCTCCAGAATTAGACCTCCAAGCAAGTCAGAGCAGCAGGCTGCAGGGCGAGTCCAGGAAGCAGGTGGCAGTAGCTGGCGGGGAGCCCAGGCCTTGCAGGAAAGACTGCTACTGGAGCTGCTGCATCGTGTACTTCAGCATTGAAGATACAAGTGGGTGGCAGTGTCTGGCGGGGAGGCCCGGCTGGAGTTTTCAGCTGCTCATTGCAGGTACTGGTGAGGTGGCTGGGGCTGGGGCATCTCTGTCTGTGCCGCCTGAAGCCCTGCCTCCTTGTAATGGGATGATTCATCACGGCCGTTTTATTGCAGCCACGCTGAAACACCCAGCGATGAAATAACCATGATGAATCATCCCAGCCCAAACCTTATATCACCTACATAGTAGCATAGTAGATGACGGCAGATAAAGACCCGAATGGTTCATCCAGTCTGCCCAACCTGATCCTTGAAGAATGCGTGAAAGTGCAACTTGATCCCCAGATCTAAGAAACTCAGATCTCCTGAAGTATATGCAGCCCAGACCCTGCATCCTCTAAGAAACATAAGAACTTAAGAATAGCCTTACTGGGTCAGACCAATGGTCCATCAAGCCCAGTAGCTTGTTCTCACGGTAGCCAATCCAGGTCACTAGTAACTGGCCAAAACGCAAGGAGTAGCAACATTCCATGCTACCAATCCAGGACAAGCAGTGGTTTCCCCCCATATCTTTCTCAATAACAAACTATGGACTTTTCCTCCAGGAAATTATCCAAACCTTTCTTAAAACCAGCTACACTATTTGCTCTTACCACAATCTCTAGCACTGCGTTCCAGAGCTTAACTATTCTCTGAGTGAAAAAATATTACCTCCTATTGGTTTTAAAAGTATTTCCCTGTAACTTCATCAAGTGTCCCCCAGTCTTTGTAATTTTTGACGGAGTGAAAAATCGACCCATTTGTACCCGTTCTACTCCACTCAGGATTTGAAGACTTCAATCATATCTCTCCTCAACTGTCACTTTTCCAAGCTGAAGATCCCTAACCATTTTAGTCTTTCCTCATACAAGAGGAGTTCCATCCCTTTTATCATCTTGCTCGCTCTTCTTTGAACCTTTTCTAGTGCCACTATATCTTTCTTGAGATAAGGAGACCAGAATTGAATGCAACACTCTTAAGTGAGGTCACACCATGGAGCGATAGAGTGGCAATTCTTCCCAATGTGCATCACTTTGCATTTGTCCACATTAAATTTCATCTGCCACTTGGATGCCCAGTCTTCCAATTTCCTAAGGTTTGCCTGCAATTTTTCACAATCTGCATGCGTTTCGACAACTTTGAACAGTTTAGTGTTATCTGCAAATTTAATCACCTCATTCGTTGTTCCAGTTTCCATATAATTTATAAATAAATTAAATAGCACCAGTTCCAATACAGATCCCTGCGGCATTCCACTGTTTACTCTCCTCCATTGAGAAAAATGACGATTTAACCCTACCCTCTGTTTTCTATCCGATAACTAATTCCTATTTCACAATTGAACTTTGCCACTTATCCCATGACTCTTTAATTTTCTCAGGAACCTCTAGATATATGTGAAAGAGCAGATCAGACCCCATTTCTCCTGAGAAAATCAGATCCTCTGAAGAATGTGTGGAAGTGCAACTTGGTCTCCAGATCTCTTAAAATGCACATAAGTGCAGTCAAGTCTTAAGACCCTCTGAAGAACATGCAAAAGTGCAGCTTATAAATCCCAGCTCGATCCCCTTATCCCTGAAGAAGTTGTGGAAATGCAGCCCAGACCCCAGATTCCCTGATGAATTTGTGGAATTGCAGCCTGGTACTCAGATTCCTTGAGAAACATCTGAAAGTGCAACCCATGTATTTTATTGCCCACTGGCTAGTAGTTGGGAAGCAAGTTTAGTGCTGGGCAAAATTCTATGGTCTGTGTCCCAAATATGGAAAGACAGATCAGGACCACTCCAGTAATTGGGACGTAGGACCAGTCCAGAGCAGACTGCCCTGGTCTATGCCCCAAAACTAAACTAAACTAAACTAAAACTTAAGTTTATATAATAATAATAATAATAACTTTATTCTTATATACCGCCAACAATCTTGCGACTTCTAGGCGGTTTACAATAAAGGGAAACTGTAAATACAATAAATAGAAGCTGTACATACAACGAATTAAGGAGTATTGCTGTGTACATCTGATAGTATCAACATTAATAGTAGTAACAACAGTTTGTGGGCTGCAAGGCCAAGAAGTGCCATGCTGCTTACAGAGAAGTAGAAATATTCCATGAATTGAATGGAGTGATCGTAGTTGGTGATTAGGGGTTAGGGTTAGCAGTTTACAAGGTCAGGTTTGTGATGGTGTTACGAGGGTTGATGTCCTGGTTCGTTATCTAGGTATTTTAAGAACAGGTAGGTTTTTAGGCGTTTCCTAAATTCTCCATAGTTGTTTGTGTGTGCAATTAGTTTTTCTAATTCTTTACCCCATGTGGCTGCTTGGTACAATAGCAATTGTTGATGGTATTTCTTATATTTGCACCCTCTGGCCGGAGGGGAGACAAATTTCAGGTGTGTTTTTCTTTCATGTCTGTTGGTTGGGAATGAGAAGAGGTCTGTAATGTATTTGGGGGCTAGTCCATTTAATACCTTGAAGCAGAGACATCCTAGCTTGAACTTCGTGCGTGCCCCCATCGGCAGCCAGTGTAGGAGTTTGTAGGAAGGGGTTATGTGGTCGGACTTCTTCAGCCCGAAAATCATCCTGACTGCTGTATTTTGTATCAGTTGTAGTCTATGCATTTGCTTCTGGGTGATTGTCAGATGGGTGATGTTGCAGTAATCCAGATGGCTTAGTATTAGGGATTGTACTAGAATTCTGAAAGCTGAAGTGTGGAAGTACGCCTTGATGGACCTATATACCGCATCCTCTCCACGGAAGTGGAGCTGGGCATGGTTTACAAGAACTTAAAATATAAGAAGAGAAAGGAAAAGGTTTACATGAGCTTATATATAGAATGGAAGAGTAAGGGGGAAAATAGAATTACATGTTAGAGAAGAGCCAAGTTTTCAGGATCAATTATGCATATTATTTATCACATTCATATCATATGCTCTGAGTGTGTATCTTAGTAGGGAAGCAAAAGACATCTTAAGGCTAAAATTAGTGAGTAAAATGTTAGAAATATTGTTGGATTGTTGTTTCAGTGGCATAGTAAAGGGGGCGGACCACCCTAGGCGCCATCTTCGTGGGGGCACCCATCCTCCTCTCTGCTCTCCCACTCCTTCTGAAACCCCGCTGTGCCCATGCGGCCCTTCCCTTCTACCTCTTTAATTTTCCCGGTGCGGGCATCATTTTGAACTTGCTGCCTGCGGCGGTGTCGGCTCTTTCTAATGTCACTTCCAGGTCAGAGGGAGAACTGACACGTGATGCTGCTCACACTGGGAAAATTAAAGAGGTATGGGAGAAAGGAAGGATGGCACATGGGGGAGGGGAGGGTGGAGAAGAGGACAGGAGAGGGGCACAACTGCCCTGGGCACCACTCACCCTCGCTATGCCACTGATTGGTTTAATTATGTATTTACAATGAATGTAACTATGCTGCAGCCCAAATTAGAAAACCTTTCCAAGACAGCATTATATATAACTGCTTATATGTAGTTGCCATTGTGGTGAGTTGCCATTTGCTCTGTTTGTGATGGCAGTGTTTCATCACAAAGGAGTGTAACCTGCATGGAATGGCAGTAGCAGCTCTGGCCACCTTGTTTGGCAGATTGGATGGACAGTGCAGGTTGTTCACCCTCTCCGAGATAGAGAGAACGAGAGGGCACTCTCTAAAGTTAAAAGGGGATAGATTCTGTACAAACGTAAGGAAGCTCTTCTTCACCCAGAGAGTGGTAGAAAACTGGAACGCTCTTCCGGAGGCTGTTATAGGGGAAAACACCCTCCAGGAATTCAAGACAAAGTTAGACAAGTTCCTGCTGAACCAGAACGTACGCAGGTAAGGCTAGACTCAGGGCACTGGTCTTTGACCTAAGGGTCGCTGCGGGAGCGGACTGCTGGGCACGATGGACCACCGGTCTGACCGGGCAGTGACAATTCTTATGTTCTTATGTTTATCTGCCAGCATTTACCATGTGATTACACGTCTCCCTCCATATTTGTGGTTTCAGCAATCACGGATTCGAGTATTCACGGTTTTTTACTTGCTGGCTCCTCCCCCCCCCCCCCCCAATTACATCAGCTTTCATAGAGAAATCTCTGATTCCAAGCATTTACAGAGAAAATCGCTGATTCCCAGCACTTTCTTCACCATGTTTTGCCTCTCCTTCAGGAACAGGTCAGGTCTCCCACCATGTTATTCGTGGTTTCACCATATTCACAATGGTTTTTAATAGAAAACAGCGAATAACATATGAAAAAGTTATTTGCGGTTTTTCTATATTTGCGGTTCTGTTAATCCCCTATCACAGTAAATATGGAGGGAGAAGTGTATTTTACTTTGTTTCACTGCAGTGCTCACCTCTTTCCAAGGAATAAGCTGCTCCCTTCACAGTGGGGTACTTGTTTTATTATTCTCTGCAGTTACTTCTCAGAACAGATAAAGAAAAAAGGATTCCCATTGAGAGTTCTCAGATGTTTTAAGTGTGAATTTTAGCTTATACACAGAAGGATGGCTGTGTGACCAGCATAAACCTCCAGTATCTTTCATTGGTGGAGGAGGGGGAGGTGACTGCCAAGCAGCATCTTATAACAGAAGCACTGGAAAATGAGTATTAAACTAAGGGAGGGGGGAGGGAGAGAGGATATGCACAGGATTAAGCGGACAGTCAGAGGGTGGTGGACACCTGGAATGTACTTCCAGGAGAAGTGATAGGACAGAGTACAATATTGGGTTTCAAAAAGGGATTGGATGACTTCCTGAAAGAGAAAGGGATTGCAGGGTATAGATAGAGGGTTACTATACAGGTTATTTAATGATTAGGGTATAAACAATTTAGGTGGTGGAGAACCTACAGGTCATGGGCCTGGGGGGCCACCTGGGAGTGGACTGCTGGGCACGATGGACCCCTGGTCTGATCCGGCAGAGGCAATGCTTATGTTCTTATCAGTATCAGGGGTTTCAAGAAGGCCTAAATATGTATACTCTGGAGGAGAGGAGGGACAGAGGAGATATAATACAGATGTTTAAATACTTGAAAGGCATTAATATAGAACCAAATCTTTTCCAGAGAAGAAAAAATGGTAAAACTAGAGGGCATAATTTGAGGTTAAGGGAAGGAAGACTTAGGAGCAATGTTAGGAAATTCTTCTTCACGGAGAGGATGGTAGATGCCTGGAAGGCCAACCCGAGGGAAGTGGTGGAGAGCAAAACGGTGATGGAATTCAAAAAAGCATGGGATAAAAATAGAGGATCTCTAATTAGAAAATGAAGGATGTAAAGTAAAGAACTAAGGCCGGTATTGGACAGACCTGCACGGTCTGTATTCCATATATGGTGATTCGGCTGGGGTGGGCATCAATGTGAACTCCACTAACATGGAACAGGAGGATGTTACTTGCTAGACTTTACGGTAGATGTCCTGCAAACAACGGGATGGTTGGATAGGCTGGAGTGAGCTTGGACGGCAACTTCAGCAGTTGGAACCTAGGACAATACCAGACTTTACAGTCTACAGCCCAGAAATATCAAAGAAGAGACAAGTTAATCTAATCATGTATTTTTTTTAATGAGTATAACTTATGGGCAGACTGGATGGACCGTTCAGGTCTTTATCTGCCATCATTTACTATGTTACTATGTTAAGATAGCTGAGGTGAGGGTGTCCTGTCTCTGCCCCAGCTCCTCATGATACTGGCATGACTAGGCTAGCGGAGTGAGCTGCTGGACAATAACTGTAGTTTTCCCAGTGGCATATAATTCCTTTTTGCTGCTAGTGTTCCAGCAGTATGTAAAGATCCTGTCCCAGGGACAAATTATGCTAATAAGAAGAAAATGGCACATTAAAGCCGTATTTCAGCAGAAACACTGATACTTCACAGTGCCTGCTGGGGCCAGAGCTTAATGTAAATCAGCAGGAATTAAATTATAAGATGAGGGCCAGAGAAGCAGTAATAAAGTTAATAGAAACACAGGAGGGTTTGCATCCCAGGACACAGCTGCAGCTAATGTCTGCATTAAAGCTTTCCCATCAGGCCCCATCTTCTATTAATGCCAGTGAGAGTTGCGAGGAGGGGTGCTAACCTCTGACTCCCAGAGGTCCTGTTGTGACCTGCACATTAATGGGGTAGAAACACAAGTTCAGCACCTGCAGGGTGGGGAGTGGTCATTAGAAAAGGACTGGGGTCAAGGGTCAGATGGATGGCTGTGTGCTCAGGTCTGCAGAGTTATTCCTTCCACTGCCAGATACCCCATCCACACAGAAAGGGGTCACATAAAGCAGTACTGCGAAAAGCACCATACAAATGTATAACTTTAAAAAAGGGAAGTATGGAAATAAGGACAATGCCAACTGTAGATTCATGATCTGCATCTCGCTACTGAAAAGGCTTTCTTTCTTTCTTATTGAGTTTCAAGTGTATCTCCAATTAAACATAAGAAAAACAAACCACAATAATAAGCAAATGAAAATATTCTCTACATCTAAAAAAGATTTAAAATTTTTTTGGAAAACAAAGAGAATATATCCTACATTTATAAAATGGGGTAAAATCAAAAAGTAACATCAAATATTTCAATTATCTTAATGCCCCTATCAACTCCCCCCCCCCATCAGTTAATATTTCAACATGTCCAAGAGTGTTGGGTCACTAGATATGCTGGATCAAGCAAAATATATTCCAGTCCCTGAAATTTGACAAACCATTTCCTAGGAAACTTCAAAAAGAAAGTTATAAGTTCAGAAAGTTCTTCCTAATTCTCAAAAAGATACTAATATTTTCATTTCTACTGTGACATCTTCATTAGAGAATGACAAGGGGGAAAAAATTTGTCCCCGTCTCCACCCGGTCCCCATGAGCTAGTCCCCATCCCATCCCCGTGAGTTCGGGCCCCGTCCCAGCAAACCGTCTGATCCCATCCACACAAGCCTAGAATAGTTTTATACTGAACTTATTTTATTAAAGTATAAAAAGAAACAATATTCTGTACAATTGTCATTTTATAAATCAAAGTTCTGGCTGCTGAACTAGAGAAAGAGATGTTCAGCTGGCAGGGCTTTGTTTATAAATGTTTATCAACACAACTAATATACTACTTTATCCTAAAGCAAAAAATAAATAAATAAATAGAATTTTTTTTTCTACCTCTAGCTTCTTTGAACCCCTGTAGCGTGCTCCTGTTTATCACATCCTCATGTCCCTTCTAAAAAATTCCTAACAAACTGTATATTGTAATTTTCGCTGTATTTTTGTAATTCGTGACCTTTTCCATACAGGTCCTTCGGAAATTTCTTAGCACACTGTATATTTTATCTTTTCGCTTTCTTAAAATTCCTGTACTCTGTTTTTCCTGACTATCTGCATATTGTAACTCGCTGAATGTCCAGCTCTCTTGAATGTAAACCGCCTAGAAGTCGCAAGATTATGGTGGTATAGAAGAATAAAGTTAATATTATTATTATTATTATTTTGGGAACTGTGAGTTCAAAGTCTAAACTGACAAGTCAGTAGCCTCTGGATCCAGCACTAAATCAAGTATCAAGTCCAGACAACTTTTTTAAAGCTGCTTTTTTACATTCAGTGCATAAACTAAGGGCTCCTTTTACTAAACTGCGCTAGCGGTTTTAGCGCACGCTAGATGCTAACCCCTCCATTGAGCTGGCATTAGTTTTTCCGCATAGCGCTGGGGTTAGCACGCGCTAATCTGCAGCGTGCGCTAAAAACGCTAGCACAGCTTAGTAAAAGGAGCCCCAAGACTGTTCCTTGAGAAATTGAGATGGCCATTGTGGTCCATGCTGTCATAACTCACAGCCATAGGAGTCAGCTCTGTAGGTGCTTGAGCACCACCAGTATTGAGCAAAGGAGGGGTAATTTGTGATGGGTTCAGCACCTGTGAAAAGTTGGCTTCTATGCTTACAGATGAGCTACTGTAACATGCTATATAACGGATGGGCAATGGTGTCAGAATATGGCAACACAAATACTTGGTTTAAACAATTAATTCAGAATATGGCAGCATGAATTTGAAAAGGCTGCAAGCAGCAGGACCACACTACACTAATTTTGCAACTTCAATAGTTCTATAAGGCCAAATGAAAAATCCAGACTCTAGTATTCAAGGCCCTAACAGTGAATGATCATACTACCTGTAATGGCTGCATTAGTCAATACCCTCACCACTATTTTGGGTTTTTTCATATCTTTATTCATTTTAAAAACCAACATCAAGTGCAACATATCCAACAATGTACAAAATAAACAGCACTTAATTCCATCAAATGATATAATAATAACATTTCCCTTCCCCCCACCCTTTCATACAGTGTAAAGATAATCAAGAGTAATACAAATGATCAAGACTAACAAAATTACAATTAAATAATAAATTAAAGGCATATCCCCCCTCTCCCACCCACCCATCCTGGATGTGTATAATCAAAGGGCTAAAACTACAAAATTTTGTGAATGGATCCCAAACTTCCTTGAATTTCTTATAGTGCCCCAACTGCATTGCACACATACATTCAAATTAGTAAGTTTGGCACAAAGATTCCCACCAAAAACTACTGTTAAAAAATGTGTCCACATTTTAGAAAACTGAATTGCAATACACTGGTAAATAAGAACAAAACCAAATTCCTTTGACTAGGACCCTCAACTGATCCACACTATAGAAATATAGAACATAGAAATTGACAGCAGAAAAGGGCCACAGCCCATCAAGTCTGCCCATACCAATGACCCACTCCCTGACTTTTACTCCCCTAGAGATCCCACGTGAATATCCCATTTTCTCTTAAAATCTGACATGTTGTTGGCCTCAATCACTTGCTGAGATAGCTCGTTCCAATGATCGACCACCCTTTCGGTGAAGAAGTACTTCCTGGCATCACCATGAAATTTCCCTCCCTTGACTTTAAGCGAATGCCCTCTGGTGACCGAGGGCCCTGTAAGACAGAAGATATCATCTTTCACCTCTATACGTCCCGTAATATACTTAAAGGTCTCAATCATGTCTCCCCTCTCTCTTCGTTCCTCCAGTGAGTACATCCGCATTTTTTTTAGCCTTTCTTCATACGTGAGATCCCTGAGCCCCAAGACCATCCTGGTAGCCATTCGCTGAACCGACTCAATTCTCAGCACATCTTTCCGGTAGTGTGGTCTCCAGAATTGAACATAATACTCCAGATGAGTTCTTACCATGGATCTGTACAGCGGCATTATGACCTCAGGTTTTCTGCTGACAAAACCTCTACGGATGCAGCCCATCATTTGTCTTGCCTTGGACGAAGCCTTCTCCACTTGATTGGCAGCTTTCATATCATCACTGATGATCACTCCTAGATCACGTTCCATCATGGTCCTGGTCAAGGTTTCACCATTTAGTGTGTAAGTTCTGTGTGGATTTTTTTTACCTAGGTGCATCACTTTACATTTTTTAGCATTGAAGCTTAGCTGCCAAGTTGACGACCACTGTTCCAGCTGTCGTAGGTCCTGTGCCATACTGTCAGGCACACTGCTTTTACCTACTATGTTGCATAGTTTGGCGTTGTCGGCAAACAGTGATACTTTTCCTCTAAGCCCTTGGGTCATATCTCCTATGAATAAATTGAATAGAATCGGCCCTAAGACGGAGCCCTATGTTCCAAGGATTACAGTAGATGACACAGACTTTCCATTAGAACTACAATCCCTAATCTTAGAAGTAGAAATTGACTACCACCTATCCAAAAGCCATGTACAATCAATTACAAAACAATCTTTCCTTTGTGATGAGAAAGCTAAGACCCATCAGAAAATATTTCGAAAAAGAGACTTTCCAAATTGTAGTGCAATCCCTAATCCAATCTCGACTAGGCTACTGTAATGTAACACTGGTTCCCTACTTTAAAACATTGCTATTGCATCTATAACTAGTTCAAAATGCAGCAGTAAACTCATATACACACTATGGAAATCGAAACACCTACAGCTCTACTATATGAAACTATATTGGCTGCCCATAACCGCAAGAATCAAGTTTAAATTAGACATCACTGCCTTTACAATCCTGAAAGGGAATGCATCCGACTACCTAACAGAGTTGACCATCCTACTCTAGGGTGGCTCCAACACATTTTACACCAGAAATCTTTTCCACTTAAAATTCCCAGCATGCAACAATATAAAATCTACCAGACAAATTATCTTATCCTTCCAATATGAATTAGCAAAATGCTGGAACCAACTATCAAAAAGGACGAACAGAATGCTAGGAATGATTAAGAAGGGGATCACAAACAGATCGGAGAAGGTTATCATGCTGCTGTAATGGGGCCATGGTATGCCCCAACCTGGAATACTGCATCCAGCACTGGTCGCTGTACATGAAGAAGGACATTGTACTACTCAAAAGGGTCCAAAGAAGAACGACTAAAATGGTTAAAGGTCTGGAGGAGTTGCCGTACAGTGAGAGATTAGAGAAAATGGGCCTCTTCTCCCTTGAAAAGAGGAGACTGAGAGGGGACATGATCAAAACATTCAAGATAATGAAGGGAATAGACTTAGTGGATAAAGACAGGTTGTTTACCCTCTCCAAGGTAGAGAGAATGAGAGGGCACTCTCTAAAGTTAAAAGGGAATAGATTCCGTACAAACGTAAGGAAGTTCTTCTTCACCAAGAGAGTGGTAAAAATCTGGAACGCTGTTATAGGGGAAAACACCCTTTAGGTATTCAAGACAAAGTAAGACAAGTTCCTGCTGAACCAGAATGTATGCAGGTAGGGCTAGACCCAATTAGGGCACTGGTCTTTGACCTAAGGGCTGCCGCAGGAGTGGACTGCTGGGCGCGATGGACCACTGGTCTGACCCAGCAGCGGCAATTCTTATGTTCTTACACTGCAATCATGCGACTGCTATCTCAAGTTCAGAAAACTTTTTAAAGCATTTATGTACCAACCCTGGAGCAACTGAAATGGTAATTGTAAAAACCCATTTCTAAACTATTTCATGCAACTCCTGGGACAAAATGAAGAGCCAATGATGACCTACCTGTACTTTTAACTATATATTTTTAACTATGTCCTAGCTATATTAATAGTTATACTGATCAACCTGTACTAGCACCCTTATTGAATGTCCATGTCAAACTGTCCACTGTAACTTCCTGGGTAACTGACCCAACCTCTTGTGATGTAATCCGATCTTGAACTGAATAGGTAAAGGCGTAATAGAAAACCTGTTTAACATAACAGTGAATGGTTCTGCATACCAAAGAGACAGGCTGTCTTTTAAATTACCTTAAGACCTCTAACGTCCATTTAGACATGCTATCATTGAAAGAAAGCAAGTACCGTAGTCGATAATATGGCTGTAGGCTTTTGCAAGAAGAGCCTCCACATTCTGGAATTCTCTTCCCATAGAGCTATAATCAGCCCAGGATTATCTTCATGCAAGGAAGTGCACAAAAGCCTGGTTCTTCTGTCAGGCTTTTCAAAGGGACCCCACTGCCAGTTCACTCAGTGATCATGCCTGGTAGAAACATGATACCTAGGTGAGACAGTTACTATCTCTATAGAACTCAATTCATATCCTGCACCAGTATGGTCTCCTTATGTTTGATTAAGGACACCAGGCCCCTTTGTTGTTTCCGTTTTAGATCAGAAGATAGCATACACTGAATCTATTTAGTATATACCATGGTCATGGTCATCGTATTTTAATGTTTCTGTTTAGCATGCTCTACACCACCATGTGTGAAATTCTTTAAAAAAACAGTAAACTGGAAAAAATAAAAGGTCCCCTGTGTGTGTGTGTGTGTGGAAGGTGCAGGAGCAGCTGTTAGTGAATTCTCTTTATTCTTTTCAGTGGAATTTATGCTAATGCTTGTGATGGGACCAAGCTGCTCAATATAGAAGGGCATTTTCAATAGGATATCAAAATTCAATTTTGGACATCCATTTTGGACATCCAAAAATCCAATAGAGAAAATGGTAATTTTCAAATGAGAAAAATGCCTTTTTTTTCTCAAAAATGTCCATTTCCTAGATGTGTTTACATAAGAACATATGAATTGTCGCTGCTGGGTCAGACCAGTGGTCCATCGTGCCCAGCAGTCCGCTCATGCGGCAGCCCCTAAGTCAAAGACCAATGCTGTAAATGAGCCCAGCCTCACCTGCGTACTTTCCAGTTGAGCAGGAACTTGTTCAACTTTGTCTTGAATCCCTGGAGGGTATTTTCCCCTATGACAGACTCCAGAAGAGGGTTCCAGTTTTCTACCACTCTCTGGGTGAAGAAGAACTTCCTTACGTTCATACGGAATCTATCCCCTTTCAACTTTAGAGAGTGCCCTCTTATTCTCCCTTCCTTGGAGAGGGTGAACAACCTATCTTTTTCTATTAAGTCTATTCCCTTCAGTATCTTGAATGTTTCGATCATGTCCCCTCTCAATCTCCTCTTTTCGAGGGAGAAGAGGCCCAGTTTCTATAATCCTCCAGCCCCTTAACCATTTTAGTCTCTTTTCTCTGGACTCTTTTGAGTAGTACTGTGTCCTTCTTTATGTACGGCGACCAGTGCTGGATGCAGTACCCCAGGTGAGGGCGCACCATGGCCCGGTACAGCTGCATGATAACCTTCTCCAATCTGTTTGTGATCCTCTTCTTAATCATTCCTATCATTCTGTTTGCCCTTTTTGCGCTGCCATGCATTGCGTGGACGGCTTCATCGACTTGTCGATTAGAACTCCCAAGTCTCTTTCCTGGGAGGTCTCTCCAAGTACCACCTCGGACATCCTGTATTTGTGCATGAGATTTTTGTCACTGACAAGCATCACTTTACACTTATCCACATTGGTCCTCATCTGCCATGTCGATGCCCATTTCTCGAGCCTGATTATGTCACATTGCAGATCTTTGCAACCCCCCTGTGTCTTCACTACTCTGAATAACTTTGTATCGTTCACAAACTTAATTACCTCACTCGTTGTAACAATGTCCAGATCATTTATAAAGATGTTAAAGAGCACGGGTCCAAGCACCGAGCCCTGCGGCACCCCACTGGTGACAGTCTTCCTGTCCATTTACCCCCACTCTCTGTTTCCTATATCCAGCCAGTTTTTAATCCATGTAAGTATTTCACCCTCGATTCCATGGCTTGCAATTTTCCGAAGTAGTCGTTCATGTGGAACCTTGTCGAACGCGTTTTGAAAATCCAGATATATAATGTTAGAATTGACGTCGTGTGGCGAGAATTGGTCAGCCCCGTGCTGGGGAAGATAAGCAGGGAGAACTAAGAACTCGGCGCCGGCCTGTTCTCCGATAGTGGCTTGGGGGAGGGCAGAGAGAAATAAAGAAAAAAGGGGGGACAGGGAGACAGAAAGAAAGAAGGGAGACGGGACACAGACAGAAAGGGGCATGGAGAAAGAAAGAAAGGACATGGAGAAAGAAAAAAAGAAAGAAAGGGGGCATGGAGAGAGAGAGAAAGACAGACATATAGAAAGAAAGGGAGCATGGAGAGAAAGAGAAAGAAAGAAGGGGGCAGGGTGAAAGAAATAAAAAGTTGGAGGAGGGAAGGAGACAGATGCCAGACCAGGGAAAAGGAAGGAAGGAGGGAGGGAGAGTAAAGAAAGAAAGAGATGTAAGACCATGGAAATAGGAACGGAAGAAGAGAGAGATAAAAGGGAAGATAAGACATGGAAACATAGATTTTGAAAAGAAAACAGAAAAATTGAGTATTAAGTTAATGCCAAAGATGGATGCAAGGCAGAAAGTGAAGACGGAAAGAAAAACAGTCAAAGGACAAGAAGGCCCTGGAAACATAGTTAAAAGCAAAAAAGAAAATAAAGTCACCAGCCAACAAAGGTAGGGAAAATGATTTTATTTTCAATATAGTGATTGAAATGTGTCAGTTTTGAGAAAGGAAAGATATTAAACTTTAAATGTGAGGGCTGCAGAAAAAATAGGGTACTTGGAGGGCCGCAGAAAAAATAGTTAATGACAATTTTGCTTAAGGTAAAACTCTTTATAGTTTATAAATCTTTCCTTTAACTGTTAAGAGTTTTACCTCATGCAAAGTTGACATTTCTTTAATAAGACATTAACTATTTTTTCTGCGTCCCTCCAAGTACCTACAGATTCAAAATGTGGCCCCACTAAGGGTTTGAGTTTGAGACCACCGGTTTAGAAGATATACATGTAGTTCTACATAGCGAATTGCAGTAGTCCAACTGTGGAACAAGTATATATTGAGCAAGAACTCTAAAGCTATATTATTTCAGATTTTTTTTCTACATTGACAAGTACTGGAGTAGTTCTACAAACATCTACTATTGATCTAATCTAATCTAGTATTTCTGAGTCATGCTATGCCTAATCGGGTTACAGACGACGTACAATATAAGGAATTACAGAATGTATATGTTACATTATAGCAGTTTGAGGAGGGCAGAGTTCTAGAGCTGAAATTTTAGCAAACTCCTTCCAAGACATAAGAACATAAGAATTGCCGCTATTGGGTCAGACCAGTGGTCCATCGTGCCCAGCAGTCCGCTCACGCAGCGACCCTTGGTCAAAGACCAGCGCCCTAACTGAGACTAGCCCTACCTGCGTATGTTCTGGTTCAGCAGGAACTTGTCTTTGTCTTGAATCCCTAGAGGGTGTTTTCCCCTACAACAGACTCCAGAAGATTGTTCCAGTTTTCTACCACTCTCTGAGTGAAGAAGAACTTCCTTACGTTTGTATGGAATCTATCCCCTTTCAATTTTAGAGAGTGCCCTCTCGTTCTCTCTACTTTGGAGAGGGTGAACAACTTGTCCTTATCTACTAAGTCTATTTCCTTCAGTACCTTGAATGTTTCGATCATGTCCCCTCTCAATCTCCTCTGTTCGAAGGAGAGGAGGCCCAGTTTCTCTAATCTTTCGCTGTATGGCAACTCCTCCAGCACCTTAACCATCTTAGTCGCTCTTCTCTGGACCCTTTCGAGTATACCGTATCCTTCTTCATGTACGGCGACCAGTGCTGGATGCAGTATTCCGCGTGAGGGCGCACTATGGCCCAGTACAGTGGCATGATAACCTTCTCTGATCTGTTTGTGATCCCCTTCTTTATCATTCCTAGCATTCTGTTCGTCCTTTTCGCCGCGGCCGCACATTGTGCAGACGGCTTCATCGACTTGTCAATCAGAACTCCCAAGTCTCTTTCCTGGGAGGTCTCTCCAAGTACTGCCCCAGACATCCTCTATTCGTGCATGAGGTTTATGTTACCAACAGGCATCACTTTACATTTATCCATGTTGAACCTCATCTGCTATGTTGATGCCCATTCCTCGAGCCTGATTATGTCACATTGCAGATCTTCGCAATCCCCCTGTGTCTTCACTACTCTGAATAACTTTGTATTGTTCGCAAATTTAATCACCTCACTCGTCGTACCTATGTCCAGATCATTTATAAAGATAAGCATATTACTCAATTATTGAAAAGGTTAGATAAAAGTATTGAGCACTTGACTCTTATCCATCATATTTGTTGAGGACAATACCACTAAATCTTGTGAACTGGTTAACACAATTTGTTAATATTATATTACAAGAGGGTTGCTACCCTAAAAATATTTCACATATTTTAATTTATATTTCTAAGACAATAGGAGCAGATCTTTCTAAACCTGAAAATTTTAGACCAATAACAAGTATGCTGTGGTTTGCTATATTGCTTGAATCATTGGCTAATTATTACATTACACTCAACATGGATTTAGAGCCTTTCATTGTACGGATACACTGTTGTTAGAGATGGTTTCAGCTGTGTGGGAGCACTTAAGCATAGTGTGGAGGACAGTGGTACTGCAGTTTGATGTTTCCACTGCATTTGACACAGTGGATCATCAGTTAATGCTAAATAAATTGAATGAATTGGGCATTTATGGCAATGTTTTTCAATGGTTGGAATTATTTTTGGAAGGAAAAACATATCAAGTAACGAGAGCCACTGAATAATCTGGAATATGGAAAGCTAGATGTGGTGTACCTCAAGGTTCACTCTTATCACCTTCCTTATTTATTGTTAAATATATTTATTGATTTTCAAATCATACAATCAAGAATAACTTGTACAGAAAGCAAGATTAGTAATTCAACATAAAGCAAGAAATATTTCAACAACATTAGAATAATTATAACTAATATGCTCAAGTCCTCAAATTATGGGATCCAAGATTCCTTAGTGAGAACAAAGAAAAGAATTGAACAAAATGAACACTCTTACTCTTAAAGTTAGCTGGAGGGCTGATTGCTGGGATTAATCAATAATCTTAGGGCTTATGATTTTTCTGCCTCCAAACGAGAGAGCACTAAGAAGGAAGTCAAATGACTAGGTTCAAAGAAAACATAAAATTTAACTGTTCGGTGATGCACTATACACTTACAGGGGTGTCATAAATAAAAGGTAGCACCTAAGGATGTAACACCTGGCTTCAACATTAGAAATTCACGGCGACGCTTTTGAGTCTCTCGTGATAAATCAGGAAATATCTGCACTTTAAAGCCCATAAATTCTTTCTGTCTATTTTTAAAGAATAATTTTAACAACCAAACTTTATCAATAGAGAGGGCTACTGTTACAATCAAAGTACTTTGTTCTACAGCCTCTTTATCAGATTTCTCCAATAACTCCGATACATCCAATTGTCCTTGATCCAAGGACCTATTTAACGATTTGTTCTTGTTAGGTAAATAATAAACTCGTGATAAAGGAGGTATTGAATCTTCTGAGGCCCCCAAAACTTCAAGAAAATATCTCTTAAACATTTCTCTAGGTGATACCAATGGTAACTCAGGAAAATTAATTAATCTTAAATTGTTGCATCTGGAGTTATTTTCTAAATTCTCCATCTTTCTTCTAAGATTTATATTGTCCTTCATTAGAACATCTTGTAGCTGTTTAGATGATTTTGTTTCCTGTTCAAGCTTTTGAACAGAAGAATTAGAGGCAGTCAATTCATTTTCCAGTATTTTAAGTTCAATAGAATGTTGAGACAGTTTCCCCTCTATTAACTGGAGTTTGGGACTTATGGTCTTCACTAGTCCGGCCATAAGATTCCACAATGAGTCAAGAGTTACTTCCGAAGGTTTATCCAAGGAAGTTAAAAAAGTAGAAGTGTCATAGTGCTCACCATCCAGTTGGGTTCCTTGTCGCTGTCTCTGAAGACTTGCTCGCTTCTCCTTGGTCGATTTGCTCTCAGCTTCTTCCAAGGAACTCATTTCAATATGAGCTCCTATTAGCAGGTTCTGCACTGGATTACTTGCCTCAGGGGAAGGCGAAGCCCCGACATCCGGGGTTCCCATACCCCTTGGAGAGCTGCTTATCTGAGGCTGCGGGGGCAGCGCCCTAGCGTCGGGGCTCAAAGATGTTTCCAATCCTGGAGGAACTGCCATGGCCTCGCTCACACCGCTGTTCCTCTGTGGGCCCCTCTCCGACGCTAAAAATGTTCCCTGCATCCGTCTGAGAAGCTCACCAATATCGCCGGCTGCGGGGGTGACAGTGGGCTGCGAGGCACCAACGGCACTACGGCCCCTCCGTTTAGGCATTGGGTAAGTAAAGTTATCCAGAATCTTTTGAAAAAGTTATATTGGAGGGACAATCTCAGAGCGGCTCCTCAGCGCGTCCAGCCTGACACCATCTTGGATCCTTCTCTCGGGTTTGATCTCACCTTCCTTATTTAAAATATATATGAGTGAATTAGGAAAAATCTTTTCAAATTTAGGCTACACGGTACATACTTATGCGGATGACTTTGACCACTTATGGAAGCAACTATAAATGTTCCTGAATGTATCAGTCAAGTTATAGGCAAAGTTAGCAATTGGGCTAGGAAAATCTTTTTAAAATTGAATACAGCTACAACAAAACTTATTGGTTTTGGAAATTATGAGAGTGTCTGTATGCATGAAGTTAATATGTGGTGAAGTTTTGAGAATAGATAATGCATCTAGAATCTTATGTGTAATCATCATATGAGAATGCTCTCAAAAAATCCAGTTTTCGAATACTTTGTCAATCAATATTATTGCCATATTTGGATTACAGCAATTCTATTTACTGTGGAGCATCTGTAAAAGTTCATACTAGATTACAGTTGTTTCCAAAATACAGCTGCTAGACTAACTCTTTTTGATGCATAAATTGCACTGGCTTCCGATTAGGTACAGGATTAAGTTTAAGGTATCATATCTAGTACATAAGGCTTTATATGTGTAATGCTCCAAAACAATTAACATCTTTTTAATGTATTCCAGCTAATTTTATTACTACACAGGGAACTTGTCTTCAGAGCAATAAAGCGAACAGGACAAAAGACAAGAGAGATGTCCTAATCGACCAATGAATAACCTTTATTGAAAAATAGTCCTAACAAGGATCTAGGTTTCGGCATCAAGATGCCTTCATCAGGGGACACTCTGAGGTTCTGGGCTGCCACGAGGTGCCCTCTTTCACATAACAAACAGCTGGAGTTGAATTTCCTTTATTTAAACTTGGAATTTAGAAATAAGGTTTTTGTTTCAGGTGTGTCCTGTTGAGGCTCATTCTACCCAGTGTTTCCTGATGAAGGCATCTGTTGATGCCAAAACCTGAGGTGAGTCTTGGGTGGGTCTGAGGAGAAGCTTGGGTGGGGGTACTCTGTTATTTGTTAGACTTAAGGGGTACTTGGCTTGAAGAAGTTGAGAAATACTGATCTACATCAAAAGCTGATGAGATGTAAAAATGAAGCAGAATAGTTTACCTTTACTTAAGCAGCTCATAACTTAAACATAAACTTGCAGTACAACATGACTTCTATCATTATGTCTTCTTATTTACAGAAGCATCTGTACTGAGTTCACTCTTCATTTTCAAGTGGCCTATGGCTGCACTGGGCTGGCTCTCTGCCCCGTCTCCACACCTCTGGTTGTACCAGGCGAACTCTTTCCCCCATCTCTGGCTGCATCGGGCTGGTGCTTTCTCCCATTTCTGACCATACTGGGGTAGCTCTGTCCTGTCTGCAGCTCCAACAGCCTAGACATATCCCCTAACATATATCTGCACCACCTCTGGCATATAGCCTGTCCCATCTCCAGTTGCACAGGTTCTGCCATGTCTCCAGCCACACTAGCCAGCTTTGTCCCATCTTCAGGTACAGTAAGAAGACTCTATCCTCTCTGCAGACATACCAGTTAAGCTTTGTTTTCTTTCTGGCCATATTGGGCCAGCTCTGCCCTATTTCCTTTTTTTTTTTTGTTTTTTTACAAAAATATCCTTTATTGAATAGGAGCAACAGTTTGGCAAATATGCTTACATCAAATTAAAATAAGCTATTTGCTAGCTCTGATCCATCTCCAGAAATGAGACAAATGTCATTTGAATATATTTTATTTCCTTGCTGTAGATCAGTGTATCACAAACTGTGCCGCGGCACACCAGTGCACACCAGTGTGCCTCCTGAAATTTCAGGTGTGCCGCAGTACACTGGGGAAGAGGAGAAGTGCCAGTGCCGGCACCGGCTGACCATCTTCTGGATGTGCCTCTTGTGAAGAAAGACACGTCCTGTAAGCAATCTCCCAACACTGGCACCTCTCTGCCGGCCCTTCTCTCCAGCACAGGTCCTTCTCTTGGCGCAAGGCCCATTTGAAGGGCCTTTGTGCATGCGCTGGTGTTGGTGCGCTGACATCACGCCGACAACAGCGCACTTCCGGGTGTCTCAAGCCGGGAACACTAGGTTTAGTGGGCCTCAGCTCAAAAAAGTTTGCGAGACACAGAATGCTTTGGGAAGTAATGCAACTTGTTATAATTAGATGTTCTCTCCTTTCAGGGCTCTTGCCTACTCTCAAAAGAAAAATGCCTTCCCTTCATTCTAGCAGCAAATCGGAGGCAGCCTACATGCAGCCTGCCCTTCCAGGGAAGGGTTAAAGATTTGTTTAATTGATCAGTTAATCACAGTTAGGAGGAGAAATGAGTCTCTCCTGAAAGCCTGGGTGTTTCTCTGTAGATTAAGCAGCAATTTGCATATGTCTTTCTCCAGGTTTACCTTCTGAAGCGCCTGCATCCAAGCATGGCCAGCAGCAGCCTTTGTGAGAGGGCCCATTGTGACACTAATGAATGGCTGAGGGGGAAATCTGAAATCTACTGCAGATACAGAGAGAAGCTTAAATATTCAGATGCTTAAACTGGGAATGGAAGAGTCTAAAGGAGTATATGAGTGGGTTAGAACAGGAATTGTGAAGCAGTTACAAGCAGAGGGAGGAGAGCAAAGAGATGGGGGGATTACATCCTTCTGACCTCATCCATGGATAGTCAAAAGGTGAGTGCAAATAAAAAGCTGTCTCTTCTTGATATATGCAGAGGGTGTTCTCTGCCTGCTGGCCCAGGTATATTGAGTAGCGCTAGATCTACCCTTGGGTCTTAGCTGTAAGCATTTATTGAATGCAAAAATACTGCTGAAAACATGAGTTTTCTCTTTGATAGCCCTGCACTTTGCTAACAATTACAAGGATTTAAATAAAAGTTTTTCTGTGCCACTTCTTATGAACAGTAGCGGGGGTGGGGGGGGGGAGTTTGGCATTAATTGATAGGAACCGCAGTAAAGGGTCGCTCCTGCCTTATCTCTCT
The DNA here is from genome assembly GCF_902459505.1 of Geotrypetes seraphini. Lineage (NCBI taxonomy): Eukaryota > Metazoa > Chordata > Amphibia > Gymnophiona > Dermophiidae > Geotrypetes > Geotrypetes seraphini. Next base: position 79,386,499 of record NC_047096.1, on the reverse strand, counting down.
TTCCTTTGGATCGCTTGTGTCCGTGGAGGCCGTAGGGTCGCTGATTAATAGGGCCCATCACTCAATGTCCAGATGGCTGAAAGGCAGCAGGGGAAGAGGACACCCCTGCCACCCTCCAGACCTGAGATAACAAGCAGCAGGAATAATGAGGAATGTCACTTCACTTTTCATCCTGATAGAAAGTCATTATGGCAGTCAACAGCACCACCAAAGTGCCATGAATCACCTGCTCTGCTATGAAATTAAACATAGACTTCTCTGCCTACTGAGCAGGGGAGGGGTAGAGAGCGGGAGGATGAGGCTTGTGTCGGATCACCATTTGTTAGGAGGCTAGGGGCAGTTGACATAAGGGGATCCAGTGAGTTTGCTGAGGTTCCTCTATAGAAAGAGGAGACATGCCCCAGATTTTCTTCTGTTCACCCCACTCTTAAAAAGTTTCTGTGCAAGATGAACAAGAACCTATAGGAGAGGAACTCTGAAGCAAGAACCCACAATTCAACTTTCCTGCCAATTTGTCTACAAATATGAGAAACAGGGAATTTTCAATTTATGTCATGCCTTTTTCAGTAGTAGCTCAAGGCGACTTCCATTCGGGTACATAACATAAAATTTTATTTGTATACTGCTATACACCTGGAAGTTTGATATGGTTTTCAGTTATCTAAAGGCTGAACATAACCAGTGCATAGTACAGTACAGGTGAAGAACAATTATAATGTTCTGAGGGCTGAGAAGGGTCAGCGTGAAGAGAGGAAACACAGATCAGTGCTCAATCAGAAACATGGGTTACGTCTGAGGTGCATATATGAGGGGGTGGGGGATGTATAGTAGAATGGGCAACAGTTCTCGGCTCAGATGGGCTGCCTGAAAGGATAAAAGTTTACTAACATAGGATTTTTGCAATGTTCCTTTCAAGAGAGGTAAGGAGAATGTAGGGTTGTTGCACAGAGTGGGTGGGTGAAGCAAATTCAAATGCTTCCATTATAAAGTTTGGTAGCAGGCCGTACATGAAGCAGCCATATTTGAACAGTGGACGGGCTTTGATGGGAAGCCAGTGGAGTTGTTTGTAATAGGGCGTGAAGTGGCCTGATTTCTTTAGTTCAAAGATAAGACAAAGAGCTGAGTGCTGAATTGTTCAGTCTGTTATAATGATTCAGTGGGCATCAGAGATATACAATGTTGCAGTAATCTAGGATGCTGAGAATCAGTGATTTGGTAAGGATTCGGAAGGGGAGGACATCAAAATAGGAGTGGATAGATCGCAGTTTCTAGAGACTGGCAAAGCCTTTGTGTATAACAGCGTCAACTTGGGCTTTCATGCTGAGCTTTTGGTCGTGTTACTCCCAGGATCTCAATGGTTGGTTGTAGTGTTCAGAGACTGCCCCTAATGGTGATGCTGTTTTTGTCTGAGATTGAGGGATTTGCGAAGAATAGTTTGTTTTTTTCAGAGTTTAGTTTCAGTTTGTGGACCGTCATCCAATCTTCCTTTACAATTAATATTTTTGCAGGAAGGAGAAATGTTTGTAGTTAGAAAAGTTTCTGACAGTTCTTGAAATCTTGCCCCATACTCTTACATCCACCAAGGTTATCTTGTAGATCCTCAGCACACCATCTTCTGATCTAGCATCTGGTGTGAAGAAAACCAACCAACTATTCTTTCTCAATTTACCCTTCTGTGCTCTCTGCAGTTCCCCTTACTAACCCAAGGAATGGAGGGGCACATTTCCTAGGCAAGGGGTGTCAGTGCTCAGCAGTGCTCTTCCTTCCTTCCTTCATTGCATGCCCTGGCTCAGCTGGTCCAAAAAGACACAGGGATCCAAAAACAATTCCTCTATCACCTTAACTATGTGGCTGGCTCTGAATACATTGAGGGACTAATGTAATAAAGTATGGGAGACATAGCATGGAAGTTAGTATGGGTTCTATGCACAGATTTCAATATTAGTAAGGCCATTTTCTGCTGGAAGGAGTCCCGCACATAAGAAAACTCTGTGCAAAGATTTACATAGAGACCAATGGACTGCACATTTAAATCCAATGTTAATGGAAGTATTAGCCATTAAACTCAGAAGCAAAAGAACTGAAGGCCGAGCACATCATTTTCTAATGCTGGGGCTTGCATTAGTAAGGATTTTGAATTAGAGAATGACACAGTGACAAAATTCATCACTGTTCTCGTTCCTGCGGATAACCGTGGGAAACCATCTCCATGTCATTCTTTAAGGAGAGAGGGAAGAATTAGAGTATGAATGGGCTCAGCCACTGATCCTCAAGCCTTGTATTGAAGAATGCTGGTGTAGAAGGACTAAGGCTGAGATAGACACTAGAGAATGATACGGGGAAAAAATTTGTCCCTGTCCCCACCCCGTCCCCGCAAGCATGGCCCCGTCACATCCCTGCAAATCATCTGATCCCATCCGCACAAGCCTCAAATAGTTTTATACTGAACTTATTTTATTAAAGTATAAAAAGAAACAATATCCTCTACAATTGACATAAATCACCCCCTCTCCTTCCCCTCACAAATATCCCCTCCGCTATTGAGAAAACTGAAGTCAAATTACTACAGAATGCTACATAGAAAAATCAAGCTAACAGAATACTTCAGTCACACATGGCAGGAATAGTCTTAGGGGAGTGCAACTAGGGCAACTACCCCCTGGTCAGAGAGAGCCCTAAGTCAGCTGGAAGCATAGCCTGGGCTTTGCAGGCCCCAATTATATCTAGCAGGATACATATTTCACTGTGATATATTCTAATCACAAAATAAAAAATAATTTTTTTTCTACCTTTTGTTGTCTGATATTTTATTTTTCACATCACATTGGTCTCAGGCTCTGGTTTCTGTTTTCATCTGTCTACTCTTAACTCACTTGCCAGGGTCTCCTGACCATTTGACATGTCTTCTTTCTCCATGCTCACCATTCATCATCCATCTCTGTGTATGGTTTCCCCCTCCCCCCATGTTCAGCAAGCATCTTCCTTCTCTGTCTCCTATACTTCCCTTTCTAGTATTTCCCCATATGCCCATCTTCCTGCCTTCATCATCAACAGTATTCTGTGTCCCTATCCCCTCTGTGTCCGGTGTCTAGCCTTTTTGTGTCCCCTCCCAAGTCCAACATCTCTCTTCTGCGTTCCTGTTCTCCCTCTATGTCTGGCATTGCCCCACTGACTGTATTCATATACAATCTCCATAAACCATTCCCCTTTGTGTCCTTGTTCTTATGCTCCCATCCATTCTCTCAACACTCCCCAAGGATCCTGCACCCTCTAGCCCCTCCTCCCATGGGTCCAACATCTCTCTCCCTTCCCTCTAGCTCCAGCTCTGAACCATGAATCCAGAACCTCTCCCTTCCCTCCAGCCCCCCCCCATTGGTCCAACACCTCTCTTCCCCCCAGCCCTCCAGCTCTGAAGACAGTCAGCACACACCCTTCCCGTGAGTATATCAATAGTGGCAGGTGACATCCCCAATCATGGATCAGCATCTCCTCCCCAGTTCCCCTCACGCCTACTAACCGAACAAGCCAGCCAAGCCATGCAGAAAAATTTTGAGAAGCCTGCTCTAAAGCCTTCCTTTAGCCAATGAGCCCCTCCTTGATGTAACTTCCAGTTTTGTGAAACCGGAAGATATATCAGGGAGGGACTCGTCAGCAGAAGGAAGGTCTTGGAGCAGGCCTCTGAACATTTTTCATTATCGGTGTGGCTGTCTCCTTCAAATAAAACTGCCACCACGCTGAAAAATCTTCAAAGGCCTGCTCTAGGCTTTCCTTCAGTTGACGCGTCCTCCTTGATGCAACTTAAGTTACATCAAGGAGAGGCTTGTCGGCTAAAGGAAGGCCTCAGTGCAGCTGACTCGTTCAGGTACGGTAGACATGAGGGGAACTGGGTAGATGCTGAGCCATGGGGAAAGGGGATGTTGCCGCGCTGCTGGTGCAATTTTTTGCTACAGGAACAAGGCCTTTTACCACTCTAGCAGGGCGGTGGAAGACCTTGTTCCCGTTCCTGCCATAAGTTGGCTATATTGTTTCCTGATATTGTGGGCCAACCAAGGGAACCCTTCACTGTGTCATTCTCTAATAGGCACTAAAGAATGACATGGGATTGTTTCCCATGGGGACAAGAATGGTGATGAATTTTCTTACCGTTGTCATTCTCTATTTCGTATCTGTTTGCTCTCTTTAGTATGAAAATCAGCCTGCAATTTTCGCTTTGCTTGTAGAAGGGGATATGCCAAAATGGGATAAGGAACTAAGGTGATCGTATTGCTGAATGCAGGATTATGGAGGAGGTGCTGTAAACTGCTAGACTGCAGACATTCAAATACCATACAGTAACATTTACACAGAGAATAACATTCCAGACATGTACATGTGAATATATTGTTTCCTGATCTTGTGGGGAGTGTGTGGCACAGTGGATGGAGCTATGGCCTCAGCACCCTGGGGTTGTGGGTTCAAACCCCGCCGCTGCTCCTTGTGACCCTGGGCAAGTCACTTAATCCTCCATAGCCACAGGTACGTTAGATAGATTGTGAGCCCGCCGGGACAGATAGGGAAAATGCTTGAGTACCTGATTGTAGAACCGCTTAGATAACCTTGATAGGGGGTATATAAAAGCTAATAAACTTTAAACTTTAATAAGGCATACGCAAGCATTTCTAGGTGCCGCTATTTTCTTGTGAGCAAATCTGAAGCTACCACCCACCCATATGCATGTTTCTGTGGTGATCAGCATGCTCTCATGTGGTTATACACATTTTTTGTGTGCAGATTATTTGCATATAATTTGGTTTTAGCATCAGGTTACTACATTGGCCCCTGTCACTAGCAAGAATAAGGGTGAGAAAGATTAAAAAATAATACCCCAGTGACACACGATGGCAAGAGAATGGAAATGAAGTACCGGGGATTAACTTGCATGGAGTAGCAATTACAAACCTAGAAGCAGTGGAGAAATCATTGGTGGTACTCTGCACATAAGGACAGCCATACTGGGCTAGACCAATGGTTCATCTAGCCCAGTATCCTGATCTGGTTATTGAAGCGCAGTTTACGCGGAACTTCTACGCATTAGTATTTTTGGATTGTTTAGCTTTTCCACATATCTTCCATCCTAGGACTAGTAGGGACCCCCGAGGAAGACTTTCTTGTCGAAACACGGACCGTGTTGGGTCCAACGCTCCCAGCAGACTAGGTCCTTAAGGTTTTTATGTGGATTGCTATGTTGATTTTGTAATAAAGTCCATATCAGGAACAGTGGTTTTTTTTGTTTCTCCAGAACATAAGAACAGCCATATTGGGTTAGACCAATGGTTCATCTAGTCTAGTATCCTGTTTTCACAGTGGCCAATCCAGGTTACAAGTAGCTGGCAAAAACTCAAATAGTAGCAACATTTCGTGCTACCAGTCCCAGGGCAAGCATTGGCTTCCCCCATGTCTGTCTCAATAACAGATTATGGACTTTTTCTCCAGGAACCTGTCCAAACCTTTTTTAAACCTAGCTACGTTAACCGCAGTTACCACATCCTCTGTCAACGTGTTCCAGAGCTTAATTATTCTCTGACTGAAAAATTTTCCTCCTATTGGTTTTAAAAGTATTTCCCTTTAACTTCATCTTTGTAATTTTTGATGGGAGTAAAAAAATTGATTCACAGTAAGTATTGCTCTAATAGGTTAGGTGAGAGACACAGGGAGGGGGTAGGGTCTAGAGTTTGGGTTCCATATGGGAATCTGTATGTACATCTACCCAAAGTGGACAGATCATTGCTGGGCAGGTTGAATGTACCATGTGTTACTATGAGGGAGAAGACACATATTAAGAAGAGAAAGAGACACACATGGATGGTATGTGGAAAACTAAAAGCACAAAATACTAAATGTATTAACTGTAGAAAAAATTGCACATGAGTGGGAAAAATGCACCACATTTATAAAATTAATAAACATATATAACGGAGGAGAAAAAGCTTTAAAAACGATTAGTGACTTCACAACAATTTAAGTTCAAATACCAACTTTCGTATAATCACAGGCATATAAAATTCCCCCACCTGTGATTATAAGAAAGGTGGCATTTGAACTTGAATTGTTATGATGTAGAGTGCTGCACAGGAATGGAGCCAAAGGGGATTCTGTGGGGTTCCTCCTGGGTCCATAGGGATCCCGCGGGGTTTTCTCCCCTGGGTCGCGGGGATGGAGGCACCTTGAGAGGCTCCCACGAGTATGTTACATCAGCAGCACCTCCTTCTTCCTGCCCTCCAGCTGCACTTGCCCCTCCACAAAGCCATGTGCAGTGCTCCCCATATGCTGCCCGAAGCCGACATGGAAGCCTTTCCTCCAACATCAGAGTTAAAGTCAGAGTGAAGGCTTCTGGGCCAGCCACTTGCAGCATGCAGAACCATTTCCCACAGCCTTGCGAAGAAGTGTGGTTGGAAGGAGGAGGCCCACTTGGATGGCTCTGGTACACACTCGTAGAAGTGGGGCAAAACGTAGGCTACAGAAAGGAGGGAGTAAACGCATTGGGACAAGGAAGGGAAAGAGAGGACATGAACTTGGGACAAAGAAGGGAGCACGTTGGGACATGAGAGGGGAACGAACTAGGGAGAAAGGCTGGAAGGAAGGAGGGAGGGGGCATGAACTTGGGACACAGAAGGGAGAAATGAAGGAGGCATGAACTTGGGATATAGGATGGAGGGAATAGAAAGGGAGAATTGTTGGGCATGAGTGTGTGAGAGAGAGGGAAAGAGAGAAGGTGCGCAAAGGGAATAGAAGAAAGAGGAGAACTGTTGAGCATAGGGAGGGAGAGGAGTGATAGAGATGCATGGGAAAGAGAGGGAGAAATGTTGGGTATGTTGGTGGAAAGGGAACAGTGGGGCAGATTGAAAGAGTTGTAAGAGGGAGGAATGTTGGACATGGTGATGAAGGGAGAGATGTAACATGGTGCTGGAGAAGGGTGATAGAAGAATTGTTGGGCATGGGGCTGGTGGGCAGGGATGAAAGATGTTGTACATGGTCTGGGGGATGAGGGAGAAATGTTGGATGTTGTAGTAGAGGGGGTGGGAGAGGTGCACCCTGGATCCCTCGCTCTTTCCACACTCCCTTTGCAACAAGGGAGGGAATGAGAGAAAGAGAGATGGTGAACAGTGAGAGAGAGGGAGAGAGGAAGAAATGCTGTGCAGGATTGGGGAGGGGAAAAAAGAGGGAGAATGATCCAGGATAAAAGGGAGTGAGGATGCTGTACAATGGGAGGGAAGAGAGAAATGCTGAACCATGATAGAAGGAACCAATGGACAGCAACTGCTTGAAGAATTTGCAGGAGACAGGAAAGCAGAAAAAAAGAGAAACTGGAACCAACAAGATAGAAAAATACATTTCCAGACAACAAAGGTAAAAAAAGGAATTTATTGACTGAAACTATGTTATTTTATTGACTGAAATATGTTATTTTATTTATTTGGATTTATATCCTGTCCTCCCAGAAGAGCTCAGAACAGGTTACAAGTTTACATACATAATATATAGCAGATATCTTTGTATTGTGTTCAACAGAAAAGGAAATTTATTTCTGGTTTTATTTCTCCAGTGTTGAACTACTTGCTGATCCTTGCTGTGGCTGGTGGGGATCCCCAAGCACCATCAGCTGAGGACCTCCTCCAAAAGGTGGCCAGAACTTCCCTGCACTAAGCAAAGCAGTCGCTGACAGCATCTCTGAGCCACTGAGGTGCCAGCATCTGTGACTCAGGGACACTGCTGCTGCCTGCCAAGCTTGGCAAAAAGAAACTTGAGTCACCTTAGAGGAAGTCCTCAGCAGACATAGCTTGAGGGTCCTCATCAGCTGGAGTATTTATATTTTATATTTACATTAGAGGATCTGGCAGAGACCCATTTACAAAGTATGTATTCTTTCCAATTAATATTTCCAAATTAATAAAGTATCTTTGTTTATTTGTAAATGGGTCTCTACCAGAGCCTTTAATTCGGCAGCATAATTAGATGAAATAACTACTTTTGAAATTTGTGGGGATGAGCAGGGCTGGATTCGAATCCAGTGGGGATGGGCGGGGACAGATTTGATTTCTAACAGGGATGAGTGGGGACGGGTTTGATTTCTGTCCCCGCACAACTCTCTATTGTGAAGCCACCAACCATTTCTGAGGCTTTTTCTCCCATTAAATATTTTTATTAATTATATAAACATGGTGCATTGCTTCCACTGCTGTGCAATTTTTCCAACTCTTAATACATTTATCCACCCCACCCCCCTTTTACAAAACCGCAGCATGTTTTTTACTGCCAGCTGCAGTGGTAACAGCTCCGCCGCTCACAGAATCCCAATGAGCGGCAAAGCTGTTAACACCGTGGCTGACAATAAAAACCGCGTTACGGTTTTGTAAAAGGGGGAGGGTCGGGGGTTAGTATTTTGTGTTTTTGATTTGACAAGATCTGTCGGTTCCTTTTTTGTTTATGTGCAAAACTAACCTGAAAGAACAAGAGAAAGACAGGAGAATGTACCCAGTGACAGAGAGAGAGAGAAGCGATGTACTCAGAAGAGTTATTTTAGCTTAATGGAAACTGAAATAACACCTGCATAGCCATATCAAGGCAGCTGCAATTAGTTAATAAAACAAAAATAATAAAAATAGATGAAGAACAAATATAGGACAGAGGAAAAAAGGTGGAAAAGGTATATAAAGTGAAACATGGAGGGGAGCAGAGAACAGAGTAATATTTCATTGACCCAGAGTGAAAATGGAGGAATGACAGCAAGTAATGTTCAATAAATTTATGTGCAGTATTTCTCTGTTAACTGGAGACAGTACTTTACTTGTATGCTATGGTATGTAATCATTTTAATAAATAAAGTGACCGCACCATCTCATACATATGTGGATTTCGCTCTGTGAATGTAACATTGAGATTGACTCAATAAATGGCTGTATCAAAAACATCTTTTCCACAGTTCTTTTTGGTTTTCTGCTATTTCATAGGACTTTTTTCTTATATAGCATCCCTTCCATCCCCTCTTTCCTTCACTTGGTTTCCACATGTTACAGATGAATACTAATCTGCCCCAGCCCCATCCTGGCTTCCCAGCTCCTAGAATCTTCTTTCATTATTCCAAGATGCTCCATTCCCTGAGGCTCCTGTAGCAGTGATGGCGCAGAGGGCAGTAGAGAAAGGGCTGATGGCATCAGAGGCTGTGAGCCAGCAAGTTTACAGGACGGTTGTTGTACCTCTTAGAGAGATCCTCTTCAATCTGAAAAGAGCAGCACAGAGTCCATGAGGAGAAGAAAGGAAAGGCAGTGGAGAAAGAGGGGGGAGGAGGCTTTGGATGAGGAATATAAATCAGAAGCCCTGAGACATGCCGACATTTGCCATCTCACCAGTTTCTGAAGGTTCTTGGTCTGCTGCACCATCAGATCGAGTCTGGGCTCCAGAACCCTCTGCTCCTCCAGAGCAGCTTCTCTTCTTTGTGCCATGAGCTCCTTTTTCAGCCCCTTCAACTCAGACTGTTTCAGCTTCTGGCGCAGCAGCTCAGTCACACGATCTACGTATCTGTAAACAGGAGAGTGGGGCAGGCAGTCAGAAGTGGGGGAGGGGGAACAGACAGTCAGCCCCCACTTTAGTGGGGGATGGGGTGGAATTACAGCCTAAGAAAATACAGACAGTCCTTTAGTAAGGGGGAATAGAGAGACGTGTTCAGCATCCCTCAAAGAGGGAGAGTGAGAGGGCCTTGTGATTAGCACTCCTCTAACCATGAGGTGGAGAGAAGAGGAAAAAGGTATATGCAACCAACATGTCTTCAGTATGAGAGCAAGAAAGATGTAGTCACTACCTCTGTGGAAGAAAAGATGGACATGCAGTTAGTACACCTCTCCAAAGGGGGAAGGGGAGCAGAGAAGAACATATAGCCAACTCCCCTCCACCAAGGGAAGACAGGGAACATGCACTCAGCACCCCCTAACAGTGTAGGGAGGCATAAGAACATAAGAACATAAGAAATGCCATCTCCGGATCAGACCTTTGGTCCATCAAGTCCGGCGATCCGCACACGCGGAGGCCCTGCCAGGTGTACACCTGGCTTAATTTATAGTCCACCATATCTTTATATGCCTCTCTTAAGGAGATATGCATCTAGTTTGCTCTTGAAGCCTAGGACGGTCGATTCCGCAATAATCTCATCTGGGAGGGCATTCCAGGCGTCAACCACTCTCTGAGTGAAGCAGAACTTCCTGACATTAGTCCTGAACCTGTCCCCCCTTAGCTTCATTACATGTCCTCTAGTCCGTGTCAAATTGGACAATGTAAATAATCTTCTCTGCTCTATTTTGTCGATTCCTTTCAGTATTTTGAAGGTCTCGATCATATCCCCACGCAGTCTCCTTTTCTCAAGGGAGAACAATCCTAGTGTTATAAGTCTGTCCTCGTATTCCAGTTTTTCCATACCCTTCACAGGGTTTCATAGTGGATTAAGGGGAGTAGACATGAGGGGACTGGGGGCATCTTGCTGTTTTCAATGCAAATCACTACCAGATCTTTATGGGCAAAAATATGAACCAAAGAAGGGATGTGGCATAAAATTTAAAAATGTCAAATAAATTTAGAAAAAAAAAGACACAGACCTTGGGGATGCAAGAATCATAAAGAGATGCTGCATTCGCATGCAGGTCAGCTGACCAATCAGATCCTGCACAGTTGCTGCCATAGCGACAACCTTTTCCTTGGTTTGACCCTGCAAAATAGATGGGGCCAGCTGGAACTGGATGACAGACACAATGTCAGCCTCCTCACTCATCTCTACAACCCTCTGAGACAGGAAGAGCTCCAGCTGTGACAAAAAAGGAGACTTCCTGAACTTTCACACTACCCCATATATCCCATCTGTACCAAGTGCACCTGCATATCTTATCTATATACATTACACTCTGAAAATCTAGAAGGAAGCTCCTTGGCAAACTGCAAGTATTAAATCTGAGAGATTGAAATCAGATCCAACATATACCCTAGTTTAGGGCAAGTTCATTTCTGTCATGGTATTTGCAAAGAACATTTTGAGACATTTCCTTATGAAAACCCTCTATAATCCAAGGCACACCCTCATATGTCCTTCCCCCCCAATCCCACAGCCACCCAAAACCTTTATATTGCTCCTCATAATCCCAGGCACACACCATATCATTATGATGCCCCCACAATTCTCAAAGCATCCCCAAATCTTCAAAGTATCCCCTTGAAATGAATGATTTTTTTCTCTTTCCTATTAATATTTGGCGTTCCTTATTTAATTAATTTGAGTAATTTATATTTTATTGTAAACCACTTTGACCTTTATGTAATGGCGGGATATCAAATATTTTAATAAACATAAACTCCAGAAGTGCACTCAACACCACTCCTATAATCCTAGACCCACCCCATACCCTCATACTGGCACCCAACAAATTCCAGAAGCACCTCATGCTCTCATAAAGGGGTCCTTTACTAAGGTGCGCTAGCCGTTTTAGTATGTGCTAAATATTAGTCCATTATAGTCTATGGATGCATTAGCGTTTAGCACACCTTAGTAAAAGGACCCATCCCAACACTGTCCCACATAGTTTCAGAAGCAATCCAAAGTCCCATATTACCCCTTCACAATCCCAAGACCTCCCCCCCATTCCTCATGATAACTTCCCATGGTACTAGAACATCTCAAAACACTTCACTGTCTACCCACAATCCAAGGGGCATTCCTACCACTGCCCTTTATAATAACAGAAGCACCCCGAAACTTCCCTCTTCCAGTACTACCTCATCCCATACAAAATCCCAAAAGCACCCTAACCATTATTCTTACCCCAACTATCCCAGGAACATCTCAAACTTTGATACAGTCCTCAAAATCCTGGAAGCACCCTATATAATCTCAAAAGCACTCCAAACACTCATATTGTATTCTCATAATCCCACATGCATCTCAAATCCCTACAATCTCAAGAACTATCCCCCAAGCCTCAAACTACCTAACAAGTCCATAAAGACCCCCAAATCCTCATACTACTTCCTACAATTCAAGGGCCACCCCATATCCTATTATTATTCCTTCAATTGCAGGAACATCCCAAGTCATCCTGGGAGCACATGCCAAAGCTTCTTACTGCTCTGTACAATCCCAGAAGCACCCTTTAAGCTTAACATTGACATCCCCCCTCCCTACACACCTCCAGAAGTTCGTCAATAAACTGGTTTCGGATTTCTGGATTTTCAAGAAGTGTTAAAGCATCTTTTCCACAAGCAACACCATCTGGAACTGAATCATGAACAAAAACAGACTGTATAGATTGTAATTCTGGTTACTATACACAGCTTTGGGTGACTCTTTGGAATCAGGAATACAGTTTAAACAAAATGAACCATGCAGGTCTAGAAGAAGGTCTAGGGTAGTCTGAGTTATTCAAACTCTGGACAAGTTATGCTGACCCAAGAAAGGTCCAGATTATCCTTGTCTGTAATACATCAGCGTGTTTCTTTCTGTTTCTTGGGGGGTGGGGCTGCTGACTATGGATGTCACTTGCACACTCCACAGGGTGGAAAGCAAGTGCTGTGTGACAGCTTTGCACCTCACACTGGGTGTCCAACGGAAAGGTAACTCTTATCTGAGAAAAGTGGAAATGAATCTCCCTCCTTATAAAACCCTGCTTGTCCCTCTATGCAATTTATACAATTTTCAGTCTTCTCTCCATTTTTGTAGCTTGCTGATCCTCCTTAGCCATTTTTCCTGTAAACTGCTTTGAACCGAAAGGCTTTCACGGTGGTATATAAATAAAGATTTATGTTATGTTATGAAGAAACCATGATCTCTTAGGAGGAGGAATATCTGGGACATGTGAGCATGTGTCCCCATGACTCCTTTTTAAGTGGAAATTATTACCTGTATGGTACAGGTTTGAGCCACTTTTGCAACTTGCATATGTCCCCTTTAAAATAGTCAGTTTTAAAGGTCCTGTGCTTCTTAGAAGTGCTATGAATGCTTTTCAGGTCAGCTGTGTCTCTGACAGGAGACTGCTGGTACTGCTTCCTCTGCACAGGAGCTGGAGTGTGCTAAGAGAACCTGCCACACTGTGAGTAGCAGAGCAATCTGTGTAACATGCCCTGACATCAGCATCACAGCGGGTGGCAGAAGTGCATCCGACACCATGTTGCTACACAGAGAGATGGGGATGGTGCAGTTCCACACTTTCTGCGAACATACTGCTCTGATTATTTTTATGTTTTTACTTCTGAGTCATAGTGTTCAGTATGATTAAGCCTCCTAGTGCCCAGAGCAGAACTCAAGGAGGCCAGTAGTCTTGTTTTTGGTGATGCCTGTGCCTGTAGGAGCTTTAATGAAGCCCAGTGGATCAAAGTAATTATGGCTTTTGGTGCTTTTCTTTGCTGCACTCACAGATGGCTCTAAGGAGCCCTCTGGGTCAGCGAGTTTCAGGGTCTTACTTGATGCTTCATTGTCAACCATGTTTCTTGTTTTATTTGCTTTTGATTATCATGTTTATTAGTTATTCTTCTCCAACACGCCTTTTTTTCCTTATGCAGAAGAGCAGACAAGCATCTGACCAGTCTGAATGGACAAGACAGACTGTGGATCACAGGAAATTGTTCCAGTATGGGAACCCCATGCACAGCCAGAAAATCCTTCTAGGGTCCATCCTGGATCAGCCTTGATGCCATCACCAGTGGCGAGAATGATTATGGGGGTGGCATGGAATGAGCATACTGTGCCGGTATTGATAAGTCTCCACTGGTTGCCAATTCAATGTAGAATTGATTACAAAATTTTGATGGTTGTTCACCAAGCAATCTATGGGGTAACACCGTGGTATTTAAAGCCGGTATTGAAACATTACATACCTTCTAGACCAGGGGTGCCCACACTTTTTTGGCTTGCGAGCTACTTTTAAAATGACCAAGTCAAAATGATCTACCATCAATAAAATTTAAAAAAACACAAAGCATAATAATGTACGCAGAGAAAACGTTAATTATCATTTGTATTTGGAGGTTTTTCAGAGGTCAAGGCAGATGACTTTAAAATATGCAAAGTCACCTCAGTAACAACTATACCAAAATAGACAAATATACCCCCTCCCCTTTTACTAAACCGCGATAGCATTTTTTAGCGCAGGGTGCTGCGCTGAATGCCGTGCGCAGCTCCGACGCTCATAGGTTCCCTCTTTATTTCTGTCTGTCTTTCTCTCCCCCCCTGCCCCCCCAAGCCACTACGCCAATTTCTCCCTGCTTCCCCAAGCCAGGCCTGGCGCACACAAGCACCGGACCCACAAGCCTTCACCTCCAACGTCAATTCCGAAGTGGAGAGAAAGTGCCAGGCCAGCCAGGCAGCGATTGGCTGGCCCAGAACTTCAACATTGGAGGTGAAGGCTTGTGGGTCGGGTGCTTGTAGGCGCCAGGCCTGGCTCAGGGAAGTAGGGAAAACAAGATCGTAAAGGCAACACGATCGACTTGCATTGCCTTTGCGAACTACTGGTCGATCACAATTGACCATTTGGGCACCCCTGTTCTAGATCGTTGAGGTCAGAATCTTCCATGAGGCTATCAATAGAAGTGCCTGGTGAAACTCATTACAAAAAGACGCAAGCAACAGCCATTTCTGTGGTGGGTCCTCTGAAATGGAATGCTTTACCAGGATATTTGAGGCTATTTAAAGACAAGATGCCTTTTAAGAAGCAACTAAAAACATATTTGTTTGTGAAAGCCTTTTACTAGGGAGTGATGTTTCAGATTTTGACAGTCTGTTTTATTGAAGTCTTATTAGACATGTGCTAGTTTTAGTAAGTTAGACAGCTTTGAAGGAGTGAGTAGATAATGTTTTAATGATTGTGTGTGTATACATGATTATGTATGTTTATTTTGTAAACCACTTAGGTGGTGTAGAAATTTTTTAAATAAATATTCAGAGCTATAGAAATACAGATAAGCACAGAGCAGTTATACATGCATTCTGTCCCTCCCCCACAGAGTTTCAGATGTAACAGTGCTGGGGTTCTATCCCCCATGAGATTACAGAGACAATATTATTCCTCTACCTTCAGTCCCAGTTTCTACCAGTGTGATTTCCACAGGGGCAGCATCCTCCACATCTCTCCAGTCTATAGCATTGCTACCAGCTTCCTGCAAAAAGATCCAGGTAACATCATTTAGAAGGACTCTATGACCTTCCTGTCTCATGTAACCCTGCTACCTCCTGCTTACAGGTTAGGAGAAGTAAAACCTCTACTTCCATTACCCCTTCAGCCAACATAATAAACCAAGGTTATCAGGCACAGGATTGTATTTCATGATATCCATACCCAACCACTCTCAAGCAAAGCCCAAAGGAATGCAGAATCATCATCGGGAAGAAATAATTAACATCAGCAAAGAAAGATTTACCATTAGGTCAGGCTCCAGAGAGATATCCCATTTAATCTCATCAGCCTCAGCTCCACACAACTCCAAATCCGCAGAAGGTTCCACCCCAAAATCACCCCAGTCAATCTAGGCGAGGAGGGAGAGAAAGGAACAACATGAAACGAAGAAAGGGAGACATAGGATAAGAGATGGGCAGACAGCATGATACAGAGAGCAGAAGCAGATGAAAAGGAAAATAGGGAGTGACAAGGAGGATAAAAGCAGAATGAAGAGGAAAGAGGGAGGGAGATGAAGGGCAGGTGTGACATCAATGTAGTGAGATGAAAGGCAGGGACAGATATGAGCTCATTACACATCATCCTGCAACAGCAGAGCCCTCCACTATTGGCCTATACCTGCTAGAGAATGACACAGGGGAAAAAAATTTGTCCCCGTGAGCTCGGTTCCCATCCCCACAAACCATCTGATCTCATCCACACAAGCCTCAAATAGTTTTATACTGAACTTATTTTATTAAAATATAAAAAGAAACAATATTTTGTATAATTGTCATTTTATAAAACAAAGTTCTGGCTGACGAACTAGAGAAAGAGATCTTCAGTTGGCAGGGCTTTTTTTTAAATAAATGTTTATCAACACAACTAATATACTACTTTATCCTAAAGCAAAAAAAAAGAAATATAATTTTTTTCCTAACTTTGTTGTCTGGTTTCTGCTTTTCTCATCTTCTATTCATTCAATTCCTTCCATCCACTGTCTGCCTTCTCTCTGCCTCTTTCATATGCTCTGTTACTGTGCCTCTCCCTTCCATCTCTCCCTCCACACACTCCCCCTATTGGTCTGGCACCCATCTTCTTCTCTCCGTTCCCCCCATAGTCTGGCATCTCTGTCTTCTTCCCTTCCATCTTTCCTTCCTTCCCTGATTTTTAGCATCTCTCTCCTCCCTTCAGATCTGATATCTGTCTCCCCAATACAGCATGTGCCTTTTTTTTCTTTATCCCCTCTTTTCATCCAGTTCCCTTCAGTGTCTGTTCCTCTCTCTCTAATCCCCATTTCCCTTCAGTGTCTTCTCCCCATTCTCTCTTCCCCATTTCTGTCTTCTCCCCACTCTCTCTTCCCCATTTTCATCTTCTCCCCATTCTCTCTTCCCCTTTTCCCGTCAGCGTCTGTTCCTCTCCACCACCCCCCTTAGTACCCTATGTGCGGTCCAGCAGTCCCCTCCCTCCCGCTTGCCATGGTCCGAGCATCTCCCTCCCCCCTTTCCCCTTCCCTGGCAATTTTTTATTTTCTCAAACAAGCAGCCGGAGCCTTGAAGTGGCGTGCGACTGACGGAAAGTTCTCCTCTGACGCAACTTCCTGTTTCGGGTTGCGTCAGAGGAGAACTTTCCGGCAGCCACATGTGACTTCAAAGCTCTGGCTGTTTTTTCAGAGAAAATAAAAAATCGTCAGGGAAGATAAGGGGAATGGAGGGAGATGCCCGGTCAGCGGCGATTGTTAGGAAGGATGGAGGGGGCTGCTGGACTGCACAATCAGTAACTGCACGCGTTTCCTTCCTTAACTGCGGAGACAAGGCCATTCACTGCTCCAAGGGGCGGTGAATGGCCTTGTCCCCATACCCGTGGCGGCCACTTTTTTTCTCCCACCATTTCAGCGGGTAACAGCCACCATGTCATTCTCTAATACCTGCTCCTTGTCTATCGGTTCCTTCATTTCTTCCTCTCTGGGACACTGAATGATGTCAGGCCTGATTCCTGTTCTCCATTCATACACTGTACAGTTTCCATGTTCCTGTATGTATCTCAGCATTGGAACCACCTGTTCAGGGGGACTGCAAACAAGAGACACGGCTCACAAATTGGCACAGCTTAAATACACTGCCCATAAGAAAAGTGCCACCTGCACAAATTGTCCAGATAGATCCAATATATCCACCTAGAACTGCAACACATACATGTCTCAGAAAAACCAGTCAGCACAAATCTTTGACGCTCTTGATATGGTGAATGTTCCTGGCACTTTAGTGTGCTGTGTTTTCTCTGGGATGTATCTGAAACTGATGATGTGGTGTTTTTCCCCCACCCAGGATGTCTCTCACCTTTCACATACAAACTGCACACAGGCCTGATACATGTGAACTGCAGGGGCAAGGATACTGGCAGCAGTGCCAATCTGAGTCAGCAAAGAAGGCAGTTCTTTCACCAGAGCCAACAGCTCTCGACGCACATTCTCACCCTGCACACAAGCACAGTACAATGTTAAAGTCTGACCGAAACTAGTGGTTTTAGTTCTGGCCAAAATCAAACTGCCGACGAAAACTACCACTTGGTTTTGGCCAGAACTAGATCTGAAACTTGCCACCCACCAGCTCTGCCCTCCTCCTCCCTCCTTCCCCATTAGAAGGCCCTCTCTGTGCCCACCTTCTAAAAGCCCTGGTAGTCTAGTGGCCTCTTCGGAGTAGGAGCATTGGAAATGGATTGCTCCTGCCCATGTTGGCTGTAATTTCAAAATGGCAGCTACAGGGTTACTATGGGAAATTGCAGCTGCCATTTTTACAACTCAGCCAGCAGGAGCAGGAGTTACTTGGGATGCTCCTACTCTGAAGCAGTGACCATTCCCATGCCCTGATATCATACTTTCAGTAAAAGTAAGTGGGGCAGCACTCCCTCTTCTCACCATGATACCATACTGCTTGCAGGATGCATAATAACGGTCTTTCATCTCTGCAGCACCCAGCTGAAGCTCCTCCTCTTTACGGATGAGGTCCTGCTGCAATTGCTGGCACTTTGCAATCTGCTTCTTCAAAGATGGGATCTCATAAGTTACACTGCGTACAAAGAGACTGGCGACCTCAGCTAAGGCAGGAAACAAAGAAAAAAGGAGTTCATGTCTGCTCCCACAACCTTCTTTGCAGCCAGCAAGAACAGGGCCAGTTACATACCCAGGTATGTGTTTTCTCTCATATACAAGGATACAATCTCTTGCCAGTCCTAAGAAGGCAGAATGGGAGCAGGGTGAGAGTAGTCATGGCACAATAAAAGAAATGGAGAAACAGAGCATGGCACCAAAACGTTTAATCACAAAACAGTATGTACTACTGAACACTTAAAGCACCCACATATGCCCAGAGAAAACGCTTCATACTAAGAGCTTCATGCATACTCTGGGGGACATGTGCAACCCTGAAAGCTTCATGTACATTACACCAAGGGTTCCCAACTCAATCTCTGGGAAAGCTTCTATACCACTACTACTGACTGGGTAGTCAATTCAGAGCAGTTTACCTAATCTTCTGTAAAAGTGTTACAATACCAAGTTAGCGTTTTCTGGGAAGGTTTTCCATACTGATATGCAGCACATTATAAAATTCAGGTACCTTATGAGGGAGACACACCACACTGAGAGTTTCTGGTACACCCCAGGAGGGGACAGTGGCCAGTTCTCCAAAATCTTCAGATATGCTCCTTGGAGCAGAAGGGGGACATCACACTCAGATCGTAAGGTACAACTGAAGGATATGCCTCATTCTCAGAGCTTCAGGTACATGCCATAGGACATGCATCCCATGTAGTTATCTTACTTACCTTCATACGCTGTGAAGAATAACGACCAAATATATTCTTTGTAGATGCTTCTGTCCCTTTAAGGATTTGAACAATTCTCAAACAATGAAAATAATGAAGGTCTGAAAGATAGAAATCCCAGATATAATCCTCAATATCCAGCTTAGAGTCTGAGACCAACTTCAGGACAGTGGCCTGAAAACCAAGGGAACTGGGTTTGATTCCCACTGCAGCTGCTTGGGACTCTGGGCAACCTACTTAAACTGACATTGCCCCAGGTACAAAATAAGTACCTATATATACAATACAGTGCTCCCCCGCAAATTCACGGTCGGCAGTTCATGGTCCCGGTCATTCACGGTATTTTCCGACTGCGAATGACCGGGCAGGAGAGGGCAGCCGGAGCGCCGGCGAGTGAAAAAAATCACTTGCTGTATGCTCCAATTGCCTCTTCCTGTACTAAAGTCTGGCCTTACCAATCAGGAGCTGCGTGTCACAGCAGCTCCTGATTGGTGAGGCCTGACTTTAGTACAGGAAGAGGCAGTCGGAGAATACAGCGAATGACTTCCTTCCTGGTTTCAGGACTTCTGAAGCCAGCTTGGGGCTCAGGGGTCCGCATATGCTGAATAAACATCTGTGCTTTCTTCAAGTCTCTAAATTTTGTGGCTGCCCAAAGTGACCTTTCAGGAGTACTGTATTATGTAAATTGATTGTAAGCACAGAAAAGAGGTTTATCAAATTCTGTCCCTTTTCCCTTATTTCCAGCACAGTGCAAGGGACTGACCCCATGATACTCTGTACCCAGAAATAAATCTGATACTAACCCCTTGAAACCTGAGAGAAAGCGCCAAAGACTGACTCCTCAACACACTCAATATCCAGCATAGTCTAAGATCATTCTAGAAGTTCTGTCAGTGCTATGGTTTCACCCATTGATGCTCAGTACCCAGTGCCAGGGACTGACCACCATGACACACAATGAAAGCTTTGCTATCTGCCAGAGACTCATCCCAACTTCCTCTGCCACCCCTTTACTTGCTGAAATCAGAGGACTGTGCAAGACCACACTCACAGGACCCCGAGAGCAGCTCTCTGATCTCCTCATTCTCCGGCATGTCCTGCAGGGCTACATTGATCTTCTCTCGAATTTGCAGCACTAGGTTCTGCCATTTCAGATTGCAATGCCTTCGGTCCACCAGCCAATCTGTACAAGAAAGAAATGCATAGACTGTTAGGTGCAGCTCACTGCCAAGTAGGCACTCTCCCAACTTAACAAGTAAAACTTAACAAGAAGAAGATGCTTTTCCACTTCAGACATGTTAAGGTATAGTTACCGAGAAGTTTGCTGGTCTGAATATCAATTGGTAAATTCTGATGCACCTATTGGAAAATAAATTATTTTAGAAATAAATACAAGCAGAAATAAAATAACAGGGTAAAATGGAAGGACAGCTGCTTGACCTCAAATTATTCATGCAGAATAAATACATAAATCCCTATCAGTGCATAAATTCACAATAGATATATCACATGATACCTCACAGTGACAGAAAGTGCCTGTTTATGGTATATATTCATGTACAGATTGTATATAAGACAACCCATACTGGGTCACACCATTGAGCCCCGATTCCTGTTCTAATAGCAGTCAATCCAGATCAAAGGTACCTGGGAGGATCCCAAAAGAAAGCAAGATTCTATACTCCCTTTCCCCTGGAATAAGCAATGGTTTTTCCATGTCTACCTTATGTATCTGTTCAATATAAATCCTAGACACCACAAATATTCAAAGGCAAGAAACAGACTCCACTCAACAAGTGCAAAAAAAAAAAAAAAAAGGAGCAAACAGTTCAAGCACTTGTATATAAGAATACTATATTGAATTCACGTATTTAGAAATTAATCAACATCTGTCTTTGGAAAGCCAGATCATATTACAGTTTTAATAAAGAAATGCTTAGACACTTTCAACATGTAGAAAGTTATTTAGATGAGCCCTCACACAAAGCTCTGTTTTATGCACTGACCCCTTCACACCTAAATTACTGTAATGTTATTTAGGTTGGATTATTACTTTATCTCATGAAACATTTGCAAACTGTACAGTACACAGCAGTAAGAACTTTTTATCATGCAAAAAAAATGAGATACGAGGGTCATTTCATAAATAATGAACACTATTTTTTAAAATTTACATGTTTTATTTTTTTTCCAAGTATTTCTTTGCATTCCTTCAATATATTCTCCCTACTTTGCAGTGACCGAGTCCCAGCGTCCAGGAAGCTTCATTATTCCATCCAAGACACTGTTTTTGTTCAGTTGCCGAATAGCTCAGGTAACAGTGGAAGAAAGCTCTTCCAGAGATGCAAAACTGTGTCCACGCATAGGTTGTTTCAACTTTGGAAAAAGGTCAAAGTCTGGTGGACTCATGTCTGGACTGTAGGGAGCATGAGGTAACACCTCCCAGCTGTATTTGTGTAGTTTTTCAATGATGAGTGGAGAGCTCTATCTTCCCTACGACCCAAAAAATTTTGACGAGCTCAATCAAAAGTCAAACATGATGATTTTTGCTTATGACCATGAAGGCATCAACATCACAGACAAAGTTCCATGTGGAAGAAGTGTCACAGCAGTGTATTATCAGCTATTCAGGAAATCTTAATTTGTCTGTCTGAAAAAATTAAATCCTTGACTTCCTTGCACATTTCTGTGGAAGTTGCTTCCACAGGCCATCCAGTGTGAAGGTCATCTTCAATGGATTCTCTACCCACCTTAAACTGCTTGCTCCAAAATTTTACTTTGTAAGATGATGGGCCAGGCTCACCATAAACTGAAGTCATGCATTCATGGATCTCCTGTGGGTTTTTTCCCTTCTTTTGTGTAAAATTTTATCACTGAACTGTGCTCCAAATCTAGCAGTTTCTTACTTGATTCACATGAGGACTCTGCTGACATCCTGTCTCTTGAAATGTTAGACTTGCACTGAGCTGCAACTGTGCATGAGTAACCTTGAGACATATCATAACATGCACAGACTTGTTTCGACACACTTGCTACACTGTGCATGAGTAACCTTGAGACATATCACAACATGCACAGACTTGTTTCAACACGCTACTTTCTTTCATACTCAGGGAGATATATTATTGAATGCCCCTCGTACTTAAGGAAAATTGGAGCAATTTTCTGCAGGTTTCATATGGGTATAAATGTGTTTTTATATACAAACTGGCATTCTAATCATTACTCAGCCCCAGTGCATATAAAACTATGCAAGCTGTGTAAAAAAAATTCATATTTAATGGAAAAAGTGCACATATTGGTTCAGCACACATGTCTCGTCTACTGGGGAAATAGTTTTAAAGCTGAGGAAAGGAGGGTGTCTAGCAGCAGGGGGAGGGAAGTGAATGCAGTGACCAGCTCTTTTATTTTCCTATCGCTTTTGATGGGCCCTTATACTATTACTACTACTACTTATCATTTCAATAGTGCTGTATTCTATACTACAGTATATAGACATAAAACAGATATAGATATACAGTATATCCATGTATTTATTAATATGTAGGGAGTCAGGATATTAACTTATAGCTAGGGATACCAGACGTCTGGGAAAACCCGGGAATGTCCTCTTTTTAGAGGACTGCCCAGGTACCCGGATGGACTTTCCAAAACCCAGCAGTTTGTCTGGGTTTTGGACAGCCGCGATGAGCTCTGGCCGCATCTGGAGAGCCTGAGCATGCGTGGATCACATCACACACATCAGCGCGTGCTCCAGGCCCTCCAGCCACAGCTTGTCGGGGAAGAAGAGAGGAGGCTTTGTGGGGACGGGGCTAGAGGTGGAATGGGGTAGGGCTGAAGGCAGAACAAGGTGGGGCCATGTGTCTGGGGTTTTGCAGCCCAAAATCTGGTAACCCTACTTATAGCAAGCAGGTTGATAAATGTTTACGACTTGGTGTGTATAAGTTTCCAAGTTTATTCATATTTTGTTATACCAACTATCGATGTATATCTGGTTGGTTTACAATGCTATAATAATATAAAACATAAAATTTTAAAAATAAAAAGGGGTGGTGGGAACAAGGTTAAGATGATTACATTTGACATAAATGATACAGAAGGAGATAGGGGAAGGGAAGAAGAGTAATTACATCATAAAATAAAATTAAAAGAGGTATGAGGGGATGGGGAGGAACATCAGGGAACGGGTGATCGCTTCATAGAAGTGATTCTCATGAGAGGAAGGAAAAAGGACGCTGCAGTTGGAAAAGCAATGTTATCTTATTGTTTAGAATGCGTCCAGGAACAAAAAAGGTTCTGAGATTGGTTTTGAGTTTATTGAGAGAATTTTCATGGCGGAGGTGGGATGGCATGGCATTCCAGAGTATGGGAGCTGTGACAGAGAAATTTGTGTTTCTTGTATAATAGAGATCTTTAATCGAAGGAATGGTTAACAGGTTCTGGTCAGCAGATCTAAGGGCCCTGGATGAGGAGTAAGGAATGATAAATTTATCAAGGAAAACTGGAGAACGGGTAAGTTTGATTTTGAAAACAAGAAAGAATTTTATATGTCGTGCAGTGTGAAATTGGTAACCAGTGTGCTTCTCGAAGGAGGGGGCTGGCATGATCATACTTTATGGATTAGTTTGATAGCAGTATTTTGGATGAGTTGCAGTCGGCGTGTTTCATTTTTTAATAATGCTCAAATGTACACTTTCACCAGAAAAATACAAGAAATGTCATATAAGAAGTGAACAGTGCTGCTGTAGTTTAAATACAAGGAGTTTAAAAAAAAAAATAAAAAATGGAGGAAAAGCCTCAGACTGGAACCCTCCCACCACCATAATGGTGGTCCAAGGTGGTTGGGCGATCACCTCACTGGCAAAAAACCTCCATTTGCTCTCCCACAATATAAAAACTTTAAGCAGGGCTGTTTGTGCAAAAATGATAGAAGAAACTTTCAACTTATCTTCAGTTGATCGGTCATGATATGTAAGATCTTTATCAAGGATGACTCCTAGCAATTTTATTTTGGTTTCCATTTGGACAGGAATCTATATAGGTGTTTATTAAGGCACTTATATATCACCCTTCGTAATACCATCAAGGCGATTTTTACATTAAGATACTCTTAAGTATTTTTCCCCATCTGTCCCGGCAGGCTGTCTACCTACAGTACCTGGGGCAATGGAGGATTTAGTGACTTGCCCAGGGTCACAGGGAGCGACACAGAGATTGAACCCACAACCTCAAGGTGCTGAGGCAGAGGTGTGCATTGTATTAGAGCTGCCAATTTACTGAGTTCCAAGAGGGAGATTTTAGGCTAGTCTTGGCTCATTGAGAATCCTATCCTGATGCATCATCAGACTTGCAGCATAGATTCCAACAAGTAGAATCCTTGGCAGCTCTGTGCTCTGCTTAATTTTAAAATATATCTTTCCACTTATTCTCTCCACCGCTAAACATTTTTTGCTTCTGATTTCTAGTCACTTTTTTCTATTTGCAACTGCATTTGCATGAATGCCTTTGGTAAGTCATAGTATACTGTATGAAACATATGTGTAGTTAACAAAAGACTGTTAGCCCATCCTCTTATATTGGGCGGGAGCTAACATTGGGGATACCCGTGACGTTATATGTGAGCTCTGTTCAAGCACAACGATACACATGCACCTTTATGTATATTTCTATGCACACAATAAACAAAAACAAGAAGCCAAGGTCTGCTGCAAACCACAAACAGTAGAAAACCAAGAAGCGAATCCAAAGAATCGCGGTTTTGACATCTTTAGATCTGCTTCTTTGGGGGGAGTGGGGTTGGCTAGGTTATTTTTATGCATGTACATACGGAATTCATACATGTGACACCCCCACCCCAACCATTCCCGCTCAGCTTCCGGGTCTTACCTGCATCCTTCACTGATCCGCCACGTCCAGACTACGGAGACAAAAGACAAAACCAATCGCTGCACAGCACGGCGGCCTAACCAACCAATCAAACTGTAAATTCTGCCAACCTTCTGACACAAGGAGCAAAGGACCAATAGGAAGGAAAAAGGACTTCAACCAATCAGCTGGATACGAGAATTGGACGTGCAGGCGGGCATCTGCATTACGCCAGAGTCAGCGGTAGAAGGCGTGGCAGAGTTGTTCGTTTGGTGCTTGTACTTATACATACATATTCATTAACCATTTCCCGAATCAAAAAATTCCGCCCAAGGCAATAAAACAAAACAAACTTAAAAACATTTTTCTCTAAAAACCAGGACAAATATATGTAAAAGGTGGGATTGTCAATTAAAGTGGACAAAGACTGTTAGCATGCCAGTTTTTTCCATTTAAAATGGAACGCTTAGAAGCCAAAAATGAATTACATAATGGTGAAATTAAGTAGGAAGCAAGGCAATATACGATTATTGCTATTTTTTGTGATTTTTTAAATTTGATTGCCTGTACAGCATCCCAACTTCTTAAAACTTATGCTCTCTATTATTAAAAAAAATAAGATGATACCTATTTATTGGACTATCTTTAATACATTTTTAAACTAGTTTTGGAAGGCAATGCCATATATTACCTATAAAGTGGATAATGCAACCATACTGTTTCCCCCATTCTTGGACATCCAATTGCAATATTGTTTCCTTTTGATATTTACATTTGCCAGAGTTCTCTTATAAGAACATAAGAAGTTGCCTCCGCTGAGGCAGACCAGAGGTCCAACTCGCCCAGCGGTCCGCTCCCGCGGCGGCCCATCAGGCCTATTGCCTGAGCAGTGGTCCCTGACTATTTCTATAACTACCTCTTGCTCCTATCCCTATAACCTACTTCTACTCCTCTCTGTACCCCTCAATCCCTTTGTCCTCTAGGAACCTATCCAAACCTTCTTTGAAGCCTTGTAACGTGCTCCTGCCTATCACAGCCTCCGGAAGCGTGTTCCATGTATCCACCACCCTCTGGATAAAAATGAACTTCCTAGCGTTTGTTCTAAACCCCTTTCAGTTTCTCCGAGTGTCCCCTTGTACTTGTGGTTCTCCATAATTTGAAAAATCTGTCCCTGTCTACTTTTTCTATGCCCTTCAGGATCTTGAAGGTTTCTATCATGTCTCCTCTAAGTCTCCGCTTCTCCAGGGAGAACAGCCTCAACTTTTTCAGTCTGTCAGTATATGAGAGGTTTTCCATACCCTTTACTAGCTTAGTTGCTCTTCTCTGTACTCCCTCAAGTACTGCCATGTCCTTCTTGAGGTGCGGCGACCAGTACTGGACACAGTACTCCAGATGCGGGCGCATCATTGCACGATACAGTGGCAGGATGACTTCCTTCGTCCTGGTTGTGATACCCTTCTTAATGATATCCAACATTTTGTTTGCTTTCCTTGAGGCTGCGGCGCACTGCGCCGACGCCTTCAATGTTGTGTCCACCATCACTCCCAGGTCTCTTTCTAGTTTACTTACCCCTAGCGGTGATCCCCCCATTTTGTAAGTGAACATCGGGTTCTTTTTCCCTACATGCATGACCTTGCATTTCCCTATGTTGAAGCTCATTTGCCACTTTTTGGCCCACTCTTTCAGTGTCGTCAAATCCTTTTGGAGATCTTCGCAGTTTTCCGTGGTTTTAACCCTGCTGTATAGTTTGGTGTCATCCGCAAATTTAATGACCTCATATTTTGTTCCTGCCTCCAGGTCGTTAATAAATATATTGAACAGGAGTGGTCCCAGTACCGACCCCTGCGGAACTCCGCTCGTGACCCATTGCCAGTCTGAGTAATGGCCCTTTACTCCAATCCTCTGTTTCCTGTCTGCCAGCCAGTTTTTGATCCATCGGTGGACCTCCCCTTGCACCACGTGGTTCCATAGCTTCTTAAGCAGTCTTTCGTGTGGTACCTTGTCGAAGGCTTTTTGAAAGTCAAGGTAAATGATGTCTATGGATTCCCCTTTATCCACCTGGCTGTTTACTCCCTCAAAGAAGTACAATAAGTTTGTGAGGCATGACCTACCCTTGCAGAAGCCATGCTGACTTGACTTAAGCTGCCCATTGTTTTCGATGTGCTCACAGATGCTGTCCTTAATCAGTGCTTCCATCATCTTTCCCGGGACCGAGGTCAAGCTCACCGGCCTGTAGTTTCCTGGGTCACCCCTTGAACCCTTCTTGAAGATGGGCGTGACATTTGCTATTTTCCAGTCCTCCGGAACCTCTCCAGTTTTTAAGGATAGGTTGCATATTTGTCGAAGTGGCTCTGCTATTTCATTCCTTAGTTCCTTGAGTACCCTTGGGTGAATGCCGTCCGGACCTGGCGATTTGTCGCTCTTTAGCCTGTCTATTTGCCTGAGGACATCCACTCGGCTCACTTCTAGTTGGACCAGTTTATCATCCTGATCTCCATTTACGATTTCTTCGGGTTCCGGAATGTTGGTTGTGTCCTCCCTCGTGAAGACTAATGTGAAGAACTCATTTAACTTGTCAGCTATCTCTTTTTCCTCTTTTACTACTCCCTTTCTGTCTCCATCATCCAAGGGTCCCACTTCCTCCCTTGCTGGTTGCTTCCCCTTAACGTACCTGAAGAATGATTTGAAGTTTGTTGCCTCCCCCGCCAGTCTCTCTTCATATTCTCTTTTTGCTTTCCTTACCACTCGGTGACACTCCCTCTGGTTTTCTTTATGCTCCTTTTGGTTGTCCTTTGTTTGGTCCTTTTTCCATTTATTGAACGATGCTTTCTTGTCACTTATCGCCATTTTCACTGCATTTGTTATCCACACTGGGTTTTTTGCTCTATTTTTTTTGCACCCTTTCCTGAACTTAGGGACACATAGGTTCTGTGCTTCGTTCACCGTGCCCTTGAGTAGGGTCCAGGCTTTTTCTACGGACTTTATCTTCCTTGCGTTGCCGTTGAGTTTCTTTCCCACCATTTTCCTCATGGCATCATAATTTCCTTTTTTGAAGTTGAGTGCTGTCGTTGTGGTTCTTTTCACTTTTGGTGATCCAATTTCTAGCCTGCACTGGATCGGGTTGTGATCGCTGTTTCCTAGTGGGGCTAGTACCACCACCTCTTTTGTGGGTCCCCCTAGCCCGTTGAAGATTAGATCAAGAGTGGCATCTCCCCGTGTTGGTTCCTTGACCAACTGTTCCATGAAACAGTCCCTCGTGGCCTCCAGGAATTTGGTCTCCCTCGTGCAGTTTGAGTACCCGATACTCCAGTCTATCCCAGGGTAGTTGAAATCCCCCATCACCACCACACTTCCGCTGTTGCATACCATGAGGTAGCTGAATATAAGATACATTCTCCACTTTCCACAGCTGTTGTTTTTTTTTCTTTTTATAGATGAATGAATTATAAATGGCTATGGTCTGTACATATTTGATATACAAGGTTGGAAGTGCTGATGATTGGTACTAATGCTCAAATTTCAAACTTCAGCAGATTCAATCCTCTTTTGCATCAATCTGTTCATAACTGAGAGTTAACATTATTTAAATACCAAAATGTAAAATGTGTATGTCCTGATAGCAATCATTACTGCTTCTTGCCAGCTCCTCCATGTCCTTCCTCTTTTCATAAACTCTGACAATAGATAAAAGACCTTAAGGTCCATCCAAGCTGTCCTTGAGACGTAGGACTTATAAAAAGATGCTTTGAGTTTTCAAGAGAAAGTGACCCATAAATAAAGGGGTTGATTGATTGTCTGAAAATAAAAAGATCCTGGCTACATCTAATGTGTGGAATGAATTCCCAAAGGAGAGGGTAGAAGCAAAAATTAACAGATTAACAAAGAATGAAGGATTAGGGATCAATTTTGTCTGATATAGCCCCTATCAAATAGTATTTAAGCAGTTTACAATTCTTGTAAAGGATGTAAAAAGACTTGAAGCAGTCCAGAGGAAAGCAACAAAAATGGTATGGGGCTTGCTCCAAAAGATGTGTGAGAAGAGACTGGAAGATATAAATATGTATGTCCTAGCAGAGGTGCAAAATTACTCATTCCAGGAGGGAGACTTTTTGGCTGATCTCAGATTTCTGCCAACATCATCCTGGTGCATTATGGGACCTGCAGCGCTGATTTCAAGGGACAGAAATATCATGGACTACAAATACTATATTGCTAAGTTTAAAACCAGGACTGGCCAAAACATCTTTCTCCTAGAATGGGTAAATGGGCAGATTTGCCCTAGAGAGGAGGGACATGGGAGATGTGATATAGACATTCAAGGGTGCTAATATAGAAATAAATCATTTCCAAAGACATGAATTGAGGTCTTAGGAATAATGTCAGTAAATTATTTTTCACAAAGAAGGTGGTTGATGCTTGGAATGCCCTTCCAAAGGAGGTGGTGGTGGAGACACAAATGGTGACAGAATTCAAAAAGGAGTAGATTGAACACAGAGGATCTCTAATTAGAAAAATGAATGGTATAAAAAAACAAAACTTAAATGTCTGCATGTGTGTTGACATGTTGAGTGCTGCTTCAATGGTGACTCCAGCTGTGAAAAACTAAGGCCAGTATGTAATTTGTTCATCTATTATTCCAAACTGATAACATTGAATCCATTACTCAAGATGGTGCGTCCGCATCTTGAGTACTGCGTCCAATACTGGTCGCCGTACCTTAAGAAGGATATGGCGTTACTCGAAAGAGTTCAGAGGAGAGCAACACGTCTGATTAAAGGGATGGAAAACCTTTCATACGCTGAGAGATTGGAGAAGCTGGGTCTCTTTTCCCTGGAGAAGAGGAGACTTAGAGGGGATATGATAGAGACTTACAAGATCATGAAGGGCATAGAGAGATAGAGAGGGACAAATTCTTCAAACTTTCAAATAATAAAAGAACAAAAGGGCATTCAGAAAAGTTGAAAGGGGACAGATTCAAAATGAATGCTAGGAAGTTCTTCTTTACCCAACATGTGGTGGACACCTGGAATGCGCTTCCAGAGGATGTAATAGGGCAGAGTATGGTACTAGGGTTTAAGAAAGGATTGGACAATTTCCTGCTGGAAAAGGGGATAGAAGAGGCCAATGTGGAGCTGAATGGTGGTGGTAGGGTGAGTGTGAGATTAAGTGGGAGTGTGTGGGCAGTGTGAAAATGATTGTGGGGAATAAATGTTGGGGATAGATAGAGGATTACTGCACAGGTCCTGGACCTGTTGGGCCGCCGCGTGAGTGGGCTGCTGGGCACGATGGACCCCAGGTCTGACCCAGCGGAGGCATTGCTTATGTTCTTATGTTCTTATTTTTTTCATAAATATTTTATTAAATTTATTAAAAATTTCATACTGTCACATAATGAATTCAATTTAAAATTTGGAAATTATAAAATGGTTAAAACCAGGACTTGAATAACTATTGTTTATGAGAAGATCCTTAGCTGTAAGTAGAGAATGACACAGGGACAAAGTTTATCCCCATCCCCACAGGCAGTGGTATAGTAAGGGAGGTTGGGGTGTGTAGACCATCCCGGGTGTCGTGTCAGTAGTTGCGCAGGCTCCTCTCTGCCCCGCCACACCATGCCATGCTCATGCCCCATCCCACACCTCTGTAGATCTTCGCTAGTGCGAGCAATTTCTGCCTGCTGCTCATGCCAGCTCGGTTCCCCTCTGAATCACTTCTGGGTCACAGGGCCAGGAAGTGACGTCAGTGGGAAATCCAGCGCTGGCAAGAGGAGCATGCTGCAGAAGCCACTTGCACTGGCGAAGATTTAGAGGTACAGGGGAAGGGAGAGCACGAGTGTGGAGTGGAAAGGAACAGGGGCATAGAGAGGAGGGAGCAGGGGGTGCCACAGTCCCAGGCGCCTCCTACCCTACCCCACAGACTCTATCCCCATCCCCTCAGGCTCTGTCCTCATCGCTGCCCTGTCCCCGTGGGCTCCGTCTTCATCCCCGCCCCATCACTACAAGCTCTGTCCCTGCAGACTCTTTTCTCATTTGCACAGGCCTCAAACACTTATGATTTTATATTCAAATCTTTTTATTAACATATAAAAAGGGACAATATTCTTTACAACTGTTTACAAATCACAAATAGAGCCTTCGATTTTGATCTGGTTTTGGTACAACCTGTGTTTTTACATCTTCTGGGAAGGTAATTGAATTTTCTTTCAGACATGGGTGTAGAAGAGAACTTAAACTGTGTAGTGGAGAAACAGGAAAATAAATGTCTATTAAATGTTGTAAATGTTCCTTGATGCTAGCAAGGATGGATGACTCTGTTACAGTAACAGTAAGATGCTTCGGCAGCTGGGCACATGATAGAATGATGTTGCAGATGGTAGGAGTCTGATCAGAAGACAAGACTCTTGTTGCAATGCCACATCAAAGGCAGACAAGACAAATTATGTCATTTAACAGTAGTTCATTTAAATCCAAAAGCATCTTCTGCAGTTTTTTTTTTGTTGTTGTTTTTATCATTGAATTCAGTTGCCACTTGTCTAAGATATGTTAAGTTTCTACATACTAATGCTAGTTTCAGGTTTTTAGATAATGACACAGGGACAAAGTTTGTCCCTGTCCCATAGGCTCTGCCCCCATCTCTGCCCTGCTGTTAACCGCAGGCCATCCCTGTGTTATTCTCTAGTTGTGGGAGGTGTTGAGGTTATGTGGGAGTGAGGGTAAAGCCTGAGATAAGCATAGAGAATCCTTAACCCGGGGGGGGGGGGGTGTTGAGTGAGGAGGTAAAGCTTAGGATAAGTACAGAAAATTCTTAACTGTGGAGTGTAAGAGGTAGAACCTGGGTTAAGCATAGAAGATCCTTAACTTTAAGGGGCGGGGTGGTGTAAAATCTGGGATAAGCACAGAGGATCCTTGGTAGTAGGGGTGTGGGGAAAGCCTAGGATAAGAACATAGGATTTTTAGCTACCTCCCCCCCCCCATACACATTCGTAAACCTCTCAGTGCTAACCCTGTGATTCTCAGAGGCAGCCTCCCAAACACTAACAGACGAGTTTTACTTCCAGTGCTTTAAATGAAAACAAAACCCAGACTGGCTCAATCTGGGCTCCTCTTTTCTTCTTCTTTTTTTTTTTTTTTAATCCATATTGTAACCCTACCATTCAATGCGAACTAACACACCAGAGAACCCTAAAGTGTTACCTCATCCTCTCTCACCTCTCCATTGATAAACCAGAGACCCCAGAGGAGAGGGTTGGCTGCAGTGGTTAGAGCTACAGCCTCAGCACCCTGAGGTTGTGGATTCAAACCCCGTGCTGCTCCCTTTGACCCTGGGCAAGTCACTTAATACTCCACTGCCCCAGGTACATTAGATAGACTGTGAGCCCACCAGGACAGACAGGGAAAATGCTTGAAGCACCTGTTTGTAAACTGCTTTGAGTGAGGTGGTATAACTGCAAAAGGCAGTATACAAGTCCCAATCCTTCCCCTCAGTGCTAAACTTTAGAGTCTGATATTCTTATACATTCTCAGTTTCAAGAGATCTCTCTCTCTTTCAGCCCTTCTGTGTGTTCCCTTAGGGTACAGCTGGCAGACTTGCTATTTAATAAGTGAACAGGAGAGGATCAGATTTCAGGAGTCATGAATATTCAGTAGCACCTTCTGTACTTAGGAGTGGCTAAAATTCAGGTTAACCTTGGGAGACTCCGGCAGCGAGGTGCACCTGTTCCTTGCACACCTGAGACTGGCCGGCTCCTCTCCTGCTGCTGTGGCAGGACCCCAAGGAGCCTTCATCCTCTCAGCCATTAACAGCTGTGCGTTAACAAGGATCGCTGGCTCCCTGGGGCTTTACTGCTTCTCAGGTATGTCTTCCTCTGCCACTCAGGGGAAACGGGGCAGCGGGGATTGCCCCAGGGCTTTTTCTCAGGCATTTTCCTTAATCTTTACTTAATTAATGGAGACAACAAAGTTCATTTTCAGAGACTTAAGAGAACTTCAGCTACTGGTGCTCTGATCAGGTACCAGCCAGTGACACACTTTCTAAAAATCTACTGGGTCGGCTAAAGTATGACTAATGGGCAAAGCATATGTCAACTGAAGGTTTCATATTGTTCCTGTCCTACTCCTCCCTTGTGCATGCAGGAATAGACTCAGGTCACAATTTTTCTGTACTTCTCCTTAGGCAGAGCAAGGTCTGTAATCCTTGCACCCTCACCCAAAGCCAGAATGAGGGGTGGGCAACAGGGGCAGCTGCCAAGGTGCAAATCCATGTGGGGCAGCAGCAGATGAAAAAAACAGGAAGAATGCTGCTTTCCTCCTGTCATTCAGTTCATGGCTGGAGAGGGGAGAGAGAAAGAGGACTGAGGGGGCAGTGGAGGAAAGGAATGGGAGTCAGTATAGATATTTCCTCATCCATAAAACTGTCTCAATTATAGTCCTGTATCTACTATTTCTTGAGAGATTAGTTCTCTTCACTATTCTCCTACATTTTATGAGGCTTGAGAGGGCAATGATCCTTGCAAACCCCTATGTTCACAGCAGGATGGTAAGTCAATAACTGCTGTTCACTGTGCCACCCTAAGGTAAGAAGTCAGTGGCCTTGCACACTTCATGGGCTGTTGTGGGTGAGAAATAAGTGGCACCTGCACAACCACTGGGTCACCCAGGTCATGCAAAGGGGAGAGGCGGGAGACATACCTGTTAAGTAATTTCTGTTCTCTTGCACAATATTTCAGTTTGGGTTAATAACATTCTATATCTGAGAGCTGTCACTGTATCTCATCCCTGGTCCCTGAAAGATCTGAATTCTGCTAAGTATTGTCAAAATGACTTTTCAGAGCTGCTGTCAATGTTTAACCAGCTTCTGCTGAGTTATGAAATGCCCAAAGCCTAGGAAACCGACATTAGATCAATGTACTTTATTGTCAAAATGACTGTGAGCTGTAATTTACCAGGAAGAGAGAAAAACTCCCTCTCACAGCGCCCAACGTTTATTCCCCACAATCGCTTTCACACTGCCCACACACTCCCACTTAATCTCACACTCACCCTACCACCACCATTCAGCTCCACATTGGCCTCCACTAACCCACACTCATCCTGTTTGCACTTTCCCCATCACCCACACCCACTCTCACACAGTTCCACACTAATCCCACCACCCACATTCACTCCACAACCGACATACTCCCACTTAATTCTACACTTACCCCCATCGCCCATACACACTCCTCTTCATTCCCCATGCCCTCCATTCACCCCCCTCCCCCATATCACTCCCCATTCCTCCATGCTTCTCTCACTCTCCACACGGTTCCCACTCTATTTATTTAATTATATATATTTTATGTTTCAATATTTTTAAATCATAGTAAGGTAGATAACCTCAGTTAGGAAAATTAACGATTAAATGCACTATTGCATTTTCAGCTTAACAAAAAGCTATTCAGTTTAACATTTTTAAATATTACATTTCTCTCCTCTATCTCACCTTTAATTTTTCATTATACTGTATTTTTATTCAGCCTTTAAAAAAAACAAACAGGACCCAAAGCATATCACAAAAACAAGGTTTTTCTTTAGGCAACTAAGAAACCCAGAAACTCTCATCTCAACTCCTGCACTCACATACACCCCTCCCACCCCAAGCTCATACGTTCTCCCACTTTCCCACTTTCCTCCTGCAATGGAAGCTGCTGGCGGTGGTGTTTGCTTAGAACATGCCTGACGAGGGCAAAGAGCAGTTTGGTTTCTCCAGACTGAGTTGCTTATCAGTGAAACCAATGAAATGGCAGGACTCTCGGAGTTTGTTACTCATATAAAATGAATCCATAATATGATTAAAGTTACAGTGTAGAAATTAGACATTTGGATTTCCTACAGTATTTGCGCAATTTGGAATATTAGAGAGTGCTGTAGGGCAGGAGTAAGTTACATTGGCAGAGCTGAGTGAGCCTGTGTGGGTGTTTATTTTAGGAAAGTATGTCAGTCTTCTGTATATCAGTGGGGCCAAATGTTTTTTGTTTTTTTTCCATGTCTTTAAGACACTTGGGCACTCTCATAAAACTGCCTATTTGATTCCTAGCTTAGGTCTTTTACTCTCCAGGTTGGCTGAAATGGGGGATATTGTGGAGGTAATATTCATATCACTTGGGAGGAAGGGTATCAGGGTCATCGTGCAATGGTGGCTGGAACAAGAAGATAGACAAAAAAAGTGGGATTGGACAATGGACTCCCAATGGAGAGCCAGAGGAGTAGGTAAAAATCAATGGTTTAATATGTAAAATCCTCAAAAGTTCAAATCCGGCATGGCACCATGTTTCGGCATTGCAAACGCCTGCTTCACGGGTCACATACACTCTGGGTAAGAGCCCATGCACCACAAAAACATCAATATAAGCAGGTGCTTAGTCGTACTTGTAAGTATCACAAGCAGAAGTTGAATGATGAACAATTTTCAAGGTTCTGGAAGGAGCCTGCAATGATTGAACTAAAGTAACCTGGGAGGAGATATAAGATAGGAGAAAAATCCCCCGATATTTGGCCTTGGAGCCAACTGAGGTGGAAGAAAAAGAAGCAGTTGTAAATTGATGGATTAAAAAAAATTCAGCTGTGTAGGGAATGATCCTGAGAACAATCTCTCATCATGTTAATAAAATGCTTGAGTGAATATGGGATGGAGGAGGGAACTTTGTGGATCTGACTGGGGATGGTGGGAATTGGTGGTGGTGGTGATGACATAATACAAGTCTGTACTTGCGATCTATATTTTCTGATGTTTGCAGCTGTATTTTGCAATATTTGAATAAAGAGATTAAAGTTAAATGTGTGAACACAGATTTTATTGTACTATAGTGCAATTGCTGAGTGGCTGGAGTCTCTCTCTCTCTCTCTTTCTTTCTTACAATGTGGCAGAATGAATCTGCAAGGGAGGCAAGAACTCCCTCACAGCCCAGTGAGCTACATCTGGTGACCCTGCCACTGTCTCTGACACCATCTCTGTTTGTAATTGTCCCTAGGTATCATTGTCTTGCTGCCCATCACTATTTTTCTCTATCCCTCTCTTTTTGTCATTCATCATTTTGGGACCTCTTGTTCAGGGTTTACATGTTTAAGGAGAGGGGACCTTTTTTTATGCTGGTGCTCTTCTGTTCGCAGGGCTGGCCTGGTGCTTTCCTGATTTTTTTGGTCACCTGTCATGGCAGATAACAACTACAGCTGGTGGAAACTGACCTTCTTGCGCAAAAAGAAGTCCACCCCCAAGGTGCAGTACGAGATCCCTGCGGACTATTCCAGCAACGAGAAGGCACAGGAAGTGGTGTCAGGACATCAGAGTAGTTCCACTGAGAGTGAATTTAACGCCCGACTAGAGAAAATTGTTGACAAAAGCACCAAAGGGAGACATGTGAAAGTATCCAACTCAGGTCGCTTCAAGGAAAAAAAGAAAGTGCGAGCAACACTGGCAGAAAACCCCAACTTGTACACGGACAGCGCAGGTGACCAGTGAGCAGCTTAAAGCCATATTCAGGACAGAGGAAATCATCAGAGAGAGCTGCATGTGCCCCGGTGAGACCTGCCAGAGGTAGCATCTCTCATCCCAGGGAGACCTGCCAGAGGCAGCGGCTCCTGTCCAAGGAAACCCCACCAGAGGCAGCAGCTTACATATCACTTCTGATAGGCAATGAAGTAACCTAGAACCTCAGTAATGAACCAAGAATTCAGTTTGCTCACTTTAACTTGCCAATTAATTAGAAATAAAACAAGAACATTTTATCTTATTGAAAAAATACAGTAATCAGATGCATCAGCAGTTCCAACACTGATTTCTCTTATCCCACAAGAATGAGCGAGAAAGAGCAAGTTCTAGCAGTTTACAGATACTCTCAAACATGGAAAGTACCTCTTATTTACAGAGGAGACATGTCTGACAGCGGAGAACCCTGGGGACATGAGGTTTGAAAACACAGGCCCTAGGGAAAAGAGTCATGGTTATGCAGATAGGGGAAAATCCTCGGTGCATAAGAAGGCCTGACAATAGGCAGCCTGGAGATTGTGGGAGGGACAGAAAATTCTTTACCCTAGAGACATGGAAATATCCTGAGAGCAGAAGGCCTTGAGAATAAGTAGGGACAGAAGCAAACTCCAGACTAGGGACACTGGAAACAAGAGGCGGCCCATAGCTAGGCCTCTTGCTTTAATTAGAGGATGGCACCTCTGTAGTGAGATAAAGCAGTATCTCCATGGGACAGGGGATCAATTGCACTATAGTTGGTGACTGCCTGACATTCTAAGGACGTGATTTAGTAAGCTTTTTCTCCATAGACACATGGGGGGAAAAAAAGCTTTGCTATATCAGGCCCACGTTCAGTCTTCCATTTGGGGAGCTGTTGATTTTGGTGCAATATTTGCTGGGGGTTTCTGGCCCCTCTCTTTAGCATGGGTTAGAGAAATATGCTTGCTCAAGGTCTAAGAAATGTACTCAGCAATCAAAATGAAGTTCTTTCTAATGAAGCAATATTTT
Source organism: Geotrypetes seraphini (assembly GCF_902459505.1). NCBI lineage: Eukaryota > Metazoa > Chordata > Amphibia > Gymnophiona > Dermophiidae > Geotrypetes > Geotrypetes seraphini. The sequence continues at coordinate 79,349,141 of NC_047096.1, read as the reverse complement.
TAAAGCTTGTAAATTATCTTTGTTAATAAACAGAAGTGAAAATGTACTGTTTCTGTGATATGCTTCAGGGATAATCTGGAGATGATAAGAGAACCAGGCTGTGTGTATGTCAGAGGGGAGATGCTGGGGACAATGGTGATACCAGCTGAGAGCTGTCTACATGGGGAGGGGGAGATAACAAGGGCACTGGTGATGCCAGCTGAGATCTGCTTGCACGGGGAGGAGAAGATGCTGGGCACAGTAGTGGACGGGGAAACACAGGGGACAATGGTGGAGCTGGATGAGATCTACCTGCATGCGGAGGGGGAGATGCAAGGATTAACTAGGGACTCAATTGTGCTCTCTCTGCATAGAGAAGGGATGATTGGGTCATATCTCTGGAGACAGTATGTATGCTATCAGTTGTGCTCTCTGTGGGGAATGGGAACAGAACCAAGGAAGAAGAGTCAGGCTGTAGAAGACTGGCTGAGAAGCTTGGATGGATATTCAGTTACATTTTTGTTTTATCTTAAAGAACAGACAGAAAAGACAGATGCAGGCTGTGTGCTATATGACAGCAGAGGTTGAGGGCATGAGATGGTGTAGGGTGTGGCAACACCGACTCACAAGCAGCTCCCACCTGCACAGGTGCACACGGAAGTGGTAAAGATTTTATTTGGCAGGGAGTGGCCAGGACAAGAAAGAAAACAAAGTAAAGCCATGACCTTGTGTAGAAGAAAGAGCAGGCCTCACCACTGGAGCACAAGAATAACAGAAAGAGTTTTCCCCTCCTCCCTTCAAATCATCTCCACCCTTAGAATTAGAAATGAAAACAAACATATACAGAACACAGAATGTCCATGGTACACTGAAGAATCAAATAGAGACTGCCAGAATGAGGGAATGTGGGCAAAGTCCAGTTTGGAGCCCGGTTATTCTGCAGGTGTCACTGTTTAAGGCACAGGTGCAAATCTGTTTCTGTGAGAGGCTGTGCAGATATATTAATGAAGGTGACTTTAAAATAACTGACTCCCAAATTCTATAAAGTTCACCTAAAGTTAGGTTTCTACATCAGTACTCCTGCCAGTGGCACAGCAAGAGTGAGAGACACCCGGGACAGTGGCATCCCTCCCCTGCCTTCTGCGCACCCCACCTCCACAGGCCCCTTCCCTACCCCTCTTACCGCGTGTACGCTGCTTCCCTTCCCCCGTACCTCTGTAATGTTCCTGGCACGAGCAGCACCCCCCAACCTGCTGTCACGCCAATGTAGGCTCTTCCTCTGATGTCACTTCCTAGGTGCGGGTCCAGAAAGTGACATCAGAGGAAGAGCCGACACTGGTGTGACAGCAGATTGGGGGTTGCTGCTTGCAACAGGAATGTTACAGAGGTATGGGGGAAGGGAAACTGCATGCACTTCTGGCAGTGGGGGGCAGAGAAGAGGACTGGTGGCCGCACCCTCACCAAGATGGTCCCCGGGGTGGACCGGCCACCTTACTAAGCCACTGTGCCTAGTCAATACAGATGACTAACTTAATTAATAGGCTTAATTGGCACCAATAATTGGCAATTAACAACATTACCATACACCAGCATGTGCTCTGCGCTCGAGCGAAAAATACCTGCTGGAAATATCCTCCTTCAGAGACAAAAGCATTAGGACAAGAATGTTCTCAGTGATGGCTCAAAGGTGGTGGTTCAAGAAAGAGATAAAGACCATCCTCTTTCACAGACTACTTTAACTAATAATGCAAAATAAGAGGAGATAGCTGGATAGTCCCCACTAGGAACACAATAGGGTGAACCCAGTAAAGATATCCAGAATTGCTGAGGATTTGATAAACAAAGTACAGAAAGCTAGAATTATCAGGATGTAAATCTAAGAAGAACATAGAACACGATACAGGTATTATGCGTTCAAATAAGTAGGATTTAGTATGAACATAGTATGCAATACTGAACCTAGTAGAATTTTGGACGCACTATAGCTTAATTTCCAACCCAGCTTTTGACCCTACCTTCATTTTAGGATGGAAAAACTTTAGTGATCAGGTCTTAAACGACATAGCCCCTCAGAAAAAAACGTAAAAAAGACAACATTTATCAGACATCTGGTATGATACTGACTTAATGGTCTTAAAGCGAGAATTACACAAATTGGAAAGAATATGGTGCAAATCAGGGAAAGATGAGGATAGACTTACTTGGCGAGTAAAGGTTAAAGTTAAAGAATACAAAATAATGATCAAAGAAAAGTGTAGTAAACATTATTCCCAAAAAATTAATTCTCCTACTTTAAATAGTCACGAACTTTTCAAAATAGTCAATTCTTTGTTTGATGTTGAATTCCACAAGCGCTCCAATACAGACTCCTCACCTCCTGCAGCGATCTTAGCTGAGATTGCCTCTTGCAGGTTCAAGCATAGATTTACCTATCACGCTTACTACCTTAGACAAAGAAGGTACAGCTGTTGACATGATCTGGAATCACTCTGAAACCCAGACTGGAGCCACTTCCTCAAGCTTTACTCAAAATATATAAAATCCAATTGCCTATTGGACAACTGCCCACCGACTATTATGAAGACAGCTCCTATCTCCTTCAAGATTGAACTTTTAACTGGGGGTTTTTATGCATGCGTACCGGTAAATTTCCAGAGGAACTTGGTCATATCCTCATGACTCCTATTATCAAAAACCCAAAGGAGTCCTTTTCCTTGAAGGCCAGCTACAGACCCATTGCCAACATACCATTCTTTCTTAAACTAATGGAAGGTCTGGTTAACATCAACCTCACAAAATATTTAGAGAAGTTCAACATTCTACATGATTCTCAATCTGGCTTCTGAACAAAGTACAGCACTGAAACAGTTTAGGCCTCTGACTGACCATCTCTTCCATTTGTTTTCCCGGGGAAAAAGCACACTGGTACTGCAGTTTGACTTGAGCAGTGCCTTTGACCTTGTTGATCATGACCTCCTGCTTAGGTGCCTTGATTCCATCGGCATTTCCGGACAGGTACTAAATTGCTTCGCAGGTTTCCTAAAAAATGGTCTACAGCGAAGGAACCTACTCTCAAGCTTGGTCCAATCCCTGCAGAGTGCCACAGAGCTCCCCACTCTCCCCCTCACTTTTCAATATCTACATAGCATCACTGGGAAATATGTTATCCAATTTAAAACTAAAATCGTACATATACACGGATGATATAACAATTATTATTCCCATAACCTCATTGACCCAAGAGACAGAACAATTCATCTCATCTGTCCTTACCAAGGTAGAACATTGGACTATGCACTCCAAACTAAAACTAAATCCCCAAAAAAACAAAATTTTCTTGGCAAGTCCCAATAACATGATCGTGAACACCTCCTTGAAACTAAATGGATCAGATTACCCAATTAATCCTACAACCAAAATCCTTGGCATCACCCTGGACCGAAGCCTGACGTTTGAAAATCACACTAACACTCAAGTAAAAAAATGCTTTCTCACTCTATGGAAACTTCGTATCATTAAACAATACTTTGATTTCTTTTCCTTTTGACTGATCTTAAGTACCTTAGTCTACTGCAATATTATATACTTGGGATCTCTCAAGAAAACCATCAAACAACTGAGAGTCGTCCAAAATGCTGCAGTCCATCTCATTTATGGCCTCAAGAAATCAAACCATGTAAGCCCATATTACAAAAAACTACACTGGCTGCCTGTGGAAGCAAGGATTATTTTTAAGTTTGCTTGCCTTTGCTTCAAAACCATGACAGGTTCATCCCCAACCTATCTGTCTCACCAATTCTAATTCCCAGGCACAACTAATACATGCAGTACTTACTTGTTCACTTTTCCATCCCTAAAGGGTTGCACCTACAAGAGATGCCTCGATAGAACATTATCATTCCAAGCAGGCAAATGGAACAAATGTTTAACCAACTTCATCTCAAACGCACTTTCGTACCAAATGTTTAGGAAGTCAATAAAAACTTATCTCTTTGACAAATTTCTCTGACCCCCACTTCAACCTGATGTACTTCCAAAACACTTCCAGATAAACCTGACTAAACTTAACATGCCAATGTAATTTCGAAAGTTCTCTGTAATGTCGCTGTCTGTATAAAGTCTTTTCCCTTGGAAGCTACTTAGAACTGTTTGTGGTATGGCGGTATATAAAAATAAAGTTATTATTATATATGTATATATGTAGGATGATTGATTATGGTATAAATGTGTCTGTATTGAAAACCATCTCAGAAAATGCTAACTCTGTATTGTAACACCTTTACAGAAGCTCATGTAAAACCGCTCTGAATTGACTCCCCAATCATTAGTAGCAGTATAGAACTTTCAATAAGCAATAATTGACATTAATTGAACTTATTTGAAATTTATTGGTTATTGAAAGCTTCTATATCACTATCAGTAACTGGGAGTCAATTCATAGTGTTTTACATTGCTTCTGTAAGGATGTTAAATACATGAGCTAGTTAGGTACACAACTTGGTAGGCACCCAGTCCAAAGTAGGTGTCGTAGGGACAGATCATTGGCATGTTTTCAAGTTATGCCCTTGTTTTTGACTTAGGCCCATGCATTTAGGTCAAGAAAATCCTGGCATAAATAAGAAGTGCCTAAAAGTTAGTTTATAAACATGATGGCAGATAAAGACCAAATGTTCCATCCAGTCTGGCCATTCGCAGAAACCATTATCTCTTCCCCTCTCTAAGAGATCCCACATGCCTATCCCACACTTTCTTGAATTCAGACACATTCTCTGTCTCCACCGCCTCTTCCGGGAGACTGTTCCATGCATCTACCACCCTTTCTGTAAACAATTTATTTCCTTAGATTACTCCTGAGCCTATCATATTGTAACCTCATTCTATGCCCTCTCACTCTGAAGTCTCCTTTCAATCATAAGAGACTTATCTCATGCATATTTATGCCACTTAAGTATTAAACATCTCTATCATTAATCCCCTCTCCCGCTTTTTCTCCAAAGTATGCATATTGAGATCTTTAAGTCTGTCCCCATATGCTTTATGATGAAGACTATGCACCATTTTAGTAGCCTAATACTGCTTAGACGGTGTTCTGAGATCACCTGAGAGAACGTATAGAAAATTGAATAAATAAATAAATAAATAAGCATGATTCCATAAAAGTTAGGTGTGTTGTATAGAATCATGCTTAGAGCAGCACAAGTCAGCACCAATTTTATAGTCAACATATATAAAATTGGGCCCTGAGTGCTTACAGCAGGCTGAGATCCACAAATGCCACAGTTCAAAGCCCACCAGTGCTTCTGGAGAAGAGATCTGAGCTAAAGCCAAATAATGACAAAATAATTCTATAAGGTTCAGTGAGTTCATGTTATGGGGCTAAGATCTCCTTATTTTAGTAGTTGTAAATTTAGGATTTTAGGTGTGCCATGGACCGCCAGAAGAACTAACAAATTGATTCTGGAAGAGATCAAATCAGTTGTCACTTGAAGCTCAAATGATGAAGTTACGACTGTCTTATTTTAGTCACACCGTTAGAAGAGAAAGATCATTGGAGAAGGACATTATGTTTGGGAAGATCGAAGGAACCAGGTGAAGAGGGCAACCTGCAATAAGATGGCTGGACACATTGAAAATAACCATGGGGATGACACTGGAGGACCTTTCTGGACTAGCACAAAACCAATTTCTTTTTAGATCCGCAATTCATCAATTCATCTTTTTTGATATTTTGTGAAATATCTGTGCCATTGAAAAAAAAAAAAATGAAAAATACCCCAGGCAAACCTGTCAGTAACAAGTTGGTTTTTACGATTGCTAAAACCCCCCCTTTTTCTTTGAATAGCCAAGCGATGTTAGTGCATCAATCGCTTGGCTGTTTTAGAACATAAGTAATGCCTCTGCTGGGTCAGACCAGAGGTCCATCATGCCCAGCAGTCCGCTCACGTGGTGGCCCATCAGGTCTAAGACTTGTATAGTAATCTTCTATCTATACCCTTCTACCCCCTTTTCCTTCAGGAAATCATCCAATCCCTTCTTGAACCCCAAAACCGTACTCTGTCCTATCACGTTCTCTGGAAGCACATTCCAGGTGTCCACCACCCTCTGGGTGAAGAACTTCCTAGCATTGTTTTTGAATCTGTCCCCTTTTAATTTTTCTGAATGCCCTCTCGTTCTTGTAGCTAATTTGCATGGCCAAATCGGAAAATGGGTGATCGAGGGGAAAACCACGCGTGAGCTGTTTTGTGCATTGGGTCAGTAAGAATGATTGTTGCTAAAGCTGTGAAAACAGGTTTAGCAGCGATCGCTGACTTTAGGGCATCCCCCACATTCTACTTCTTGATTCCCTCTTTATGGAATTCATTGTCTCACTACCTACACATAGAAACCTCTACCGGAAATTCAAAGCTGATCTTAAAGCTCATTTCTTTACTCTGGTGTTTGGCTTTTAGAGTATCTGCTGATAGCTGGGAAGGTCCCAACAAGCTCTTCTTTCACTTCATCTTTATCTTTCCGTTTCTAAACCAGCGTAGCTGGATTTAAGAAGGGTTTGGACAATTTCCTGGAGGAAAAGTCCATAGTTTGTTATTGAGAAAGACATGGGGCAAGCCACTGCTTGCCCTGGATTGGTAACATGGAATGTTGCTACTCTTTGGGTTTTGGCTAGATACTAGTGACCTGGATTGGCCACCATGAGAACGGGCTACTGGGCTTGATGGACTTTTGGTCTGACCCAGTAAGGCTATTCTTATGTTCTTATATGTGCAAAAGGTGGGAACAGCAAATTGTGAAATAAACCAAAACACTCTAAAACTTCCATCAGTGTCTAAATATGCACTTTGACATGATGGTGCATACATTGCTGGTGGGTGTGTCCAGAGGTGTCTTTGTATGCACATAAATGATAACATATGCTAATCTATGTGCTTTCTTTACAAATTGTAGGTGTTTATGTTTAGACTTGCCTCAAAAGCAGGTGCAAATGTCTGCACCTACAATGAAGGCATGACTTATGCTGTAGGCATCTTTTTATAAAATCTCCTCTGTATGTTTATTTCAGATATTAGAATGTATCTAGTATGTCCTGCCATTCATTGCTGTCAAGTATACCTACTGGGGTGTTTAAGTGTCATTTTGTAGGTCATGTAGTTGCACTAACCTTAATTAAAAGTAAATGAGATGACTAATAGAGAGCTAGTGTCACTTCTTTTTTATTGTTTTGTACCTCTCTTTATACACTCAAGTTTTTCTCTGGTCCTTCTCATACCATTTTGAAACCCCGAGGTCACTTCTTGGTACATATCAGAATCACTCTGCCCTGTCCTCATCATAAGAGTTGCTTCCTTTTCTGCACCCCACATGTCTGATTCTGGCTTGTTAACAGGGACCATAGCTGCTGGGAGGGGGGAAGATAGGGTCCTTCCCTTTCACTCCCCCTCTGCTACTTCAGTCACTGGTTGACAGCCTGCTCTGTTGTTGCACCTATTATGCAGATGTTTGTTCAGGGCGGACACCGGTGCTGACTCATTCCTTCAACATCTCTTCTGGGTATCTGTAATCACTGTTCTGTACTCACCTTGCTGTGCCAAGGGCGACACCCTCACCAGCAGTTATTACTGACTTCTATTTCTGTGTCTACTGCACAACACAGCACCCAGGGGTTAATAGAGCGGCAGCTTTCTCAGAAAATATTTGATTAATAAAAAGTCTATGCAAATAACTGAAATGCTCGTGCTGCAGACTGCCATGCCTATTACAGACTGCTTAAGTACTACACATGCAACATCATTAGCCATAGCACAATTTTAGGATTACAAGACTTTATGTAATAAAGGGAAGATGGACGATAAGTGATTTTCAGGACTTCGGTGCCCTTTTACTAAGGTATGGTAGGCTTTAACGCACACCTAATGCAGCTTAAAATAGTGCATTGTGGGATGTGCAAAGGCATCCTGTAATAAAGGTGGAGGAAGCGAGGAGTAATGGGGCTGCACAATCTTAGAATTTATAATATGGCTGTCCTGATAAGGTGGATATGTGAGGTGATATTCACATAGTAATGAATATCAGTTTGCATTGAGGGTTGCTGGCATCACCCAGCAATTAAAAAGAATAAAAATTAAAATACCTTTATTAGGTAATCCTCCCCAATTAAAGTATCCATAGTCATTGTTTCAGGCAAGTGTAGTAGATATAATAAAGTACAAATATTTGTTCAAAGTATAAGCAGCACTTCAAAGTCTTTATAGTAAACCATTTTTATTGGTGAATGTCTTTTCTGTTAGGCATACATTACTAAACAAGGAAAATTGCATTGAAAGATAAAAAGAAAACCCAATTACAATACAAGATCACCATTCCCTCCCCCAAAATATATCTCCACCCCTTCCCTCCCTACCTGAAACTCTGTTCTTTAAATCAAATTCAAATCTGAATAAAAGCCCACCACTTTTTTTTTTAGAAAGGGAATAAGGGAAAAATATATAAAAGCAAACCCCCCACACCTAACAACCCTACCAAGCGGATTATCAAGATGATAGTCAAACTTTTCTCCCCTTCTAATGTGTTCAGGATCAAACTACAATACATGGTCTATAAAGCAGAGACTGGAGGTTGAAAGTAAAACCAGCATTCCTAACCTCTAGACCATTGGTCTCAAACTTGTGGCCCGCCAGGTACTATTTTGAGGCCCTCGATATGTTTATCATAATCACAAAAGTAAAATAAAACAGTTTCTTGATCATATGTCTCTTTAGCTATAAATTACATTATTATTATTAAGACTTAGCCAAAAGGAAAGATTTATCCTATATAATAAAACGCTAGACGCGCATGCGCACTAAGACCTGTGTGATCTGTAATCCCTGATCTGTGAGATGTAGGTTCGTGGCATTGCAGGAGTGCGCATGCGCGCCGACGGTTCTTCTTCGTCGTCGTCATCTTCGCCCCTCCCCCCCAATCCCTGTTGAGCCTCCCACTCGATCGCCTCCAGAAGTTCGCTCCGCTCCTCCAACACCGGAAGGCCTCGAGCCCAAGTCGGCGAACGAGCTGGTCCTTTGCCGGCTGCTGCCGCTCTTGCTGAGGAGCGCGGTGTACAGGCGCTGAATGGCGGTGGCTCCGGGGCTTCTCCTCCCGCACAGGCCTCTTCCCTCTCCGCCAAAGATGCTCCAAGCACAGCGCGGCGCTGTGTGGGAAACCGAGTACCACGCTCGACACCGACCAAACTCCCAGTCACGCGAAGCTGCGGCGGCCTTCCTCCCCAGGTTCCATACAAAGCAGGCTGAGCAGCACAACATTCAATAGGATTAGTGATATGAAAAGATGAACAGACAAGAACAGAGACTGAGAAAAAGAGAAGGCATAAAGGAGTAGACAATTGCAGTTAGCTTCAAAATTAAAGGCAGTTATTAAATAACTGAGCACTTTGAAGTAGCTCCCTACTGCTGGACAGGGGGAGCAGGAAGAGGTGCTGATGGACAGGGGGGGAAAGAAGTGAGGCCTACTGCTGGACAGGGGGACCAGGAAGAAGTGCTGATGGACAGGGGGGGGAAAAAAAGGAAGGGAGGTCTACTGCTGGACAGGGGGAGCAGGAAGAGGTGCTGATGGACAGGGGGGGAAAAATGAAGGGAGGCCTACTGCTGGACAGGGGGAGCAGGAAGAGGTGCTGATGCACAGGGGGGAGGTAAAACAAAGGGAGAAGGGCTGCTGCTGGATAAGGGGAGCAGTGAAGGGGTGGTGGTGGACACAGGGGAGGTAAAAGGAAGGAAGAATGGACAGGGGGAGCACGCAAGGGGTGGTTGTGGACAGCCAAGGAAAAAGAAAGCGGCTAAGTAGAGAGAGAGAGAAAGAAATAAAGACAGACATACACACACATATTCTAGCACCCGTTAATGTAACGGGCTATAAAGCTAGTAAACTATAAAGAGTTTTACCTCATGCAAAATTGTTATTTCTTTAATAAGACATTAACTATTTTTTTCTGAGACCCTCCAAGTACCTACAAATCCAAAATGTGACCCTGCAAAGGGTTTGAGTTTGAGACCACTGCTCTAAGCATACTAAGGAATGAAAGGCATTATACCTTTGCCAGTACATGGGGGCTTCAACCCTCAACCAAGTCTGTAAAATATATTTTTGCCCCACCATACAAGCTTTAGCAAAATGGATATTTGTTCCTTATCTCTCAATCCTCTTGCATCTAAATGTCCCAATAAAATACCCATTAGAGATATCCCAATGAAATATCCCAGCAACTGCTCCAGATAGTACATCTGCCAAAAAGTACAAATTTTAGAACATTGCTGGAGAGCATGGATCCATATATCCTCAGCTGCAAGTGTTAAATAAACCACAAACCATTCATACATAAGACAAGTGGGGGTGTTTCAAGTTTTTATTTGGCTTGACATACTCCAAATCACACGGAATCAATGTGGTTTACAATTTTATTTCAGTATGTATATACATTTTTTGTTGAATAAGTGAGATTCCCTGCCAAACCTACCAACACCATTTTGGGCTTTTTTTCTTTTTTGATTATACTAATATACATGGCTGTTTTCTACATTAACAATTTGGTTCTCTTACAGTAGAGCCATAGATGCATTTTGTCTGTTAAGTGCGTGCAACATTTGTTGTTATTTTATTGGGGAAGATATCCCCCAATGTTCCAAGAAATAATGTGCATCTTAATTCAAGTTACTCCCTCAAGGAAATGATTTCAAAGAATAGACATCCAGCATAAAAGAAAGAAGCTGTCCTCACAGCCAGCCTCTCCCTCCAGTTCTCCTCTTGACCTCTAACAAATACTCTTGCACAGCTAGATCCCACTATCCACTAGAAAACACCCCCTAGTAAGTCCCACCCAACCCTTCAATCCCAAACATACTAACAGATATCCCAACCAAACCAACAGTAACTCAAATGATCCCTCCAAAGCCATTTATAGTTTCGGCCCACCCAATCCCTTCTCTTCAAATAATAAAAAATGTTCCTAAGAAAAGGAACAGACCCCAAAGGCAAGCCTCCACCCCTCCCGCTGTTTCATATTACTCAGCAGCCCAGTAAGAATAATTAATGCCCAAATCACATCATGTCATAAAAAAATAAAATTAAGATCAATATCCTAATTTAAAACTTTGTTTTACCAAAAAGAAGAGTCAAAAAGTAGCAGAGAGAACAAAATGTTGCCAAACAGTAATGAACTACGGTACATTCAATTGACTAAAAATAAAGTCAAGGGCACATGATAGCAGAGCAAAAATGTCATCAGTGTGGAGAACTAGACACAAACGATCCTCTCAAGGCAGACAGCCAAAACTTCACTGGAAGGAAGGCAAATTGCAACTGCTGACTATTCAAGAGGCTCTTCTGATTCCAATCTAGCATCAATGTTTTTAGTCTCTTCTACTGAAGTAATATGTGACTGTCTGTGAAACATAGCTCTCAACTTTGCAGGGTACAATAGAGCAAATTTCTGTTTCTGCTGAAAGAGCTGTGAGGAAATTGGTGCAAACTCTTTCACATAGCAGCCTCATGACTGGATTAGTCCTGAAAACAAAGAATTTATCTTTCCTCATGGTCTAATTTACTTCCATGTCTAAGCAACTGCAGGACAACTAGCTTATGTGTGAAGTCCTGGCCTGGTGGTCCTCCCAGACAGGGTTGGGAACCACTGCGTTAGAGAACAGTTTAAGGCTCAGTGGCAACCAACCATATCTCTAAAAAGCCACACAGCTCCATCTCAGTTATTGATTTTGGAATGCCCAAAAATCTGAGAACGTTCTTCTAGGAATTTTTTTTTTTGTATGTCATCCACTTTTTCTTCAAGTAATTTTAAGTGCTTGGAGTGGAGTAGCCTAATGGTTAGCACAGTGGCCTGAGAACCTGGGTTTAGTTCCCACTGCAGCTCCTTGTGACTCTGATCAAGTCACTTAACCCTTCATTGTCCCAGGTAGAAAATAAGTACCTGTATATAATATGTAAACCATTTTGATTGTAAGCGCAGAAAGGCAGTATATCAAATTCCATCCCCACCTGCTTGTGCCACTTCTACTTCCTGGGCTGACTCCTTTAGATCAGTGTTTCTCAACTCAGTCCTGGAGTAACCCCTTGCCAGTGAGGTTTTCAAGATATCCACAATTAATATGCATGAAAGAAATGTGCATATATTGGAGGCAGTGTAAGCAAATCAACTTTCTGCAAATTCATTGTGGATATCCTGAAAACCTTACTGTCAAGGAGGTACTCCAGGACCAAGTTGAGAAACACTGGACTTGATAAGATCCAAAGTCAGTACTGAGACCTTCCATACAATAGTCCAAAGAATTCAATTTGTCAAATATCTGCTGAAATTTTTTATACAAAGACTTTTCAATAACAGCTGTGACTTCATGCTTGATGTCCGCTGCCCATGTCAAGCTTACTGAAGCTGTGGGTGAATAAGCTGCCTTTGCTATCCTGGAGGCAGGAATGTGTTACTTCGCCCAATCTTGTTTGGGCAACTTAGATACCATAAATTACTCTGCACGTTACCTTTTTGCACTCCTGTCTGCTGGGAAGTTCCTCTGGTGAGTATTTCAAGCAAAGTTCAGGATTTTTTTCAGCTTGGGGCAATTGGGAAGGGCTTCGGGTCAAGGAGCTAGTGAATTCACCACCTGTTCATCCCTTGGAGTCACTAGAAGTCCATCACCCAGTAAATGTTTATGTGCAGGCTGCATGAGATGAGGATAAAATCTACAGACAGAGCACCTTTTGAGCCTTTGCTATCTTCCTTCAGATTGCTTTGAAAGTAATGGCATGAAAAGGGCAGAATACGAGTTATCACCCTGAGTGTCTCTGCTTCTTAACTTGGTTGGCAACCAGACTACTGCAATGCGCCATTCAACGGTCTCATGGTGAAGAACATATGACATCTCCAGCGTGTACAAAACGCAAAATCAGACTTTTAAAACTCCTCCATCCACATGGCCCTGTCTTGTTGGCTCACTGGCTGCCTGTAGTCAAATGTTGTGTCTTCAAGGGCCTGATGCTAGCATTCAAATCTTTGCACGACATGGCACTGGACTACATGATGATCAAGCTTCCTCCATACATGCCAAAGAAGTCCCTCTGTTCCCAGGATGAAATACACCTCAAAATGCCCCCTGGTTGTGCCCTTCAACTGCAAACTGCCAAACGATGTTCCTATTCCCACTTCATACCAACCCACTGGAATCAATTGACCACACCGATTAGATCCTTTGAAGGACTCCTCAATAAAAACATACCTTTCACCTAACACCCCCACCCACGACTCATAGATTACAAAGAAATGTATATTGATACAAGATCCTTGGTATGTGTTGTGTTAGGATAAAAACTTGTATTGTAAAATCTTGCACTGTAACTATGACAAATTTTACCCGGAATCTATTATGGATACTGGTATTAGATTCCTAGTATGTGTTGAGTTAGGATAAAAACTTGTACCAGAAAAAAAACTTGTACTATAACTTTGGCAAATTGTAACCAGTTAACTGTATATTATGTATGTTGACCTGTAACCCGTCCTGAGCTCTTTGGGGAGGACGGGATAGAAAATAAAAAAATAAATATTCCTGCTTCATAAAATAGGGATTTAGACATTTATGCAAGATAAATGCATGGATCAAATGTGAATAGGGCTTGTAAAATGATGGCCTTAGTATGGGAGGAATAACAATAAAAAGAAAAGTTTCAACAAATGTGACACCTTGGATAAGAAGACTGGAAGATAGGTTCTGAGAGCATTAGCAATACAGCTTGAAGGTCCTTATATAATGGCAGGCTTTTTGTGATCAGTTACTATGGCTGATGAATACTGATGTTTATGGTGTACAGTTTGGGTTTGGGTACTGAACAGTTCCTTTGTAACTTACTGGAAGTATAAATAAATATTTTAAAATATAAGAAATGTCTAGGTGTAGCTGTTCAGAGCAGGCACAGCTCTCCCCCTCTCATCTGTGATGAGAAGTACTAGTGCACATGAGATGGACTGCAGTATAATCGCTGCTGTCTAGGCAAAAAACCCGCCCCGGAGCTTCATATTTCCTTTGCCTTTAATCCTCCTTTCCCCCAGGATTTCCAGAATGTCCTCTGCCTGGAATCCTCCCTTCCTTCAGGGCTTTATGTCCTTTGCCTGTAATCCTCCATTTTCTAGGGATTAGGCTGCAAATCTCTAAGCACAGTTTACACTTAAGCTACAAAACCTGTATGGAGAGGTCAAAGGCTATCTAGTCAGTTTCACTGGGACAAGTCCCAATTCAAAGTCAACACAGCTAAGAATAAAACCAGCAACTCCTGTCAGCTGAGAGGCTGGAAGCCAGATTTCCTCTGACAGTCCAGGAAAACGTAGCTAGGCATTGGGGTTCCTCCTGCAGGAGAAGCCAGTAATTGCGACCAACCACTGTTAATTCTGAAGGTATTTCTTGTTGCACATGATCATTAACAACAGCAGTCTCTGTGGGTTATTTACCCACACAGCAATTTCTGGGGATTCTCATTCTGACTCTGTTTCCTCCTGAAAGCTATCAAATAATAATTTAAAGAAATATCAGACCCCAAAGTTTAAATCTAAGGGGCCCTTTCACTAATGTATGCTTACCGCAAATTACAATGTACTATTGTAGGTCATGCTTAGGTGCCCCGTGGTAATTTTGGAATTGGCATGTACTACCCATGTGCTAAAAAAATATTTTTTGTTGCTGGGGGCATGTTTCGGGGCAGGAGCATGCTAATTGGTTAATGCGTGGGTATTGCTGTATGCTGATTAGCACATGAGCCCTAATCTCCTAAAAATGTGGTGGTAAGGGCTCATGTACTTGTTGTGTGAGTGTTTTCATTTTGTGTTCATACTGAAATTAGCTCATGGCCATTATCAGAAAAATAAAAAAAGCTGTCTTTTATTGGCAATGCTAAACGTGGCCTCAGCATGTGGGACACACCCGCACTGGAGCTACTGCAGGCCACATTCTAGCGTTGCATGGCAAAAGGACCCTTAATCTGCTAATGAGGAAAAAATTATTTTTTTTTTTAAAAACCCAAAACACACAATCCAACAGCTAGTGCCTTATGGACTTAAAGATTTATTGAGGTAAAAGCTTTCAAAGACAAAATTTTACTTTGATACATTTTATTTATTAAATTTTCTACACCATATTTCCCCAAGGGAGCTCAGAACAGTTAACATGAATTTAATTCAGGTACTCAAAGCACTTTTCCTGTCTGTCCCGGCGGGTTCACAATCTATCTAATGTGCCTGAGGCAAGTCTGACAAAGATGGCAAAACAAAGTTTACAAAGCATGGTAAAAATATAATATGACAAAACATGGTATGGCATAGTACAGCAAAACATAGCACGGTAAACATAGTATGACATGACTAGCAAAAATGGTTAGGCAAGCATGCATGATGAAAACATAGCATGGAAGATTTGCAACAGCAAACATGTGGCAGACATGGTACGCAGTAGTGAACAGTGTGAGAGTGTGATAGAACATTGAATGATATAACATGGCATGGCATGGTTAGACATAGGATGACAGAGGTTTCAGTTCAGACCCACTCATTTTGGCTCCCTTAAAGGTGAGTTAAAGTTTACCAGACTTAATTTGACAGATTATCCTTTATATCCATGGAATTTGCTGCAGGGGTATGGGACCCATATGGCACTACAGACATAACACAGGCAACAAAATGGGGTGGGCCACAACCTTACCAATATTTTGCCCAACACAATACAACAACTAGAGAGCTTGAGAGGGGGGTGAAGCTTGATTTTGTTTGGCCCCTCCAGCCTAAAAATGTTCCATTGTCCTTGGAAATGATTGTTTCCTATTAAAAGCTGTGGTAATTACTAAGATTCATTGCATGATTCTCCAGTCACATTAAAAGATGATCCTACTGTACTTCTACAAAAACGGCACAAAGTGGGTTAATATAAGGAAAGGGAAAGATGGGACAAAAATTGCACTAGGAGCTACTCCCAGTGCTATGCTCAAGGTGAGAGTCTCTGATACACCCAGCCTCCCTCAGCACAGTGCATCATGGGCTCTGGAGGTGCATCCTCCTCCTGGAGACGACGGAATACAATACGATCATGCAGGCGGTTCGTTTGTCCTTGCCAGAACTCTATAACATCTGGTTTCAAAGTGTAGCCGCCCCTAGGACAGGCAAATCGAGAAACTGAGTCTCATATATCCAAAATCTAATACACCCTGAAAATGGATGCGAGCCAGAGATCTGAGAGCTTCCAAAAATACACCACTCATTGCCTGCAGTGCAACTTTCCTTCATGGAAACTGAACTCACGAGCTCTTTAAAAAAAAAAAAATTAAAAATTTATATTCTGCATATCCTACAATTCTATGCAGATTACAAATTATTCAGGTACTCAAGCTTTTTCCCTATCTGTTCTGGTGGACACACACTCTATCTAATGTACCTGGGGCACTGGGGGATTAAGTGACTTGACAAAAACATACAAAATATACAGGCAGTGTAAGAGAAAATTATCAATTCCTCTAAAAAATACTCTTCACCTTTTCATTCTTTTCACTATTCTTTAATATGTAAAAACATAGCTGTATTGGGCTGATTCTACTTTAGTTAGAACAACTGTTATATGTTCCCACTACCAGAGGATGAACCTCAGGTCCCAGGTTACTGCTGGTTATTTGGCTAAGCCTGCAAACCATAGTGGGACTATCCTCATTGGTTTCAACCTCCACCTCCCAATTACATTTGTAGTAATTGGGAGGTGGAGGTTGAAATCAATGAAGATAGTCCCACTGTGGTTTGCAGGCTTAGCCAAATAGCCAGCAGCAAACTGAGACTTGAGGTTCTTCCTCCGGTAGTGGGAACATATAACAGTTGTTCTAACTAAAGTAGAATCGTCCCAATACATCTATGTTTTCACTTATTAAAGAATAGTGAAAAGAATGAAAAGGTGAAGAGAGTATTTTTTAGAGGGATTAAGTGACTTGCCCAGGATTACAAGGAGCAGTGTGGAATTTGAACCCACAACCTCAGGCAGTGTGGGATTTGAACCCACAACCCCAGTCCTCTAACCACTGCACCGCACACTCCCACATGCAGGCATAGACAAACGCACGAATTAAACATGCATGTGTACAAAGGATCACAGTCATATGCATGCAGAGTTTTATGTACATAAAACCAAAAAAAAACCACCCTATGATCTGCAAATCGAAAACCTGCACAATATTAAATCTATTAAGTGTATGGAAGAGAGTTCTTTCAATTAAAAGACCTATATGAGCAAACATCCCTGGAGCATAAACATATGAATAATACTCATCGTTTGCCTCATCCAAAGATGCTTTTCACTACTTCAGCCTTGGCTCATCCTGTTCCGAGAGGCCTACGTACTTTTTTGAAGCGTGCATTATTGTTGGGAAAGAAGTCTATTCTAGGACACTGGCTGGATGCGCATCCTCCTACCTTGTTGCAATAGAGATCATTGATGATTTATCAGCTGAAGATGAAACATTGTTATATTCATGAGATGGACTCCGTTAAGGGCCATCACTTACAACTTACTTGGGAGCCCTTTTGGGCCTCTGACCAGGTATGCTCGTAGCCATGTACTGAATATTTGACTGTGTAGTTGTCCTTTTCTTGTACTGTCTGTGACATTTGTTCTCCTGCTGCTCCATGCCCTTTTTTTTTTGGGGGGGGGAGGATTATGTTTTTTGAAAATTTGGTCTATGCTGTATTATTGTTATTGCGGTTTTCGATTGTGCTTTTGACCAATAAACAGTTTTGCACATAAACATGCATGTGTACAAAGGATCACAGTCATATGCATGCATAAAACCAAAAAGCCCACCCTATGATCTGCAAATCAAAATCCTGCACAATATTAAATCTAATAAGTGTATGGAAGAGAGTTCTTTCAATTAAAAGGACTATATGAGCAAGCATCCCTGGAGCATAAAAATATGAATGTGCCAACTTTTATACAGAGCTCCCACCACATCACCAGACCTTTCTTCAGAAGTGCAAATTTGCATAAAATAGTACAACAGTGCAATGAATGCCAATTAATAATCTAAATCAAGTCACAGAATCCAGTTCATTCAAATAACCCCAACTTGAGCAAAGTCCAATGCCATATCAGTTCCTACTTTACTGGTATAAAGTTAGCACAAAGTACACTCAAAGCTAAGTCACTTATCTTGATAAACTGCTTGTCTCGTGTCCAAAAACCTGGAAGGCTGTCCAACAGAATACTCAAGTTTCAAGTTTATTAAGTATTTGATATCCCGCCTATCATTACGTCTAGGTGGTTTCCATACGAATAAAAATTGTTACAAACACAGGGGGATAGAAAAAAAAATCATATTAGTAAAACAAATTCAAATTGAGACACAAAAGGGGGGAAGGGGATAAATACAATATTCAAATAAAAGAAAAAGACAAATGGGCTTGCACAATAAGGAGGGGAAAGGTGAAGTACTGGACTACCTGGAAACAGAGAGTTCTTAAGGAGCGAAGACATCCTTAAATTGAAAAAGTCTTTAGTTTTGTCCTATTTCATCCATTTCATCTGTTCTTCAGGGACAGTCCATTAACTAAGTGCCAGAGAGGAACAGAGAGAGCCGGAAATCTTTGTTCTAGAGATGCCAGTAATGGTGAACAGGCTTCCAAAGAGGTCTGATGATGTGATGGGAGCTTTGTGATTAGACATTAAGTTGGCCTTTCTTATGTTTACGCTTCAGGCAATTTGGTCGTATAGGCCTTTTAACTGAAAGACCTCTCTTCCATACACTTGTTAGATTTAATATTGTGCAGGTTTTCAGTTACAGATCATAGGATAGGGTTTTTCTATATCTAGGATTTGCCCCCCTCAACCCCATTTTTGGATTTGGTATTTTGAAACTGTTTTATGTACAGTCACATGCACAACCAGACATGCTGCATACATACAGAGAAAGGTATGCAGAGTCCATAGTAGTGTTGCCCGATTCACAATTCGATTCGAATTGATTCAATTTTAAGAAAAATCAGCCTCCCGATTCGATGGCTGACCCTCCCCCCGTGCCTTCCTAAAGCAGGAGCGGCAGCACTGACTCTTGCTGGCTGTCCGCTGCCACTCATGCTTATGGGGAGAGGGTCAATCGGAAAGGCCTGAATGTTTCTCCAGCTTCCTCGCTCTTACCAGCTTAAGCTAATATGGCAGCCTGCAGGATCGCTGGTGCTATAGCGATCCCTGCAGCTGCCCATCATCCTCAGTGGCACATTCTTTCTGCTACGGTCCCACCCCTCAGCAGGGTCAGGATCGCGGCAGAGGAAACGCGCCGCTGAGGATGGCGGCAGCAGCTATGGCACCAGTGATCCTGCAGGCTGCCGTGTTAGCTTAAGGCAGGGGTGTCAAAGTCCCTCTTCGAGGGTCGCAATCCAGTCAGGTTTTCAGGATTTCGCCAATGAATTGCATGAGATCTATTTGCATGCACTGCTTTCATTGTATGCTAATAGATCTCATGCATATTCATTGGTGAAATCCTGAAAACCTGACTGGATTGCGGCCCTCGAGGAGGGACTTTGACACCCCTGGCTTAAGGTAAATGTGGGGAAGCTGGGGGGGGGGGCAGGCCTTGGCAGCCGGAGGGCAGGCCTTCATGGGGGAGCAGGCCTTCATGGCGTGGAGGCAATCCTGTGCAGAGAGGAGGAGGAAGATATAAGAGAGGGGAAGGAAAGCAGAGGAGAGGTGCTGGACTAATGGAGAGAGGGAGAGAGAAATGCAAGACCACAAGGTGAAGGGTACAAGCGGGACAGATCTTGCTCCAAAGTAGGTGGGCAGGGTGCAGGAGAGATAGTAGGAGAAAGCCTGTACCTGGGGAAGGGGATACAGGAGATAAGGAAGAGAGAAAGAAGAAGCTGGATATGGGGAGAGATAAGATGCTGGGCATGGAGGGAGCACAGGAACAGGGACACAAGGGGGACAGTACTGGAGAGGAGAATAGGGACAGGGACACAGAAGAGAGATGCTGGATGAAAGGGTAGTTGAGAAAAGGAAAGATGGTGGATCTGTAGATAGTGGGGTTCATTGCTGCAGCTGCGGGGGGATGGAGATGAGCAAAAGGAAAGATGCTAGACCTCCGGGGGAGGAAAGGGAAACAGAAGGGGAGGACAGAGATGGAAGATGGATGGTAAACACGGAGAAAGAAGAAGTAGAGCCTGATCAGAAGACAACCAGACCAACATGATTTGAAAAATGACCAGACAACAAAAGGTAGAAAAAATATTTTAATTTTCTGTTTTGTGATTACAATATGTCAGATTTGAAATGTATATCCTTCCAGAGCTGGTGTTAGACTACGAACATAGAGGAACATAGGACCAGTGTGGATAGGAGAGGGCAAAGGGGGTGAAGAGGCTATAAAATAAACCCACCAGGATATTTGGAAAAAAAAACACCTAATTGGGCAGAAAAATCAAATTGATTCAATAGGCTGAATCGAATTGAAATTTTTTTTCCTGAATCAGGCAGCACTAGTCCATAGCAAAGGTCAATTTCTAAACAGAGATTTTTACCCCTGCAAAATGTCCTTTCAGAAAATTGTCCACTCTGTGCACAGACACATTCCCATTCATAATTCCCCTAGATGCCCGATTTTACCCACTGTGAGGAAGCTGTTCCTGGGACAGAGTTTGGGAGGGGATTGCATTTAAACACAAACTTTTTATGTGAAATCTTTTTATTGATGCAATATGTAAACACACAAACCAGAAACAATAAAGTAAAACAATTACAATTTGCATCAATGTTTTCCAACAGTATTTGCTCTCTATCCCATATAGGAATGACTCAGTGGCATAGCAAGGGAAGCTGGTGCTGCATTCTCCCTCCCCCGGCGTTGGGGTATCTCTTTAATGCATTCTCCCTTCCTTTCCATACCTCTTCTAGCTGTAACTGGCAGTGAACAAGTTTTCCTACCCACTGCT